>NC_072009.2:31729469-32032500 GCF_028885655.2 Pongo abelii | reverse complement strand
GAAGCGGAGATAGTGCGACTGTGCTCCAGGCTTGTGACAGAGTGAGATAACATTGAAAGAAAGGAGTGGAATGGAATGGAATGGAGTGGACTGCATGGGAACAGAGTGGAGTGAAGTGGAGTGGCCTGGAATGGAGAGAACTGGAATGAGATGGAATGGAATGGATTGAAATGGAGCGGAGTGAGGTGGAGCGGAATACAGTGCAATGGAGATGAATGCAAGGGGATGGCGTGAAATGGAGTGGAGTGGAATGCAGTTAAGTGTAGAGGAGTGTAAAGCAGTGGAATGCAATTGGATGTAACGCAATGTAGTGGAGTGGACTGGAGTAGAATGGAAGGAAATGGAACGGAGCAGAGCCTAACAGAGCTGAATGGAGTGGAACGGAAAGAAAAGGAACAGAACAGAACGGGAGCTGAGACTGTGCCACTGCACTCCATGCTGAGTGACAGAGTGAGATACTCTCGAAAGAAAGGAAAAGAATGCAATGGAGTACAACAGAACGGCATGGAATGGAATGGAATGGAATGGAATAGAATGGAGTAGAATGGAATGGAATGGAGTGGATTGGAGTGAAGTGGAGTGGAGTGGAATGGAATGGAGAGAAATGGAATGGGATGGAATGGAATGGAATGAACCGGAGTTGATTGAGGTGGAGAGGATAGCAGTGGAATGGAGCGGAATGGAATGAGAAGGAGTGGAATTGAGAGGAGAGCATTGCAGCAAAGTGGAGGAGTGGAATGGAGTGGAATGGATTTGGATGTAATGGAATGTAGTGGAGTGGAGTAGAGTTGAGTGGAACGGAGGAGAATAGAATAGAATTGAAAGTAATGGAATGGAAAGCAGTGGAAGGGAATGGAATGCAAAGAATGGAGTGGAGTGGAAAGGAGTAGAATGGAATGGAGTGGAACGGAATGTAATGGAATAGAATGGAATGGATTGGAGTGGGAAAGATTGGAGTGCAGTGGAATGGAGTGGAATAGAATGGAGTGGAGTGGAGTGGAGGGAAGAGGAATGGAGTAGAATGGAATGGAATGGAAAGGAATGGAAAGGAATGGAGTGGATTGGAAAGGGAGTGGAGTGGAGTAGAATGGATTGGAATGCAATGGAATGGAGTGACGTGGAATAGTTTGGAAAGCAATGGCATGGAATGGAGTAGAGTGGAATGGAGGGGAATGGAATGCAATGGAATTGAGTGGAATGGAGTGGAGTGGAGTGGAGTGGAGAGGAATGGAATGGAGTGGAAAGGTGTGAAAGGAGTGGAATGGAGTGGAGTGGAATGCAATGGAGTAGATTGGAATGAAGTGGAAAGGAATGGAATGGAGAGAAGTAGAGTAGAATGGAGTGGATTGGAATGGAGGGGAGCAGAGTGGAGTTAACAGCAGTGGATTGGAATACAGCGGATGGAGTAGAGTGGAAGGGAGTGTAATTATATGGAATGGAATGGATTGGATTGGATTGGAGTGGAAGGGAGTGGAGTGGAGTTGAAAGTAGAGGAATCGAAAGAAGTGGAAAGGAGTGGAGTAGAGTGGATTAGAGTGGATTGCAATGGAATGGAGTGGAGTGGAATGGTGTGGAAACGAATGGAAGGGAGGGGAGTGGAATGGAACGAAATGGAATGGAATGTAGTGGAATGGAGAGGAGTGGAGTGGACTGGAGTGGAATTTAATCGAATGGAGTTTACTGAAGTGGAATGTATTTGAGAGGAGGGTAATGGACAGGAATTGAGTGGAGTGGAGTGGAGTGAAATACATCGGAATGGCATGGAATTGAATGGAATGGAGGGTAGTGGAATGCAGTGGAGTCTAGTCGATTGGAGTGGTGAGGAATAGAACGGAGTGGCATGGAATGCAGCACAGTGGAATGCAATGGAGTGGAGTGGATTGGAAAGGGGTGGAGTGGAGTGACGATGGGTGAAGTGGAATGGAATGGAGTGGAGTGCAGAGGAGTCTCATGGAATGGAATGGAACGCAATGGAAGCTGAGATTGTACCACTGCGCTCCAGGATGGGTGACAGAGTGTGATACTCTCGAAAGAAAGGAATGGAATGGAATGCAGTGGAATGGAATGGAATGCAATGGGGTGCATTGGAGTGGAGTGGAATGAAGTGAAGTGGATTGGAGTGGAATGGAGAGGAATGGAACGGCATGGAATGGAATGAAGTGGACTGGAGTGGGGTGGAGTTGAGTTCAATGGAATGGAGCGAAATGGAATCAGATGCAGTGAAATGGAGTAGGGAGGAGTGCAGTAGAGTGAAAAGGAATGCAATGGAGTGGAATGGAATCGGAAGTAATGGAAAGTAGTGGAGTGGATGGAACGGATAGGAAAGGAGTGGAGCGGAGTGGAATGGAATGGAGCGGGAGGTGGGATGGGGCCACTGCACTCCAGGCTGGCTGACTGAGTGAGATATTCTCGAAATAAAGGAATGGAATGGAATGCCATAGAATGGAATGGAACGAAGTGGAGTGGAGTGGAATGGAGTGAGTTGGAGCAGAGTGGAATGAAGAATGCAATTGGATGGAAGGGAATTGAATGAAATGCAGTGGAGTGCAGTGGAGTGCATTGCAGTGGAATGGAGCAGAATGGAATGGAAAGGAGTGGAATGGGCAGGAGTGGAGTGCACTGGAGAGGAGAGGTTAGGAATGCAGTGGAATGGAATTGGATGTAATGGAACGTAGAGAAGTGGAATGGAATGGAGTGGGCCAGAGTGGAATGGAATGGAATGCAATGGAAAGGAATGGAGTGGAATAGAATGGAATGGAATTGAATGGAAAGGAACGGAGTGGAATGAAATGTAGTGGAGTGGAGTGAAATGGAGTGGAATGGAATGGAGTGGAGTGGAGTGGAATGTGATAGAATGGAGAGGAGGGGAATGGAGCAGAATGGAATGGAGTGCAGCGGAATGGAGTGGAGTGGAATGGAATCAAATGGAGTGGAATGGAACCAAGTGGAATGGAATGGAGTGCAATAGACTAGAATTGAGTGTAGTGTGGTGGAATTTAGTGGAATGGACTGAAATTGAGTGGAATGGAATGGAATGGAATGGAAAGGAATAGAATTGAATGGAACGGAATTAAAAGAATGCAATGGAATGCAATGGAATAGAATGCAATGGAATGTATAGTTGACATGTAATATGAGCTGAGATTGTGACACTGCACTCCAGCCAGGGTGACATAGTGATATCCTGTCGTAAGAAGTGAATGGAATGCAATGGAGTGAAATGGAATGGAAAGAAATGGAATGGAGTGGAGTGGAAGGGAATGGAGTGGAATGGAAGCGAATGCAGTGGAGTGGAGCGGGGTGGAGTGGAATGAAATGGAATGCAGTGGACTGTAATGGCATGGAGTGGAAAGAAGTAGAGTGGAATGGAGTGGAATGGAATGGACTGGCATAGAATGGAGTGTAATTGAATGCAATGGAGTGGATTGGAAAGGAATAGAAAGGAGTAGAGTGGAGTAGAGTGGTGTGGAGTGGAGTGGAATGGAGCTGAATGTACTTCAATGGAGTACAATGGAATGGAACGGAGTGGAATGGAATGGAATGATATGAGGTGGATTGGAGTGGAATGTAGTGGAGTGGAATGGAATGGAATAGAATGGAATGGAGTAGAGTGTAACGGAATGCAGTGGCGATAAGTGGAGTGGAATGGAATGCATTGGAGTAGAGTGGAGTGGAATGGAATGGAATGGAGTGGAGAGGAGGGGAGTGGAGTGGAATGGAATTGAGTGAAGTGGAGTGCAGTTGAATGGAATATCGTGGTGTGGAGTGGAGTGGAAGTGAATGGAGTGAATAGGAGTGGAATTAAATGAAATGGAATGCAGTGGAGAGAAACGCAGTTGATTGGAGTGGAGTGGAGTGGAAAGGAATGGAAAGGAGTGGGATGGAGTCTTATGGATTGGAGTGGAATGGAGTGGAATGGAATGAAGTGGAAAGGAGTGGAACGGAGTGAAATTGAATTTAGTGGACTGGAGTGGAATGGAGTTAAATGGAATGGAATGGAATGGAGTGGAATGGAATGGAATGGAGTGGAGTGGAATGGAATAGAATGGAATGGAATGGAATAGAATGGAATGGAGTGGAGTGGAGAGGAGTGGAATGGATTGGAGTGAAGTGGAGTGGAATGGAATTGAGTGGAGCGGAGAGGAAAGGAATGGAATGGAGTGGAGTGGAATGGCATGGAATGGAGTGGAATGGAATGGATAGAAGTGGAGTGGAGTGGAGTGGATTGGAGTGTAGTGCAAGGGAATGGAGTGCAGTGTAATGGACTGGAATGGAGCAGAGCAGAATGGAGTGGACTGGAGTGGAGTGGAATGGAATGGGATGGAATGGAATGGGAGCTGCGATTTTACCAGTGTGCTCTAAGCAGGGTGACTGAGTGTCATACTCTCAAAAGAAAGGAATGGAATGGAACGCAGTGGAATGGAATGGAACAGAGTGGACATTAGTGGAGTGGAATGTGGAGGAATGGAATGAAATGGAACGTAATGGCATGAATTGGAGTGGTGTGGGTTGGAATGGATTATAGTGGAATGGGGTGGAAAGGAATGGGATGGAGTGGAATGGAGTGCAGTGGAGTTGAACGGAGTTGAATGGCCTAGAATTGAGTGGACAGTAGTGGAATGTAATGGAATGGAATGGAATCCATTGTAATAGAATATAATACAATGGAAAGTTGAGATGTAGTGTGAGCTGAGATTGTGCCACTGCACTCCAGACTGGGTGACACGTTATATCCTGTGGATAGAAAGGAATGGAATGCAATAGAGTGAAATGAAATGGAGTGGAATGGAATTGAATGGAATGGAGTGGAGTGGAGTGGAGTGGAGTCGAATTGAGACGAATGGAATGGGACGGAGTGGAATGGAACGGAGTGGAGTGGAGTATCGTGGAGTGAAATAGAATGGAATGCAATGGGTTGGAATGGAATGCAATGGACTGCTGAAAGGAAATGTGAGCTGTTATTGTTCCACTGCACTCCAGCCTTTGTGACGGAATGAAATCCTGTGGAAAAAAAGGATTGGAATGGAATGGAATGGAATGGAATGGAATGGAATGGAATGGAATGGAATGGAATGGAATGGAGAGGAGTGTAGTGGTGTGGAGTGAAATGGAGTGGAGTGTCGTGGAGGAGAGTGGAATGGAGTGGAATGGAATGAAGAGGAAAGGAACGGAGTGGAGTGGAATGGAACGGAGTGGAGTGGAATGGAACGGAGTGGAGTGGAATGGAATCCAATGGAATGAAATGGAATTGAATCGAATGGAATGAAGAAATATGTGCAGTGATTTGGCCACTGCGCTGGAGCCTGCGTGACAGAGGGAGATCCTGTCGATAAAACAGAGTGGAATGGAAGGGATTGGAATGGAATGGAATGGAACGTATTGGAGTGGAGTGGAGTTGAATTGAGTTGAGGGGAGTGCAATGGAATGGAATGGAATGCAAAGGAATGTAATGGAATGATGAAATGATATGTGAGCTGAGATTGTGCCACTGCACTCCACGCTGGGTGACAGAGTGAGATACTCTTGAAAGAAAGAAATGGAATGGAAAGAATTTTTAATTGGGTGGATTCGAGTGGACTGAAGTAGAGTGCAGTGGAATGGAGAGGAATGGAATGGAATGGAATCGGATGTAAAGGAATGGAGTGATGTGGAGTGGAGTGGTGAGGAGTGTAGTGCTGTGGAATGGAGCAGAAAGTAATGGGATGGTGTGGAGTGGAGTGCAGTGCAGTGGAGTGGAGAGGAGTGCAATGGCGTGGAATGGAATCGGATGTAAGGGAACGTACTGGAGTGGGGTGGAGTGGAAAGGAGTGGAATGGAATGGAATTGAATGTAATGCAAAGCAAAGGAATGGAATGCGATGCAATGGAATTTAATGCAATAGAATGCAGTTCAATAGAGAGTTGACATGTAATGTGAGCTGAGATTGTGCCTAAGCTCTCCAGGCTGTTTGACACAGTGATATCGTGTCGAAAGAATGGAGTGGAATGCAGTGGTGTGAAATGGAATGGAATGTAGTGGACAGGAGGAGAATGGAGTGGAGTGAAGAGGAACAGAGTGGAATGGAATGGGATGCAGTGGAATGGAATGCAGTGGAGTGGAGTGAAATAGAAAGAAATGGAATGGGATGGAATGGAATGCAATGGAATGGAGAAGAGAAATGTGAGCTGAGATTGTGTGACTACACTCCAGCCTTAGTGACCGAGAGAGATTCTGTGGAAGGAAAGAACTGATTTCAAAGGAGTGGAATGGAAGGGAATGTAGTACAGTGGAGTAGAGTGGAATGGAGTGAAACAGAATAGAATGGAGTGGAATGCAATGGAATGGAATGGAATGGAGTGGAGTGGAATAGAGAGGAGTGCACTGCAATGGAGTGGAGTGGAGTGGAAGGGAGTGGAATGCAATGGAATGTAGTGGAGTGCAGTGGAGTGGAATGGAATGGAGTGGACAGGATTGGAAGGTGTAGAGTGGACTGGAATGGAATAGAATGGAACAGAATGCAGTGTAGTGGAGGGGAGTGGAGGTGAGTGGAGTGGCATGGAGTGGAATGGAATGGAATGGAGTGAAATGGAATCCAATGGATTGGAATGGAGTGGAATGGAGTGGAGTGGAATGGAGAGGAGTCGAATGGAATGGAAGGGAATGCAACGGAACGCAGTGGTGTGGATTGGAAAGCAGTGAAATGGAGTACTATGGAATCTAAAGGAGTGGAGTGGAGTCTAGTGGAGTGGAATGGAATGGAACCAAATGGAATGGAATGGCACGGAATGGAGTGGAGTAGAGTGGAGTGGGAAGGAAGGGAGATGAGTGGAATGGAGAGGAATGGAATGGAGTGGAGTGGATTGGATTGGAATGAACTGGAATGGAGAGGGATGGAATGAAGTGGAACGGAATGGACTGCAATGGAATTGAATGGAGTGAAATGGAGAGGAGTGGAGTGGAGTGGAATGGAGTGGAAATGAATGGAATGGAGTGGAATGGAAGGGAATGGAGACAAGTGGATAGGAATTGAATGAAGCAGATTGGAGTGGAGTGGAGTGGAGTGGCATGGAATGGAATGAAGTGGAAGGGAATGCAATGGAGTGGAATGTAATGGAATAAAATGGAATGGAGTGGAATGGAGAGGAATGGAGTGGAGTGGAGTGGAATGGAGGGGAGTAAGAGGAAGAGAATGGAATGGAATCGAAAGGAGGGAAGTGCAATTGTGTGGAGTGGAGTGGAGATGAAAGGAGTGGAGTGATGTGGAGTCGAGAGGAAAGGAATGGAATGGCATGGAATGGAGTTAAGTGGAGTGGAATGGAGTGGAAGGTAATGGAGTGGAATGAAAAGGAGTGGATTGGAATGGAGTGGAATGGAATGGAGTGGAATGGAGTGGAGTAGAATGGAGTGGGTTGCAGAGGAGTGGAATGGAGTGGAATGGTAGGGAATGGAATGGAATGTAGTGGAAAGGAATGGAATGGAGTGGATTGAAATTAAATGGAAAGGATTGGAGTGCAGTGGAATGGAGGGTAGTGGAATAAAATGGAGTATAGTGCAGTGGAATGGAGTGGACTGGAGTGGAGATGAGTGTAGTGGACCGAAATGGAATGGAATGGAGTGGAGTGGAACTGTGTGGAGTGGGGTGGAAAGGAATGGAACAGAATGGAATGGAGAGGAATGGAGTGGCATGTAGTGGAGTGGAGTGAAGTGGAAAGGAATGGAATTGAATGGAATTGAATGGAGTGGATTGGAATGCAATAGAATGGAGTGGAGTGGAGTGGAATGCAGTGGAGTAGATTTTAGTGGAATGGAGTGTAGTGGAATGGAATGGAATGGCATGGAATGGAATGGAACAGAAGCGGAGATAGTGCGACTGTGCTCCAGGCTTGTGACAGAGTGAGATAACATTGAAAGAAAGGAGTGGAATGGAATGGAATGGAGTGGACTGCATGGGAACAGAGTGGAGTGAAGTGGAGTGGCCTGGAATGGAGAGAACTGGAATGAGATGGAATGGAATGGATTGAAATGGAGCGGAGTGAGGTGGAGCGGAATACAGTGCAATGGAGATGAATGCAAGGGGATGGCGTGAAATGGAGTGGAGTGGAATGCAGTTAAGTGTAGAGGAGTGTAAAGCAGTGGAATGCAATTGGATGTAACGCAATGTAGTGGAGTGGACTGGAGTAGAATGGAAGGAAATGGAACGGAGCAGAGCCTAACAGAGCTGAATGGAGTGGAACGGAAAGAAAAGGAACAGAACAGAACGGGAGCTGAGACTGTGCCACTGCACTCCATGCTGAGTGACAGAGTGAGATACTCTCGAAAGAAAGGAAAAGAATGCAATGGAGTACAACAGAACGGCATGGAATGGAATGGAATGGAATGGAATAGAATGGAGTAGAATGGAATGGAATGGAGTGGATTGGAGTGAAGTGGAGTGGAGTGGAATGGAATGGAGAGAAATGGAATGGGATGGAATGGAATGGAATGAACCGGAGTTGATTGAGGTGGAGAGGATAGCAGTGGAATGGAGCGGAATGGAATGAGAAGGAGTGGAATTGAGAGGAGAGCATTGCAGCAAAGTGGAGGAGTGGAATGGAGTGGAATGGATTTGGATGTAATGGAATGTCGTGGAGTGGAGTAGAGTTGAGTGGAACGGAGGAGAATAGAATAGAATTGAAAGTAATGGAATGGAAAGCAGTGGAAGGGAATGGAATGCAAAGAATGGAGTGGAGTGGAAAGGAGTAGAATGGAATGGAGTGGAACGGAATGGAATGGAATAGAATGGAATGGATTGGAGTGGGAAAGATTGGAGTGCAGTGGAATGGAGTGGAATAGAATGGAGTGGAGTGGAGTGGAGGGAAGAGGAATGGAGTAGAATGGAATGGAATGGAAAGGAATGGAAAGGAATGGAGTGGATTGGAAAGGGAGTGGAGTGGAGTAGAATGGATTGGAATGCAATGGAATGGAGTGACGTGGAATAGTTTGGAAAGGAATGGCATGGAATGGAGTAGAGTGGAATGGAGGGGAATGGAATGCAATGGAATTGAGTGGAATGGAGTGGAGTGGAGTGGAGTGGAGAGGAATGGAATGGAGTGGAAAGGTGTGAAAGGAGTGGAATGGAGTGGAGTGGAATGCAATGGAGTAGATTGGAATGAAGTGGAAAGGAATGGAATGGAGAGAAGTAGAGTAGAATGGAGTGGATTGGAATGGAGGGGAGCAGAGTGGAGTTAACAGCAGTGGATTGGAATACAGCGGATGGAGTAGAGTGGAAGGGAGTGTAATTATATGGAATGGAATGGATTGGATTGGATTGGAGTGGAAGGGAGTGGAGTGGAGTTGAAAGTAGAGGAATCGAAAGAAGTGGAAAGGAGTGGAGTAGAGTGGATTAGAGTGGATTGCAATGGAATGGAGTGGAGTGGAATGGTGTGGAAACGAATGGAAGGGAGGGGAGTGGAATGGAACGAAATGGAATGGAATGTAGTGGAATGGAGAGGAGTGGAGTGGACTGGAGTGGAATTTAATCGAATGGAGTTTACTGAAGTGGAATGTATTTGAGAGGAGGGTAATGGACAGGAATTGAGTGGAGTGGAGTGGAGTGAAATACATCGGAATGGCATGGAATTGAATGGAATGGAGGGTAGTGGAATGCAGTGGAGTCTAGTCGATTGGAGTGGTGAGGAATAGAACGGAGTGGCATGGAATGGAGCACAGTGGAATGCAATGGAGTGGAGTGGATTGGAAAGGGGTGGAGTGGAGTGACGATGGGTGAAGTGGAATGGAATGGAGTGGAGTGCAGAGGAGTCTCATGGAATGGAATGGAACGCAATGGAAGCTGAGATTGTACCACTGCGCTCCAGGATGGGTGACAGAGTGTGATACTCTCGAAAGAAAGGAATGGAATGGAATGCAGTGGAATGGAATGGAATGCAATGGGGTGCATTGGAGTGGAGTGGAATGAAGTGAAGTGGATTGGAGTGGAATGGAGAGGAATGGAACGGCATGGAATGGAATGAAGTGGACTGGAGTGGGGTGGAGTTGAGTTCAATGGAATGGAGCGAAATGGAATCAGATGCAGTGAAATGGAGTAGGGAGGAGTGCAGTAGAGTGAAAAGGAATGCAATGGACTGGAATGGAATCGGAAGTAATGGAAAGTAGTGGAGTGGATGGAACGGATAGGAAAGGAGTGGAGCGGAGTGGAATGGAATGGAGCGGGAGGTGGGATGGGGCCACTGCACTCCAGGCTGGCTGACTGAGTGAGATATTCTCGAAATAAAGGAATGGAATGGAATGCCATAGAATGGAATGGAACGAAGTGGAGTGGAGTGGAATGGAGTGAGTTGGAGCAGAGTGGAATGAAGAATGCAATTGGATGGAAGGGAATTGAATGAAATGCAGTGGAGTGCAGTGGAGTGCATTGCAGTGGAATGGAGCAGAATGGAATGGAAAGGAGTGGAATGGGCAGGAGTGGAGTGCACTGGAGAGGAGAGGTTAGGAATGCAGTGGAATGGAATTGGATGTAATGGAACGTAGAGAAGTGGAATGGAATGGAGTGGGCCAGAGTGGAATGGAATGGAATGCAATGGAAAGGAATGGAGTGGAATAGAATGGAATGGAATGGAATGGAAAGGAACGGAGTGGAATGAAATGTAGTGGAGTGGAGTGAAATGGAGTGGAATGGAATGGAGTGGAGTGGAGTGGAATGTGATAGAATGGAGAGGAGGGGAATGGAGCAGAATGGAATGGAGTGCAGCGGAATGGAGTGGAGTGGAATGGAATCAAATGGAGTGGAATGGAACCAAGTGGAATGGAATGGAGTGCAATAGACTAGAATTGAGTGTAGTGTAGTGGAATTTAGTGGAATGGACTGAAATTGAGTGGAATGGAATGGAATGGAATGGAAAGGAATAGAATTGAATGGAACGGAATTAAAAGAATGCAATGGAATGCAATGGAATAGAATGCAATGGAATGTATAGTTGACATGTAATATGAGCTGAGATTGTGACACTGCACTCCAGCCAGGGTGACATAGTGATATCCTGTCGTAAGAAGTGAATGGAATGCAATGGAGTGAAATGGAATGGAAAGAAATGGAATGGAGTGGAGTGGAAGGGAATGGAGTGGAATGGAAGCGAATGCAGTGGAGTGGAGCGGGGTGGAGTGGAATGAAATGGAATGCAGTGGACTGTAATGGCATGGAGTGGAAAGAAGTAGAGTGGAATGGAGTGGAATGGAATGGACTGGCATAGAATGGAGTGTAATTGAATGCAATGGAGTGGATTGGAAAGGAATAGAAAGGAGTAGAGTGGAGTAGAGTGGTGTGGAGTGGAGTGGAATGGAGCTGAATGTACTTCAATGGAGTACAATGGAATGGAACGGAGTGGAATGGAATGGAATGATATGAGGTGGATTGGAGTGGAATGTAGTGGAGTGGAATGGAATGGAATAGAATGGAATGGAGTAGAGTGTAACGGAATGCAGTGGCGATAAGTGGAGTGGAATGGAATGCATTGGAGTAGAGTGGAGTGGAATGGAATGGAATGGAGTGGAGAGGAGGGGAGTGGAGTGGAATGGAATTGAGTGAAGTGGAGTGCAGTTGAATGGAATATCGTGGTGTGGAGTGGAGTGGAAGTGAATGGAGTGAATAGGAGTGGAATTAAATGAAATGGAATGGAGTGGAGAGAAACGCAGTTGATTGGAGTGGAGTGGAGTGGAAAGGAATGGAAAGGAGTGGGATGGAGTCTTATGGATTGGAGTGGAATGGAGTGGAATGGAATGAAGTGGAAAGGAGTGGAACGGAGTGAAATTGAATTTAGTGGACTGGAGTGGAATGGAGTTAAATGGAATGGAATGGAATGGAGTGGAATGGAATGGAATGGAGTGGAGTGGAATGGAATAGAATGGAATGGAATGGAATAGAATGGAATGGAGTGGAGTGGAGAGGAGTGGAATGGATTGGAGTGAAGTGGAGTGGAATGGAATTGAGTGGAGCGGAGAGGAAAGGAATGGAATGGAGTGGAGTGGAATGGCATGGAATGGAGTGGAATGGAATGGATAGAAGTGGAGTGGAGTGGAGTGGATTGGAGTGTAGTGCAAGGGAATGGAGTGCAGTGTAATGGACTGGAATGGAGCAGAGCAGAATGGAGTGGACTGGAGTGGAGTGGAATGGAATGGGATGGAATGGAATGGGAGCTGCGATTTTACCAGTGTGCTCTAAGCAGGGTGACTGAGTGTCATACTCTCAAAAGAAAGGAATGGAATGGAACGCAGTGGAATGGAATGGAACAGAGTGGACATTAGTGGAGTGGAATGTGGAGGAATGGAATGAAATGGAACGTAATGGCATGAATTGGAGTGGTGTGGGTTGGAATGGATTATAGTGGAATGGGGTGGAAAGGAATGGGATGGAGTGGAATGGAGTGCAGTGGAGTTGAACGGAGTTGAATGGCCTAGAATTGAGTGGACAGTAAGGGAATGTAATGGAATGGAATGGAATCCATTGTAATAGAATATAATACAATGGAAAGTTGAGATATAGTGTGAGCTGAGATTGTGCCACTGCACTCCAGACTGGGTGACACGTTATATCCTGTGGATAGAAAGGAATGGAATGCAATAGAGTGAAATGAAATGGAGTGGAATGGAATTGAATGGAATGGAGTGGAGTGGAGTGGAGTGGAGTCGAATTGAGACGAATGGAATGGGACGGAGTGGAATGGAACGGAGTGGAGTGGAGTATCGTGGAGTGAAATAGAATGGAATGCAATGGGTTGGAATGGAATGCAATGGACTGCTGAAAGGAAATGTGAGCTGTTATTGTTCCACTGCACTCCAGCCTTTGTGACGGAATGAAATCCTGTGGAAAAAAAGGATTGGAATGGAATGGAATGGAATGGAATGGAATGGAATGGAATGGAATGGAATGGAGAGGAGTGTAGTGGTGTGGAGTGAAATGGAGTGGAGTGTCGTGGAGGAGAGTGGAATGGAGTGGAATGGAATGAAGAGGAAAGGAACGGAGTGGAGTGGAATGGAACGGAGTGGAGTGGAATGGAACGGAGTGGAGTGGAATGGAATCCAATGGAATGAAATGGAATTGAATCGAATGGAATGAAGAAATATGTGCAGTGATTTGGCCACTGCGCTGGAGCCTGCGTGACAGAGGGAGATCCTGTCGATAAAACAGAGTGGAATGGAAGGGATTGGAATGGAATGGAATGGAACGTATTGGAGTGGAGTGGAGTTGAATTGAGTTGAGGGGAGTGCAATGGAATGGAATGGAATGCAAAGGAATGTAATGGAATGATGAAATGATATGTGAGCTGAGATTGTGCCACTGCACTCCACGCTGGGTGACAGAGTGAGATACTCTTGAAAGAAAGAAATGGAATGGAAAGAATTTTTAATTGGGTGGATTCGAGTGGACTGAAGTAGAGTGCAGTGGAATGGAGAGGAATGGAATGGAATGGAATCGGATGTAAAGGAATGGAGTGATGTGGAGTGGAGTGGTGAGGAGTGTAGTGCTGTGGAATGGAGCAGAAAGTAATGGGATGGTGTGGAGTGGAGTGCAGTGCAGTGGAGTGGAGAGGAGTGCAATGGCGTGGAATGGAATCGGATGTAAAGGAACGTACTGGAGTGGGGTGGAGTGGAAAGGAGTGGAATGGAATGGAATTGAATGTAATGCAAAGCAAAGGAAAGGAATGCGATGCAATGGAATTTAATGCAATAGAATGCAGTTCAATAGAGAGTTGACATGTAATGTGAGCTGAGATTGTGCCTAAGCTCTCCAGGCTGTTTGACACAGTGATATCGTGTCGAAAGAATGGAGTGGAATGCAGTGGTGTGAAATGGAATGGAATGTAGTGGACAGGAGGAGAATGGAGTGGAGTGAAGAGGAACAGAGTGGAATGGAATGGGATGCAGTGGAATGGAATGCAGTGGAGTGGAGTGAAATAGAAAGAAATGGAATGGGATGGAATGGAATGCAATGGAATGGAGAAGAGAAATGTGAGCTGAGATTGTGTGACTACACTCCAGCCTTAGTGACCGAGAGAGATTCTGTGGAAGGAAAGAACTGATTTCAAAGGAGTGGAATGGAAGGGAATGTAGTACAGTGGAGTAGAGTGGAATGGAGTGAAACAGAATAGAATGGAGTGGAATGCAATGGAATGGAATGGAATGGAGTGGAGTGGAATAGAGAGGAGTGCACTGCAATGGAGTGGAGTGGAGTGGAAGGGAGTGGAATGCAATGGAATGTAGTGGAGTGCAGTGGAGTGGAATGGAATGGAGTGGACAGGATTGGAAGGTGTAGAGTGGACTGGAATGGAATAGAATGGAACAGAATGCAGTGGAGTGGAGGGGAGTGGAGGTGAGTGGAGTGGCATGGAGTGGAATGGAATGGAATGGAGTGAAATGGAATCCAATGGATTGGAATGGAGTGGAATGGAGTGGAGTGGAATGGAGAGGAGTCGAATGGAATGGAAGGGAATGCAACGGAACGCAGTGGTGTGGATTGGAAAGCAGTGAAATGGAGTACTATGGAATCTAAAGGAGTGGAGTGGAGTCTAGTGGAGTGGAATGGAATGGAACCAAATGGAATGGAATGGCACGGAATGGAGTGGAGTAGAGTGGAGTGGGAAGGAAGGGAGATGAGTGGAATGGAGAGGAATGGAATGGAGTGGAGTGGATTGGATTGGAATGAACTGGAATGGAGAGGGATGGAATGAAGTGGAACGGAATGGACTGCAATGGAATTGAATGGAGTGAAATGGAGAGGAGTGGAGTGGAGTGGAATGGAGTGGAAATGAATGGAATGGAGTGGAATGGAAGGGAATGGAGACAAGTGGATAGGAATTGAATGAAGCAGATTGGAGTGGAGTGGAGTGGAGTGGCATGGAATGGAATGAAGTGGAAGGGAATGCAATGGAGTGGAATATAATGGAATAAAATGGAATGGAGTGGAATGGAGAGGAATGGAGTGGAGTGGAGTGGAATGGAGGGGAGTAAGAGGAAGAGAATGGAATGGAATCGAAAGGAGGGAAGTGCAATTGTGTGGAGTGGAGTGGAGATGAAAGGAGTGGAGTGATGTGGAGTCGAGAGGAAAGGAATGGAATGGCATGGAATGGAGTTAAGTGGAGTGGAATGGAGTGGAAGGTAATGGAGTGGAATGAAAAGGAGTGGATTGGAATGGAGTGGAATGGAATGGAGTGGAATGGAGTGGAGTAGAATGGAGTGGGTTGCAGAGGAGTGGAATGGAGTGGAATGGTAGGGAATGGAATGGAATGTAGTGGAAAGGAATGGAATGGAGTGGATTGAAATTAAATGGAAAGGATTGGAGTGCAGTGGAATGGAGGGTAGTGGAATAAAATGGAGTATAGTGCAGTGGAATGGAGTGGACTGGAGTGGAGATGAGTGTAGTGGACCGAAATGGAATGGAATGGAGTGGAGTGGAACTGTGTGGAGTGGGGTGGAAAGGAATGGAACAGAATGGAATGGAGAGGAATGGAGTGGCATGTAGTGGAGTGGAGTGAAGTGGAAAGGAATGGAATTGAATGGAATTGAATGGAGTGGATTGGAATGCAATAGAATGGAGTGGAGTGGAGTGGAATGCAGTGGAGTAGATTTTAGTGGAATGGAGTGTAGTGGAATGGAATGGAATGGCATGGAATGGAATGGAACAGAAGCGGAGATAGTGCGACTGTGCTCCAGGCTTGTGACAGAGTGAGATAACATTGAAAGAAAGGAGTGGAATGGAATGGAATGGAGTGGACTGCATGGGAACAGAGTGGAGTGAAGTGGAGTGGCCTGGAATGGAGAGAACTGGAATGAGATGGAATGGAATGGATTGAAATGGAGCGGAGTGAGGTGGAGCGGAATACAGTGCAATGGAGATGAATGCAAGGGGATGGCGTGAAATGGAGTGGAGTGGAATGCAGTTAAGTGTAGAGGAGTGTAAAGCAGTGGAATGCAATTGGATGTAACGCAATGTAGTGGAGTGGACTGGAGTAGAATGGAAGGAAATGGAACGGAGCAGAGCCTAACAGAGCTGAATGGAGTGGAACGGAAAGAAAAGGAACAGAACAGAACGGGAGCTGAGACTGTGCCACTGCACTCCATGCTGAGTGACAGAGTGAGATACTCTCGAAAGAAAGGAAAAGAATGCAATGGAGTACAACAGAACGGCATGGAATGGAATGGAATGGAATGGAATAGAATGGAGTAGAATGGAATGGAATGGAGTGGATTGGAGTGAAGTGGAGTGGAGTGGAATGGAATGGAGAGAAATGGAATGGGATGGAATGGAATGGAATGAACCGGAGTTGATTGAGGTGGAGAGGATAGCAGTGGAATGGAGCGGAATGGAATGAGAAGGAGTGGAATTGAGAGGAGAGCATTGCAGCAAAGTGGAGGAGTGGAATGGAGTGGAATGGATTTGGATGTAATGGAATGTAGTGGAGTGGAGTAGAGTTGAGTGGAACGGAGGAGAATAGAATAGAATTGAAAGTAATGGAATGGAAAGCAGTGGAAGGGAATGGAATGCAAAGAATGGAGTGGAGTGGAAAGGAGTAGAATGGAATGGAGTGGAACGGAATGGAATGGAATAGAATGGAATGGATTGGAGTGGGAAAGATTGGAGTGCAGTGGAATGGAGTGGAATAGAATGGAGTGGAGTGGAGTGGAGGGAAGAGGAATGGAGTAGAATGGAATGGAATGGAAAGGAATGGAAAGGAATGGAGTGGATTGGAAAGGGAGTGGAGTGGAGTAGAATGGATTGGAATGCAATGGAATGGAGTGACGTGGAATAGTTTGGAAAGGAATGGCATGGAATGGAGTAGAGTGGAATGGAGGGGAATGGAATGCAATGGAATTGAGTGGAATGGAGTGGAGTGGAGTGGAGTGGAGAGGAATGGAATGGAGTGGAAAGGTGTGAAAGGAGTGGAATGGAGTGGAGTGGAATGCAATGGAGTAGATTGGAATGAAGTGGAAAGGAATGGAATGGAGAGAAGTAGAGTAGAATGGAGTGGATTGGAATGGAGGGGAGCAGAGTGGAGTTAACAGCAGTGGATTGGAATACAGCGGATGGAGTAGAGTGGAAGGGAGTGTAATTATATGGAATGGAATGGATTGGATTGGATTGGAGTGGAAGGGAGTGGAGTGGAGTTGAAAGTAGAGGAATCGAAAGAAGTGGAAAGGAGTGGAGTAGAGTGGATTAGAGTGGATTGGAATGGAATGGAGTGGAGTGGAATGGTGTGGAAACGAATGGAAGGGAGGGGAGTGGAATGGAACGAAATGGAATGGAATGTAGTGGAATGGAGAGGAGTGGAGTGGACTGGAGTGGAATTTAATCGAATGGAGTTTACTGAAGTGGAATGTATTTGAGAGGAGGGTAATGGACAGGAATTGAGTGGAGTGGAGTGGAGTGAAATACATCGGAATGGCATGGAATTGAATGGAATGGAGGGTAGTGGAATGCAGTGGAGTCTAGTCGATTGGAGTGGTGAGGAATAGAACGGAGTGGCATGGAATGGAGCACAGTGGAATGCAATGGAGTGGAGTGGATTGGAAAGGGGTGGAGTGGAGTGACGATGGGTGAAGTGGAATGGAATGGAGTGGAGTGCAGAGGAGTCTCATGGAATGGAATGGAACGCAATGGAAGCTGAGATTGTACCACTGCGCTCCAGGATGGGTGACAGAGTGTGATACTCTCGAAAGAAAGGAATGGAATGGAATGCAGTGGAATGGAATGGAATGCAATGGGGTGCATTGGAGTGGAGTGGAATGAAGTGAAGTGGATTGGAGTGGAATGGAGAGGAATGGAACGGAATGGAATGGAATGAAGTGGACTGGAGTGGGGTGGAGTTGAGTTCAATGGAATGGAGCGAAATGGAATCAGATGCAGTGAAATGGAGTAGGGAGGAGTGCAGTAGAGTGAAAAGGAATGCAATGGACTGGAATGGAATCGGAAGTAATGGAAAGTAGTGGAGTGGATGGAACGGATAGGAAAGGAGTGGAGCGGAGTGGAATGGAATGGAGCGGGAGGTGGGATGGGGCCACTGCACTCCAGGCTGGCTGACTGAGTGAGATATTCTCGAAATAAAGGAATGGAATGGAATGCCATAGAATGGAATGGAACGAAGTGGAGTGGAGTGGAATGGAGTGAGTTGGAGCAGAGTGGAATGAAGAATGCAATTGGATGGAAGGGAATTGAATGAAATGCAGTGGAGTGCAGTGGAGTGCATTGCAGTGGAATGGAGCAGAATGGAATGGAAAGGAGTGGAATGGGCAGGAGTGGAGTGCACTGGAGAGGAGAGGTTAGGAATGCAGTGGAATGGAATTGGATGTAATGGAACGTAGAGAAGTGGAATGGAATGGAGTGGGCCAGAGTGGAATGGAATGGAATGCAATGGAAAGGAATGGAGTGGAATAGAATGGAATGGAATTTAATGGAAAGGAACGGAGTGGAATGAAATGTAGTGGAGTGGAGTGAAATGGAGTGGAATGGAATGGAGTGGAGTGGAGTGGAATGTGATAGAATGGAGAGGAGGGGAATGGAGCAGAATGGAATGGAGTGCAGCGGAATGGAGTGGAGTGGAATGGAATCAAATGGAGTGGAATGGAACCAAGTGGAATGGAATGGAGTGCAATAGACTAGAATTGAGTGTAGTGTGGTGGAATTTAGTGGAATGGACTGAAATTGAGTGGAATGGAATGGAATGGAATGGAAAGGAATAGAATTGAATGGAACGGAATTAAAAGAATGCAATGGAATGCAATGGAATAGAATGCAATGGAATGTATAGTTGACATGTAATATGAGCTGAGATTGTGACACTGCACTCCAGCCAGGGTGACATAGTGATATCCTGTCGTAAGAAGTGAATGGAATGCAATGGAGTGAAATGGAATGGAAAGAAATGGAATGGAGTGGAGTGGAAGGGAATGGAGTGGAATGGAAGCGAATGCAGTGGAGTGGAGCGGGGTGGAGTGGAATGAAATGGAATGCAGTGGACTGTAATGGCATGGAGTGGAAAGAAGTAGAGTGGAATGGAGTGGAATGGAATGGACTGGCATAGAATGGAGTGTAATTGAATGCAATGGAGTGGATTGGAAAGGAATAGAAAGGAGTAGAGTGGAGTAGAGTGGTGTGGAGTGGAGTGGAATGGAGCTGAATGTACTTCAATGGAGTACAATGGAATGGAACGGAGTGGAGTGGAATGGAATGATATGAGGTGGATTGGAGTGGAATGTAGTGGAGTGGAATGGAATGGAATAGAATGGAATGGAGTAGAGTGTAACGGAATGCAGTGGCGATAAGTGGAGTGGAATGGAATGCATTGGAGTAGAGTGGAGTGGAATGGAATGGAATGGAGTGGAGAGGAGGGGAGTGGAGTGGAATGGAATTGAGTGAAGTGGAGTGCAGTTGAATGGAATATCGTGGTGTGGAGTGGAGTGGAAGTGAATGGAGTGAATAGGAGTGGAATTAAATGAAATGGAATGCAGTGGAGAGAAACGCAGTTGATTGGAGTGGAGTGGAGTGGAAAGGAATGGAAAGGAGTGGGATGGAGTCTTATGGATTGGAGTGGAATGGAGTGGAATGGAATGAAGTGGAAAGGAGTGGAACGGAGTGAAATTGAATTTAGTGGACTAGAGTGGAATGGAGTTAAATGGAATGGAATGGAATGGAGTGGAATGGAATGGAATGGAGTGGAGTGGAATGGAATAGAATGGAATGGAATGGAATAGAATGGAATGGAGTGGAGTGGAGAGGAGTGGAATGGATTGGAGTGAAGTGGAGTGGAATGGAATTGAGTGGAGCGGAGAGGAAAGGAATGGAATGGAGTGGAGTGGAATGGCATGGAATGGAGTGGAATGGAATGGATAGAAGTGGAGTGGAGTGGAGTGGATTGGAGTGTAGTGCAAGGGAATGGAGTGCAGTGTAATGGACTGGAATGGAGCAGAGCAGAATGGAGTGGACTGGAGTGGAGTGGAATGGAATGGGATGGAATGGAATGGGAGCTGCGATTTTACCAGTGTGCTCTAAGCAGGGTGACTGAGTGTCATACTCTCAAAAGAAAGGAATGGAATGGAACGCAGTGGAATGGAATGGAACAGAGTGGACATTAGTGGAGTGGAATGTGGAGGAATGGAATGAAATGGAACGTAATGGCATGAATTGGAGTGGTGTGGGTTGGAATGGATTATAGTGGAATGGGGTGGAAAGGAATGGGATGGAGTGGAATGGAGTGCAGTGGAGTTGAACGGAGTTGAATGGCCTAGAATTGAGTGGACAGTAGTGGAATGTAATGGAATGGAATGGAATCCATTGTAATAGAATATAATACAATGGAAAGTTGAGATGTAGTGTGAGCTGAGATTGTGCCACTGCACTCCAGACTGGGTGACACGTTATATCCTGTGGATAGAAAGGAATGGAATGCAATAGAGTGAAATGAAATGGAGTGGAATGGAATTGAATGGAATGGAGTGGAGTGGAGTGGAGTGGAGTCGAATTGAGACGAATGGAATGGGACGGAGTGGAATGGAACGGAGTGGAGTGGAGTATCGTGGAGTGAAATAGAATGGAATGCAATGGGTTGGAATGGAATGCAATGGACTGCTGAAAGGAAATGTGAGCTGTTATTGTTCCACTGCACTCCAGCCTTTGTGACGGAATGAAATCCTGTGGAAAAAAAGGATTGGAATGGAATGGAATGGAATGGAATGGAATGGAATGGAATGGAATGGAATGGAATGGAGAGGAGTGTAGTGGTGTGGAGTGAAATGGAGTGGAGTGTCGTGGAGGAGAGTGGAATGGAGTGGAATGGAATGAAGAGGAAAGGAACGAGTGGAGTGGAATGGAACGGAGTGGAGTGGAATGGAACGGAGTGGAGTGGAATGGAATCCAATGGAATGAAATGGAATTGAATCGAATAGAATGAAGAAATATGTGCAGTGATTTGGCCACTGCGCTGGAGCCTGCGTGACAGAGGGAGATCCTGTCGATAAAACAGAGTGGAATGGAAGGGATTGGAATGGAATGGAATGGAACGTATTGGAGTGGAGTGGAGTGGAATTGAGTTGAGTGGAGTGCACTGGAATGGAATGGAATGCAAAGGAATGTAATGGAATGATGAAATGATATGTGAGCTGAGATTGTGCCACTGCACTCCACGCTGGGTGACAGAGTAAGATACTCTTGAAAGAAAGAAATGGAATGGAAAGAATTTTTAATTGGGTGGATTCGAGTGGACTGAAGTAGAGTGCAGTGGAATGGAGAGGAATGGAATGGAATGGAATCGGATGTAAAGGAATGGAGTGATGTGGAGTGGAGGGGTGAGGAGTGTAGTGCTGTGGAATGGAGCAGAAAGTAATGGGATGGTGTGGAGTGGAGTGCAGTGCAGTGGAGTGGAGAGGAGTGCAATGGCGTGGAATGGAATCGGATGTAAAGGAACGTACTGGAGTGGGGTGGAGTGGAAAGGAGTGGAATGGAATGGAATTGAATGTAATGCAAAGCAAAGGAATGGAATGCGATGCAATGGAATTTAATGCAATAGAATGCAGTTCAATAGAGAGTTGACATGTAATGTGAGCTGAGATTGTGCCTAAGCTCTCCAGGCTGTTTGACACAGTGATATCGTGTCGAAAGAATGGAGTGGAATGCAGTGGTGTGAAATGGAATGGAATGTAGTGGACAGGAGGAGAATGGAGTGGAGTGAAGAGGAACGGAGTGGAATGGAATGGGATGCAGTGGAATGGAATGCAGTGGAGTGGAGTGAAATAGAAAGAAATGGAATGGGATGGAATGGAATGCAATGAAATGGAGAAGAGAAATGTGAGCTGAGATTGTGTGACTACACTCCAGCCTTAGTGACCGAGAGAGATTCTGTGGAAGGAAAGAACTGATTTCAAAGGAGTGGAATGGAAGGGAATGTAGTACAGTGGAGTAGAGTGGAATGGAGTGAAACAGAATAGAATGGAGTGGAATGCAATGGAATGGAATGGAATGGAGTGGAGTGGAATAGAGAGGAGTGCACTGCAATGGAGTGGAGTGGAGTGGAAGGGAGTGGAATGCAATGGAATGTAGTGGAGTGCAGTGGAGTGGAATGGAATGGAGTGGACAGGATTGGAAGGTGTAGAGTGGACTGGAATGGAATAGAATGGAACAGAATGCAGTGGAGTGGAGGGGAGTGGAGGTGAGTGGAGTGGCATGGAGTGGAATGGAATGGAATGGAGTGAAATGGAATCCAATGGATTTAAATGGAGTGGAATGGAGTGGAGTGGAATGGAGAGGAGTCGAATGGAATGGAAGGGAATGCAACGGAACGCAGTGGTGTGGATTGGAAAGCAGTGAAATGGAGTACTATGGAATCTAAAGGAGTGGAGTGGAGTCTAGTGGAGTGGAATGGAATGGAACCAAATGGAATGGAATGGCACGGAATGGAGTGGAGTAGAGTGGAGTGGGAAGGAAGGGAGATGAGTGGAATGGAGAGGAATGGAATGGAGTGGAGTGGATTGGATTGGAATGAACTGGAATGGAGAGGGATGGAATGAAGTGGAACGGAATGGACTGCAATGGAATTGAATGGAGTGAAATGGAGAGGAGTGGAGTGGAGTGGAATGGAGTGGAAATGAATGGAATGGAGTGGAATGGAAGGGAATGGAGACAAGTGGATAGGAATTGAATGAAGCAGATTGGAGTGGAGTGGAGTGGAGTGGCATGGAATGGAATGAAGTGGAAGGGAATGCAATGGAGTGGAATGTAATGGAATAAAATGGAATGGAGTGGAATGGAGAGGAATGGAGTGGAGTGGAGTGGAATGGAGGGGAGTAAGAGGAAGAGAATGGAATGGAATCGAAAGGAAAGAAGTGCAATTGTGTGGAGTGGAGTGGAGATGAAAGGAGTGGAGTGATGTGGAGTCGAGAGGAAAGGAATGGAATGGCATGGAATGGAGTTAAGTGGAGTGGAATGGAGTGGAAGGTAATGGAGTGGAATGAAAAGGAGTGGATTGGAATGGAGTGGAATGGAATGGAGTGGAATGGAGTGGAGTAGAATGGAGTGGGTTGCAGAGGAGTGGAATGGAGTGGAATGGTAGGGAATGGAATGGAATGTAGTGGAAAGGAATGGAATGGAGTGGATTGAAATTAAATGGAAAGGATTGGAGTGCAGTGGAATGGAGGGTAGTGGAATAAAATGGAGTATAGTGCAGTGGAATGGAGTGGACTGGAGTGGAGATGAGTGTAGTGGACCGAAATGGAATGGAATGGAGTGGAGTGGAACTGTGTGGAGTGGGGTGGAAAGGAATGGAACAGAATGGAATGGAGAGGAATGGAGTGGCATGTAGTGGAGTGGAGTGAAGTGGAAAGGAATGGAATTGAATGGAATTGAATGGAGTGGATTGGAATGCAATAGAATGGAGTGGAGTGGAGTGGAATGCAGTGGAGTAGATTTTAGTGGAATGGAGTGTAGTGGAATGGAATGGAATGGCATGGAATGGAATGGAACAGAAGCGGAGATAGTGCGACTGTGCTCCAGGCTTGTGACAGAGTGAGATAACATTGAAAGAAAGGAGTGGAATGGAATGGAATGGAGTGGACTGCATGGGAACAGAGTGGAGTGAAGTGGAGTGGCCTGGAATGGAGAGAACTGGAATGAGATGGAATGGAATGGATTGAAATGGAGCGGAGTGAGGTGGAGTGGAATACAGTGCAATGGAGATGAATGCAAGGGGATGGCGTGAAATGGAGTGGAGTGGAATGCAGTTAAGTGTAGAGGAGTGTAAAGCAGTGGAATGCAATTGGATGTAACGCAATGTAGTGGAGTGGACTGGAGTAGAATGGAAGGAAATGGAACGGAGCAGAGCCTAACAGAGCTGAATGGAGTGGAACGGAAAGAAAAGGAACAGAACAGAACGGGAGCTGAGACTGTGCCACTGCACTCCATGCTGAGTGACAGAGTGAGATACTCTCGAAAGAAAGGAAAAGAATGCAATGGAGTACAACAGAACGGCATGGAATGGAATGGAATGGAATGGAATAGAATGGAGTAGAATGGAATGGAATGGAGTGGATTGGAGTGAAGTGGAGTGGAGTGGAATGGAATGGAGAGAAATGGAATGGGATGGAATGGAATGGAATGAACCGGAGTTGATTGAGGTGGAGAGGATAGCAGTGGAATGGAGCGGAATGGAATGAGAAGGAGTGGAATTGAGAGGAGAGCATTGCAGCAAAGTGGAGGAGTGGAATGGAGTGGAATGGATTTGGATGTAATGGAATGTAGTGGAGTGGAGTAGAGTTGAGTGGAACGGAGGAGAATAGAATAGAATTGAAAGTAATGGAATGGAAAGCAGTGGAAGGGAATGGAATGCAAAGAATGGAGTGGAGTGGAAAGGAGTAGAATGGAATGGAGTGGAACGGAATGGAATGGAATAGAATGGAATGGATTGGAGTGGGAAAGATTGGAGTGCAGTGGAATGGAGTGGAATAGAATGGAGTGGAGTGGAGTGGAGGGAAGAGGAATGGAGTAGAATGGAATGGAATGGAAAGGAATGGAAAGGAATGGAGTGGATTGGAAAGGGAGTGGAGTGGAGTAGAATGGATTGGAATGCAATGGAATGGAGTGACGTGGAATAGTTTGGAAAGGAATGGCATGGAATGGAGTAGAGTGGAATGGAGGGGAATGGAATGCAATGGAATTGAGTGGAATGGAGTGGAGTGGAGTGGAGTGGAGAGGAATGGAATGGAGTGGAAAGGTGTGAAAGGAGTGGAATGGAGTGGAGTGGAATGCAATGGAGTAGATTGGAATGAAGTGGAAAGGAATGGAATGGAGAGAAGTAGAGTAGAATGGAGTGGATTGGAATGGAGGGGAGCAGAGTGGAGTTAACAGCAGTGGATTGGAATACAGCGGATGGAGTAGAGTGGAAGGGAGTGTAATTATATGGAATGGAATGGATTGGATTGGATTGGAGTGGAAGGGAGTGGAGTGGAGTTGAAAGTAGAGGAATCGAAAGAAGTGGAAAGGAGTGGAGTAGAGTGGATTAGAGTGGATTGCAATGGAATGGAGTGGAGTGGAATGGTGTGGAAACGAATGGAAGGGAGGGGAGTGGAATGGAACGAAATGGAATGGAATGTAGTGGAATGGAGAGGAGTGGAGTGGACTGGAGTGGAATTTAATCGAATGGAGTTTACTGAAGTGGAATGTATTTGAGAGGAGGGTAATGGACAGGAATTGAGTGGAGTGGAGTGGAGTGAAATACATCGGAATGGCATGGAATTGAATGGAATGGAGGGTAGTGGAATGCAGTGGAGTCTAGTCGATTGGAGTGGTGAGGAATAGAACGGAGTGGCATGGAATGGAGCACAGTGGAATGCAATGGAGTGGAGTGGATTGGAAAGGGGTGGAGTGGAGTGACGATGGGTGAAGTGGAATGGAATGGAGTGGAGTGCAGAGGAGTCTCATGGAATGGAATGGAACGCAATGGAAGCTGAGATTGTACCACTGCGCTCCAGGATGGGTGACAGAGTGTGATACTCTCGAAAGAAAGGAATGGAATGGAATGCAGTGGAATGGAATGGAATGCAATGGGGTGCATTGGAGTGGAGTGGAATGAAGTGAAGTGGATTGGAGTGGAATGGAGAGGAATGGAACGGCATGGAATGGAATGAAGTGGACTGGAGTGGGGTGGAGTTGAGTTCAATGGAATGGAGCGAAATGGAATCAGATGCAGTGAAATGGAGTAGGGAGGAGTGCAGTAGAGTGAAAAGGAATGCAATGGACTGGAATGGAATCGGAAGTAATGGAAAGTAGTGGAGTGGATGGAACGGATAGGAAAGGAGTGGAGCGGAGTGGAATGGAATGGAGCGGGAGGTGGGATGGGGCCACTGCACTCCAGGCTGGCTGACTGAGTGAGATATTCTCGAAATAAAGGAATGGAATGGAATGCCATAGAATGGAATGGAACGAAGTGGAGTGGAGTGGAATGGAGTGAGTTGGAGCAGAGTGGAATGAAGAATGCAATTGGATGGAAGGGAATTGAATGAAATGCAGTGGAGTGCAGTGGAGTGCATTGCAGTGGAATGGAGCAGAATGGAATGGAAAGGAGTGGAATGGGCAGGAGTGGAGTGCACTGGAGAGGAGAGGTTAGGAATGCAGTGGAATGGAATTGGATGTAATGGAACGTAGAGAAGTGGAATGGAATGGAGTGGGCCAGAGTGGAATGGAATGGAATGCAATGGAAAGGAATGGAGTGGAATAGAATGGAATGGAATTGAATGGAAAGGAACGGAGTGGAATGAAATGTAGTGGAGTGGAGTGAAATGGAGTGGAATGGAATGGAGTGGAGTGGAGTGGAATGTGATAGAATGGAGAGGAGGGGAATGGAGCAGAATGGAATGGAGTGCAGCGGAATGGAGTGGAGTGGAATGGAATCAAATGGAGTGGAATGGAACCAAGTGGAATGGAATGGAGTGCAATAGACTAGAATTGAGTGTAGTGTGGTGGAATTTAGTGGAATGGACTGAAATTGAGTGGAATGGAATGGAATGGAATGGAAAGGAATAGAATTGAATGGAACGGAATTAAAAGAATGCAATGGAATGCAATGGAATAGAATGCAATGGAATGTATAGTTGACATGTAATATGAGCTGAGATTGTGACACTGCACTCCAGCCAGGGTGACATAGTGATATCCTGTCGTAAGAAGTGAATGGAATGCAATGGAGTGAAATGGAATGGAAAGAAATGGAATGGAGTGGAGTGGAAGGGAATGGAGTGGAATGGAAGCGAATGCAGTGGAGTGGAGCGGGGTGGAGTGGAATGAAATGGAATGCAGTGGACTGTAATGGCATGGAGTGGAAAGAAGTAGAGTGGAATGGAGTGGAATGGAATGGACTGGCATAGAATGGAGTGTAATTGAATGCAATGGAGTGGATTGGAAAGGAATAGAAAGGAGTAGAGTGGAGTAGAGTGGTGTGGAGTGGAGTGGAATGGAGCTGAATGTACTTCAATGGAGTACAATGGAATGGAACGGAGTGGAATGGAATGGAATGATATGAGGTGGATTGGAGTGGAATGTAGTGGAGTGGAATGGAATGGAATAGAATGGAATGGAGTAGAGTGTAACGGAATGCAGTGGCGATAAGTGGAGTGGAATGGAATGCATTGGAGTAGAGTGGAGTGGAATGGAATGGAATGGAGTGGAGAGGAGGGGAGTGGAGTGGAATGGAATTGAGTGAAGTGGAGTGCAGTTGAATGGAATATCGTGGTGTGGAGTGGAGTGGAAGTGAATGGAGTGAATAGGAGTGGAATTAAATGAAATGGAATGGAGTGGAGAGAAACGCAGTTGATTGGAGTGGAGTGGAGTGGAAAGGAATGGAAAGGAGTGGGATGGAGTCTTATGGATTGGAGTGGAATGGAGTGGAATGGAATGAAGTGGAAAGGAGTGGAACGGAGTGAAATTGAATTTAGTGGACTGGAGTGGAATGGAGTTAAATGGAATGGAATGGAATGGAGTGGAATGGAATGGAATGGAGTGGAGTGGAATGGAATAGAATGGAATGGAATGGAATAGAATGGAATGGAGTGGAGTGGAGAGGAGTGGAATGGATTGGAGTGAAGCGGAGTGGAATGGAATTGAGTGGAGCGGAGAGGAAAGGAATGGAATGGAGTGGAGTGGAATGGCATGGAATGGAGTGGAATGGAATGGATAGAAGTGGAGTGGAGTGGAGTGGATTGGAGTGTAGTGCAAGGGAATGGAGTGCAGTGTAATGGACTGGAATGGAGCAGAGCAGAATGGAGTGGACTGGAGTGGAGTGGAATGGAATGGGATGGAATGGAATGGGAGCTGCGATTTTACCAGTGTGCTCTAAGCAGGGTGACTGAGTGTCATACTCTCAAAAGAAAGGAATGGAATGGAACGCAGTGGAATGGAATGGAACAGAGTGGACATTAGTGGAGTGGAATGTGGAGGAATGGAATGAAATGGAACGTAATGGCATGAATTGGAGTGGTGTGGGTTGGAATGGATTATAGTGGAATGGGGTGGAAAGGAATGGGATGGAGTGGAATGGAGTGCAGTGGAGTTGAACGGAGTTGAATGGCCTAGAATTGAGTGGACAGTAGTGGAATGTAATGGAATGGAATGGAATCCATTGTAATAGAATATAATACAATGGAAAGTTGAGATGTAGTGTGAGCTGAGATTGTGCCACTGCACTCCAGACTGGGTGACACGTTATATCCTGTGGATAGAAAGGAATGGAATGCAATAGAGTGAAATGAAATGGAGTGGAATGGAATTGAATGGAATGGAGTGGAGTGGAGTGGAGTGGAGTCGAATTGAGACGAATGGAATGGGACGGAGTGGAATGGAACGGAGTGGAGTGGAGTATCGTGGAGTGAAATAGAATGGAATGCAATGGGTTGGAATGGAATGCAATGGACTGCTGAAAGGAAATGTGAGCTGTTATTGTTCCACTGCACTCCAGCCTTTGTGACGGAATGAAATCCTGTGGAAAAAAAGGATTGGAATGGAATGGAATGGAATGGAATGGAATGGAATGGAATGGAATGGAATGGAGAGGAGTGTAGTGGTGTGGAGTGAAATGGAGTGGAGTGTCGTGGAGGAGAGTGGAATGGAGTGGAATGGAATGAAGAGGAAAGGAACGGAGTGGAGTGGAATGGAACGGAGTGGAGTGGAATGGAACGGAGTGGAGTGGAATGGAATCCAATGGAATGAAATGGAATTGAATCGAATGGAATGAAGAAATATGTGCAGTGATTTGGCCACTGCGCTGGAGCCTGCGTGACAGAGGGAGATCCTGTCGATAAAACAGAGTGGAATGGAAGGGATTGGAATGGAATGGAATGGAACGTATTGGAGTGGAGTGGAGTGGAATTGAGTTGAGTGGAGTGCACTGGAATGGAATGGAATGCAAAGGAATGTAATGGAATGATGAAATGATATGTGAGCTGAGATTGTGCCACTGCACTCCACGCTGGGTGACAGAGTGAGATACTCTTGAAAGAAAGAAATGGAATGGAAAGAATTTTTAATTGGGTGGATTCGAGTGGACTGAAGTAGAGTGCAGTGGAATGGAGAGGAATGGAATGGAATGGAATCGGATGTAAAGGAATGGAGTGATGTGGAGTGGAGTGGTGAGGAGTGTAGTGCTGTGGAATGGAGCAGAAAGTAATGGGATGGTGTGGAGTGGAGTGCAGTGCAGTGGAGTGGAGAGGAGTGCAATGGCGTGGAATGGAATCGGATGTAAAGGAACGTACTGGATTGGGGTGGAGTGGAAAGGAGTGGAATGGAATGGAATTGAATGTAATGCAAAGCAAAGGAATGGAATGCGATGCAATGGAATTTAATGCAATAGAATGCAGTTCAATAGAGAGTTGACATGTAATGTGAGCTGAGATTGTGCCTAAGCTCTCCAGGCTGTTTGACACAGTGATATCGTGTCGAAAGAATGGAGTGGAATGCAGTGGTGTGAAATGGAATGGAATGTAGTGGACAGGAGGAGAATGGAGTGGAGTGAAGAGGAACAGAGTGGAATGGAATGGGATGCAGTGGAATGGAATGCAGTGGAGTGGAGTGAAATAGAAAGAAATGGAATGGGATGGAATGGAATGCAATGGAATGGAGAAGAGAAATGTGAGCTGAGATTGTGTGACTACACTCCAGCCTTAGTGACCGAGAGAGATTCTGTGGAAGGAAAGAACTGATTTCAAAGGAGTGGAATGGAAGGGAATGTAGTACAGTGGAGTAGAGTGGAATGGAGTGAAACAGAATAGAATGGAGTGGAATGCAATGGAATGGAATGGAATGGAGTGGAGTGGAATAGAGAGGAGTGCACTGCAATGGAGTGGAGTGGAGTGGAAGGGAGTGGAATGCAATGGAATGTAGTGGAGTGCAGTGGAGTGGAACGGAATGGAGTGGACAGGATTGGAAGGTGTAGAGTGGACTGGAATGGAATAGAATGGAACAGAATGCAGTGGAGTGGAGGGGAGTGGAGGTGAGTGGAGTGGCCTGGAGTGGAATGGACTGGAATGGAGTGAAATGGAATCCAATGGATTGGAATGGAGTGGAGTGGAGTGGAGTGGAATGGAGAGGAGTCGAATGGAATGGAAGGGAATGCAACGGAACGCAGTGGTGTGGATTGGAAAGCAGTGAAATGGAGTACTATGGAATCTAAAGGAGTGGAGTGGAGTCTGGTGGAGTGGAATGGAATGGAACCAAATGGAATGGAATGGCACGGAATGGAGTGGAGTAGAGTGGAGTGGGAAGGAAGGGAGATGAATGGAATGGAGAGGAATGGAATGGAGTGGAGTGGATTGGATTGGAATGAACTGGAATGGAGAGGGATGGAATGAAGTGGAACGGAATGGACTGCAATGGAATTGAATGGAGTGAAATGGAGAGGAGTGGAGTGGAGTGGAATGGAGTGGAAATGAATGGAATGGAGTGGAATGGAAGGGAATGGAGACAAGTGGATAGGAATTGAATGAAGCAGATTGGAGTGGAGTGGAGTGGAGTGGCATGGAATGGAATGAAGTGGAAGGGAATGCAATGGAGTGGAATGTAATGGAATAAAATGGAATGGAGTGGAATGGAGAGGAATGGAGTGGAGTGGAGTGGAATGGAGGGGACTAAGAGGAAGAGAATGGAATGGAATCGAAAGGAGGGAAGGGCAATTGTGTGGAGGGGAGTGGAGATGAAAGGAGTGGAGTGATGTGGAGTCGAGAGGAAAGGAATGGAATGACATGGAATGGAGTTAAGTGGAGTGGAATGGAGTGGAAGGTAATGGAGTGGAATGAAAAGGAGTGGATTGGAATGGAGTGGAATGGAATGGAGTGGAATGGAGTGGAGTAGAATGGAGTGGGTTGCAGAGGAGTGGAATGGAGTGGAATGGAAGGGAATGGAATGGAATGTAGTGGAAAGGAATGGAATGGAGTGGATTGAAATTAAATGGAAAGGATTGGAGTGCAGTGGAATGGAGGGGAGTGGAATAAAATGGAGTATAGTGCAGTGGAATGGAGTGGACTGGAGTGGAGATGAGTGGAGTGGACCGAAATGGAATGGAATGGAGTGGAGTGGAACGGTGTGGAGTGGGGTGGAAAGGAATGGAACAGAATGGAATGGAGAGGAATGGAGTGGCATGTAGTGGAGTGGAGTGAAGTGGAAAGGAATGGAATTGAATGGAATTGAATGGAGTGGATTGGAGTGCAATAGAATGGAGTGGAGTGGAGTGGAATGCAGTGGAGTAGATTTTAGTGGCATGGAGTGTAGTGGAATGGAATGGAATGGCATGGAATGGAATGGAACAGAAGCGGAGATAGTGCGACTGTGCTCCAGGCTATGTGACAGAGTGAGATAACATTGAAAGAAAGGAATGGAATGGAATGGAATGGAGTGGACTGCATGGGAACAGAGTGGAGTGAAGTGGAGTGGCCTGGAATGGAGAGAACTGGAATGAGATGGAATGGAATGGATTGAAATGGAGCGGAGTGAGGTGGAGCGGAATACAGTGCAATGGAGATGAATGCAAGGGGATGGCGTGAAATGGAGTGGAGTGGAATGCCGTTAAGTGTAGAGGAGTGTAAAGCAGTGGAATGCAATTGGATGTAACGCAATGTAGTGGAGTGGACTGGAGTAGATTGGAAGGAAATGGAACGGAGCAGAGCCTAGCAGAGCTGAATGGAGTGGAACGGAAAGAAAAGGAACAGAACAGAACGGGAGCTGAGACTGTGCCACTGCACTCCATGCTGAGTGACAGAGTGAGATACTCTCGAAAGAAAGGAAAAGAATGCAATGGAGTACAACAGAACGGTATGGAATGGAATGGAATGGAATGGAATAGAATGGAGTAGAATGGAATGGAATGGAGTGGATTGGAGTGAAGTGGAGTGGAGTGGAATGGAATGGAGAGAAATGGAATGGGATGGAATGGAATGGAATGAACCGGAGTTGATTGAGGTGGAGAGGATAGCAGTGGAATGGAGCGGAATGGAATGAGAAGGAGTGGAATTGAGAGGAGATCATTGCAGCAAAGTGGAGGAGTGGAATGGAGTGGAATGGATTTGGATGTAATGGAATGTAGTGGAGTGGAGTAGAGTTGAGTGGAACGGAGGAGAATAGAATAGAATTGAAAGTAATGGAATGGAAAGCAGTGGAAGGGAATGGAATGCAAAGAATGGAGTGGAGTGGAAAGGAGTAGAATGGAATGGAGTGGAACGGAATGGAATGGAATAGAATGGAATGGATTGGAGTGGGAAAGATTGGAGTGCAGTGGAATGGAGTGGAATAGAATGGAGTGGAGTGGAGTGGAGGGAAGAGGAATGGAGTAGAATGGAATGGAATGGAAAGGAATGGAAAGGAATGGAGTGGATTGGAAAGGGAGTGGAGTGGAGTAGAATGGATTGGAATGCAATGGAATGGAGTGACGTGGAATAGTTTGGAAAGGAATGGCATGGAATGGAGTAGAGTGGAATGGAGGGGAATGGAATGCAATGGAATTGAGTGGAATGGAGTGGAGTGGAGTGGAGTGGAGAGGAATGGAATGGAGTGGAAAGGTGTGAAAGGAGTGGAATGGAGTGGAGTGGAATGCAATGGAGTAGATTGGAATGAAGTGGAAAGGAATGGAATGGAGAGAAGTAGAGTAGAATGGAGTGGATTGGAATGGAGGGGAGCAGAGTGGAGTTAACAGCAGTGGATTGGAATACAGTGGATGGAGTAGAGTGGAAGGGAGTGTAATTATATGGAATGGAATGGATTGGATTGGATTGGAGTGGAAGGGAGTGGAGTGGAGTTGAAAGTAGAGGAATCGAAAGAAGTGGAAAGGAGTGGAGTAGAGTGGATTAGAGTGGATTGGAATGGAATGGAGTGGAGTGGAATGGTGTGGAAACGAATGGAAGGGAGGGGGGGTGGAATGGAACGAAATGGAATGGAATGTAGTGGAATGGAGAGGAGTGGAGTGGACTGGAGTGGAATTTAATCGAATGGAGTTTACTGAAGTGGAATGTATTTGAGAGGAGGGTAATGGACAGGAATTGAGTGGAGTGGAGTGGAGTGAAATACATCGGAATGGCATGGAATTGAATGGAATGGAGGGTAGTGGAATGCAGTGGAGTCTAGTCGATTGGAGTGGTGAGGAATAGAACGGAGTGGCATGGAATGGAGCACAGTGGAATGCAATGGAGTGGAGTGGATTTTAAAGGGGTGGAGTGGAGTGACGATGGGTGAAGTGGAATGGAATGGAGTGGAGTGCAGAGGAGTCTCATGGAATGGAATGGAACGCAATGGAAGCTGAGATTGTACCACTGCGCTCCAGGATGGGTGACAGAGTGTGATACTCTCGAAAGAAAGGAATGGAATGGAATGCAGTGGAATGGAATGGAATGCAATGGGGTGCATTGGAGTGGAGTGGAATGAAGTGAAGTGGATTGGAGTGGAATGGAGAGGAATGGAACGGAATGGAATGGAATGAAGTGGACTGGAGTGGGGTGGAGTTGAGTTCAATGGAATGGAGCGAAATGGAATCAGATGCAGTGAAATGGAGTAGGGAGGAGTGCAGTAGAGTGAAAAGGAATGCAATGGAGTGGAATGGAATCGGAAGTAATGGAAAGTAGTGGAGTGGATGGAACGGATAGGAAAGGAGTGGAGCGGAGTGGAATGGAATGGAGCGGGAGGTGGGATGGGGCCACTGCACTCCAGGCTGGCTGACTGAGTGAGATATTCTCGAAATAAAGGAATGGAATGGAATGCCATAGAATGGAATGGAACGAAGTGGAGTGGAGTGGAATGGAGTGAGTTGGAGCAGAGTGGAATGAAGAATGAAATGGGATGGAAGGGAATTGAATGAAATGCAGTGGAGTGCAGTGGAGTGCATTGCAGTGGAATGGAGCAGAATGGAATGGAAAGGAGTGGAATGGGCAGGAGTGGAGTGCACTGGAGAGGAGAGGTTAGGAATGCAGTGGAATGGAATTGGATGTAATGGAACGTAGAGAAGTGGAATGGAATGGAGTGGGCCAGAGTGGAATGGAATGGAATGCAATGGAAAGGAATGGAGTGGAATAGAATGGAATGGAATGGAATGGAAAGGAACGGAGTGGAATGAAATGTAGTGGAGTGGAGTGAAATGGAGTGGAATGGAATGGAGTGGAGTGGAGTGGAATGTGATAGAATGGAGAGGAGGGGAATGGAGCAGAATGGAATGGAGTGCAGCGGAATGGAGTGGAGTGGAATGGAATCAAATGGAGTGGAATGTAACCAAGTGGAATGGAATGGAGTGCAATAGACTAGAATTGAGTGTAGTGTAGTGGAATTTAGTGGAATGGACTGAAATTGAGTGGAATGGAATGGAATGGAATGGAAAGGAATAGAATTGAATGGAACGGAATTAAAAGAATGCAATGGAATGCAATGGAATAGAATGCAATGGAATGTATAGTTGACATGTAATATGAGCTGAGATTGTGACACTGCACTCCAGCCAGAGTGACATAGTGATATCCTGTCGTAAGAAGTGAATGGAATGCAATGGAGTGAAATGGAATGGAAAGAAATGGAATGGAGTGGAGTGGAAGGGAATGGAGTGGAATGGAAGCGAATGCAGTGGAGTGGAGCGGGGTGGAGTGGAATGAAATGGAATGCAGTGGACTGTAATGGCATGGAGTGGAAAGAAGTAGAGTGGAATGGAGTGGAATGGAATGGACTGGCATAGAATGGAGTGTAATTGAATGCAATGGAGTGGATTGGAAAGGAATAGAAAGGAGTAGAGTGGAGTAGAGTGGTGTGGAGTGGAGTGGAATGGAGCTGAATGTACTTCAATGGAGTACAATGGAATGGAACGGAGTGGAATGGAATGGAATGATATGAGGTGGATTGGAGTGGAATGTAGTGGAGTGGAATGGAATGGAATAGAATGGAATGGAGTAGAGTGTAACGGAATGCAGTGGCGATAAGTGGAGTGGAATGGAATGCATTGGAGTAGAGTGGAGTGGAATGGAATGGAATGGAGTGGAGAGGAGGGGAGTGGAGTGGAATGGAATTGAGTGAAGTGGAGTGCAGTTGAATGGAATATCGTGGTGTGGAGTGGAGTGGAAGTGAATGGAGTGAATAGGAGTGGAATTAAATGAAATGGAATGGAGTGGAGAGAAACGCAGTTGATTGGAGTGGAGTGGAGTGGAAAGGAATGGAAAGGAGTGGGATGGAGTCTTATGGATTGGAGTGGAATGGAGTGGAATGGAATGAAGTGGAAAGGAGTGGAACGGAGTGAAATTGAATTTAGTGGACTGGAGTGGAATGGAGTTAAATGGAATGGAATGGAATGGAGTGGAATGGAATGGAATGGAGTGGAGTGGAATGGAATAGAATGGAATGGAATGGAATAGAATGGAATGGAGTGGAGTGGAGAGGAGTGGAATGGATTGGAGTGAAGTGGAGTGGAATGGAATTGAGTGGAGCGGAGAGGAAAGGAATGGAATGGAGTGGAGTGGAATGGCATGGAATGGAGTGGAATGGAATGGATAGAAGTGGAGTGGAGTGGAGTGGATTGGAGTGTAGTGGAAGGGAATGGAGTGCAGTGTAATGGACTGGAATGGAGCAGAGCAGAATGGAGTGGACTGGAGTGGAGTGGAATGGAATGGGATGGAATGGAATGGGAGCTGCGATTTTACCAGTGTGCTCTAGGCAGGGTGACTGAGTGTCATACTCTCAAAAGAAAGGAATGGAATGGAACGCAGTGGAATGGAATGGAACAGAGTGGACATTAGTGGAGTGGAATGTGGAGGAATGGAATGAAATGGAACGTAATGGCATGAATTGGAGTGGTGTGGGTTGGAATGGATTATAGTGGAATGGGGTGGAAAGGAATGGGATGGAGTGGAATGGAGTGCAGTGGAGTTGAACGGAGTTGAATGGCCTAGAATTGAGTGGACAGTAGTGGAATGTAATGGAATGGAATGGAATCCATTGTAATAGAATATAATACAATGGAAAGTTGAGATGTAGTGTGAGCTGAGATTGTGCCACTGCACTCCAGACTGGGTGACACGTTATATCCTGTGGATAGAAAGGAATGGAATGCAATAGAGTGAAATGGAATGGAGTGGAATGGAATTGAATGGAATGGAGTGGAGTGGAGTGGAGTGGAGTCGAATGGAGACGAATGGAATGGGACGGAGTGGAATGGAACGGAGTGGAGTGGAGTATCGTGGAGTGAAATAGAATGGAATGCAATGGGTTGGAATGGAATGCAATGGACTGCTGAAAGGAAATGTGAGCTGTTATTGTTCCACTGCACTCCAGCCTTTGTGACGGAATGAAATCCTGTGGAAAAAAGGATTGGAATTGAATGGAATGGAATGGAATGGAATGGAATGGAATGGAATGGAATGGAATGGAATGGAGAGGAGTGTAGTGGTGTGGAGTGAAATGGAGTGGAGTGTCGTGGAGGAGAGTGGAATGGAGTGGAATGGAATGAAGAGGAAAGGAAGGGAGTGGAGTGGAATGGAACGGAGTGGAGTGGAATGGAACGGAGTGGAGTGGAATGGAATCCAATGGAATGAAATGGAATTGAATCGAATGGAATGAAGAAATATGTGCAGTGATTTGGCCACTGCGCTGGAGCCTGCGTGACAGAGGGAGATCCTGTCGATAAAACAGAGTGGAATGGAAGGGATTGGAATGGAATGGAATGGAACGTATTGGAGTGGAGTGGAGTGGAATTGAGTGGAGTGGAGTGCACTGGAATGGAATGGAATGCAATGGAATGTAATGGAATGATGAAATGATATGTGAGCTGAGATTGTGCCACTGCACTCCACGCTGGGTGACAGAGTGAGATACTCTTGAAAGAAAGAAATGGAATGGAAAGAATTTTTAATTGGGTGGATTCGAGTGGACTGAAGTAGAGTGCAGTGGAATGGAGAGGAATGGAATGGAATGGAATCGGATGTAAAGGAATGGAGTGATGTGGAGTGGAGTGGTGAGGAGTGTAGTGCTGTGGAATGGAGCAGAAAGTAATGGGATGGTTTGGAGTGGAGTGCAGTGCAGTGGAGTGGAGAGGAGTGCAATGGCGTGGAATGGAATCGGATGTAAAGGAACGTACTGGAGTGGAGTGGAGTGGAAAGGAGTGGAATGGAATGGAATTGAATGTAATGCAAAGCAAAGGAATGGAATGCGATGCAATGGAATTTAATGCAATAGAATGCAGTTCAATAGAGAGTTGACATGTAATGTGAGTTGAGATTGTGCCTAAGCTCTCCAGGCTGTTTGACACAGTGATATCGTGTCGAAAGAATGGAGTGGAATGCAGTGGTGTGAAATGGAATGGAATGTAGTGGACAGGAGGAGAATGGAGTGGAGTGAAGAGGAACAGAGTGGAATGGAATGGGATGCAGTGGAATGGAATGCAGTGGAGTGGAGTGAAATAGAAAGAAATGGAATGGGATGGAATGGAATGCAATGGAATGGAGAAGAGAAATGTGAGCTGAGATTGTGTGACTACACTCCAGCCTTAGTGACCGAGAGAGATTCTGTGGAAGGAAAGAACTGATTTCAAAGGAGTGGAATGGAAGGGAATGTAGTACAGTGGAGTAGAGTGGAATGGAGTGAAACAGAATAGAATGGAGTGGAATGCAATGGAATGGAATGGAATGGAGTGGAGTGGAATAGAGAGGAGTGCACTGCAATGGAGTGGAGTGGAGTGGAAGGGAGTGGAATGCAATGGAATGTAGTGGAGTGCAGTGGAGTGGAATGGAATGGAGTGGACAGGATTGGAAGGTGTAGAGTGGACTGGAATGGAATAGAATGGAACAGAATGCAGTGGAGTGGAGGGGAGTGGAGGTGAGTGGAGTGGCATGGAGTGGAATGGAATGGAATGGAGTGAAATGGAATCCAATGGATTGGAATGGAGTGGAGTGGAGTGGAGTGGAATGGAGAGGAGTCGAATGGAATGGAAGGGAATGCAACGGAACGCAGTGGTGTGGATTGGAAAGCAGTGAAATGGAGTACTATGGAATCTAAAGGAGTGGAGTGGAGTCTAGTGGAGTGGAATGGAATGGAACCAAATGGAATGGAATGGCACGGAATGGAGTGGAGTAGAGTGGAGTGGGAAGTAAGGGAGATGAGTGGAATGGAGAGGAATGGAATGGAGTGGAGTGGATTGGATTGGAATGAACTGGAATGGAGAAGGATGGAATGAAGTGGAACGGAATGGACTGCAATGGAATTGAATGGAGTGAAATGGAGAGGAGTGGAGTGGAGTGGAATGGAGTGGAAAAGAATGGAATGGAGTGGAATGGAAGGGAATGGAGACAAGTGGATAGGAATTGAATGAAGCAGATTGGAGTGGAGTGGAGTGGAGTGGCATGGAATGGAATGAAGTGGAAGGGAATGCAATGGAGTGGAATGTAATGGAATAAAATGGAATGGAGTGGAATGGAGAGGAATGGAGTGGAGTGGAGTGGAATGGAGGGGAGTAAGAGGAAGAGAATGGAATGGAATCGAAAGGAGGGATGTGCAATTGTGTGGAGGGGAGTGGAGATGAAAGGAGTGGAGTGATGTGGAGTCGAGAGGAAAGGAATGGAATGGCATGGAATGGAGTTAAGTGGAGTGGAATGGAGTGGAAGGTAATGGAGTGGAATGAAAAGGAGTGGATTGGAATGGAGTGGAATGGAATGGAGTGGAATGGAGTGGAGTAGAATGGAGTGGGTTGCAGAGGAGTGGAATGGAGTGGAATGGAAGGGAATGGAATGGAATGTAGTGGAAAGGAATGGAATGGAGTGGATTGAAATTAAATGGAAAGGATTGGAGTGCAGTGGAATGGAGGGGAGTGGAATAAAATGGAGTATAGTGCAGTGGAATGGAGTGGACTGGAGTGGAGATGAGTGGAGTGGACCGAAATGGAATGGAATGGAGTGGAGTGGAACGGTGTGGAGTGGGGTGGAAAGGAATGGAACAGAATGGAATGGAGAGGAATGGAGTGGCATGTAGTGGAGTGGAGTGAAGTGGAAAGGAATGGAATTGAATGGAATTGAATGGAGTGGATTGGAGTGCAATAGAATGGAGTGGAGTGGAGTGGAATGCAGTGGAGTAGATTTTAGTGGAATGGAGTGTAGTGGAATGGAATGGAATGGCATGGAATGGAATGGAACAGAAGCGGAGATAGTGCGACTGTGCTCCAGGCTATGTGACAGAGTGAGATAACATTGAAAGAAAGGAATGGAATGGAATGGAATGGAGTGGACTGCATGGGAACAGAGTGGAGTGAAGTGGAGTGGCCTGGAATGGAGAGAACTGGAATGAGATGGAATGGAATGGATTGAAATGGAGCGGAGTGAGGTGGAACGGAATACAGTGCAATGGAGATGAATGCAAGGGGATGGCGTGAAATGGAGTGGAGTGGAATGCCGTTAAGTGTAGAGGAGTGTAAAGCAGTGGAATGCAATTGGATGTAACGCAATGTAGTGGAGTGGACTGGAGTAGAATGGAAGGAAATGGAACGGAGCAGAGCCTAGCAGAGCTGAATGGAGTGGAACGGAAAGAAAAGGAACAGAACAGAACGGGAGCTGAGACTGTGCCACTGCACTCGATGCTGAGTGACAGAGTGAGATACTCTCGAAAGAAAGGAAAAGAATGCAATGGAGTACAACAGAACGGCATGGAATGGAATGGAATGGAATGGAATAGAATGGAGTAGAATGGAATGGAATGGAGTGGATTGGAGTGAAGTGGAGTGGAGTTGAATGGAATGGAGAGAAATGGAATGGGATGGAATGGAATGGAATGAACCGGAGTTGATTGAGGTGGAGAGGATAGCAGTGGAATGGAGCGGAATGGAATGAGAAGGAGTGGAATTGAGAGGAGAGCATTGCAGCAAAGTGGAGGAGTGGAATGGAGTGGAATGGATTTGGATGTAATGGAATGTAGTGGAGTGGAGTAGAGTTGAGTGGAACGGAGGAGAATAGAATAGAATTGAAAGTAATGGAATGGAAAGCAGTGGAAGGGAATGGAATGCAAAGAATGGAGTGGAGTGGAAAGGAGTAGAATGGAATGGAGTAAAACGGAATGGAATGGAATAGAATGGAATGGATTGGAGTGGGAAAGATTGGAGTGCAGTGGAATGGAGTGGAATAGAACGGAGTGGAGTGGAGTGGAGGGAAGAGGAATGGAGTAGAATGGAATGGAATGGAAAGGAATGGAAAGGAATGGAGTGGATTGGAAAGGGAGTGGAGTGGAGTAGAATGGATTGGAATGCAATGGAATGGAGTGACGTGGAATAGTTTGGAAAGGAATGGCATGGAATGGAGTAGAGTGGAATGGAGGGGAATGGAATGCAATGGAATTGAGTGGAATGGAGTGGAGTGGAGTGGAGTGGAGAGGAATGGAATGGAGTGGAAAGGTGTGAAAGGAGTGGAATGGAGTGGAGTGGAATGCAATGGAGTAGATTGGAATGAAGTGGAAAGGAATGGAATGGAGAGAAGTAGAGTAGAATGGAGTGGATTGGAATGGAGGGGAGCAGAGTGGAGTTAACAGCAGTGGATTGGAATACAGCGGATGGAGTAGAGTGGAAGGGAGTGTAATTATATGGAATGGAATGGATTGGATTGGATTGGAGTGGAAGGGAGTGGAGTGGAGTTGAAAGTAGAGGAATCGAAAGAAGTGGAAAGGAGTGGAGTAGAGTGGATTAGAGTGGATTGGAATGGAATGGAGTGGAGTGGAATGGTGTGGAAACGAATGGAAGGGAGGGGAGTGGAATGGAACGAAATGGAATGGAATGTAGTGGAATGGAGAGGAGTGGAGTGGACTGGAGTGGAATTTAATCGAATGGAGTTTACTGAAGTGGAATGTATTTGAGAGGAGGGTAATGGACAGGAATTGAGTGGAGTGGAGTGGAGTGAAATACATCGGAATGGCATGGAATTGAATGGAATGGAGGGTAGTGGAATGCAGTGGAGTCTATTCGATTGGAGTGGTGAGGAATAGAACGGAGTGGCATGGAATGGAGCACAATGGAATGCAATGGAGTGGAGTGGATTGGAAAGGGGTGGAGTGGAGTGACGATGGGTGAAGTGGAATGGAATGGAGTGGAGTGCAGAGGAGTCTCATGGAATGGAATGGAACGCAATGGAAGCTGAGATTGTACCACTGCGCTCCAGGATGGGTGACAGAGTGTGATACTCTCGAAAGAAAGGAATGGAATGGAATGCAGTGGAATGGAATGGAATGCAATGGGGTGCATTGGAGTGGAGTGGAATGAAGTGAAGTGGATTGGAGTGGAATGGAGAGGAATGGAACGGAATGGAATGGAATGAAGTGGACTGGAGTGGGGTGGAGTTGAGTTCAATGGAATGGAGCGAAATGGAATCAGATGCAGTGAAATGGAGTAGGGAGGAGTGCAGTAGAGTGAAAAGGAGTGCAATGGAGTGGAATGGAAACGGAAGTAATGGAAAGTAGTGGAGTGGATGGAACGGATAGGAAAGGAGTGGAGCGGAGTGGAATGGAATGGAGCGGGAGGTGGGATGGGGCCACTGCACTCCAGGCTGGCTGACTGAGTGAGATATTCTCGAAATAAAGGAATGGAATGGAATGCCATAGAATGGAATGGAACGAAGTGGAGTGGAGTGGAATGGAGTGAGTTGGAGCAGAGTGGAATGAAGAATGCAATGGGATGGAAGGGAATTGAATGAAATGCAGTGGAGTGCAGTGGAGTGCATTGCAGTGGAATGGAGCAGAATGGAATGGAAAGGAGTGGAATGGGCAGGAGTGGAGTGCACTGGAGAGGAGAGGTTAGGAATGCAGTGGAATGGAATTGGATGTAATGGAACGTAGAGAAGTGGAGTGGAATGGAGTGGGCCAGAGTGGAATGGAATGGAATGCAATGGAAAGGAATGGAGTGGAATAGAATGGAATGGAATGGAATGGAAAGGAACGGAGTGGAATGAAATGTAGTGGAGTGCAGTGAAATGGAGTGGAATGGAATGGAGTGGAGTGGAGTGGAATGTGATAGAATGGAGAGGAGGGGAATGGAGCAGAATGGAATGGAGTGCAGCGGAATGGAGTGGAGTGGAATGGAATCAAATGGAGTGGAATGGAACCAAGTGGAATGGAATGGAGTGCAATAGACTAGAATTGAGTGTAGTGTAGTGGAATTTAGTGGAATGGACTGAAATGGAGTGGAATGGAATGGAATTGAGAGGAATGGAATGGAATGGAATGGAATGGAAAGGAATAGAATTGAATGGAACGGAATTAAAAGAATGCAATGGAATGCAATGGAATAGAATGCAATGGAATGTATAGTTGACATGTAATATGAGCTGAGATTGTGACACTGCACTCCAGCCAGGGTGACATAGTGATATCCTGTCGTAAGAAGTGAATGGAATGCAATGGAGTGAAATGGAATGGAAAGAAATGGAATGGAGTGGAGTGGAAGGGAATGGAGTGGAATGGAAGCGAATGCAGTGGAGTGGAGCGGGGTGGAGTGGAATGAAATGGAATGCAGTGGACTGTAATGGCATGGAGTGGAAAGAAGTAGAGTGGAATGGAGTGGAATGGAATGGACTGGCATAGAATGGAGTGTAATTGAATGCAATGGAGTGGATTGGAAAGGAATAGAAAGGAGTAGAGTGGAGTAGAGTGGTGTGGAGTGGAGTGGAATGGAGCTGAATGTACTTCAATGGAGTACAATGGAATGGAACGGAGTGGAATGGAATGGAATGATATGAGGTGGATTGGAGTGGAATGTAGTGGAGTGGAATGGAATTTAATAGAATGGAATGGAGTAGAGTGTAACGGAATGCAGTGGCGATAAGTGGAGTGGAATGGAATGCATTGGAGTAGAGTGGAGTGGAATGGAATGGAATGGAGTGGAGAGGAGGGGAGTGGAGTGGAATGGAATTGAGTGAAGTGGAGTGCAGTTGAATGGAATATCGTGGTGTGGAGTGTAGTGGAAGTGAATGGAGTGAATAGGAGTGGAATTAAATGAAATGGAATGCAGTGGAGAGAAACGCAGTTGATTGGAGTGGAGTGGAGTGGAAAGGAATGGAAAGGAGTGGGATGGAGTCTTATGGATTGGAGTGGAATGGAGTGGAATGGAATGAAGTGGAAAGGAGTGGAACGGAGTGAAATTGAATTTAGTGGACTGGAGTGGAATGGAGTTAAATGGAATGGAATGGAATGGAGTGGAATGGAATGGAATGGAGTGGAGCGGAATGGAAAAGAATGGAATGGAATGGAATAGAATGGAATGGAGTGGAGTGGAGAGGAGTGGAATGGATTGGAGTGAAGTGGAGTGGAATGGAATAGAGTGGAGCGGAGAGGAAAGGAATGGAATGGAGTGGAGTGGAATGGCATGGAATGGAGTGGAATGGAATGGATAGAAGTGGAGTGGAGTGGAGTGGATTGGAGTGTAGTGGAAGGGAATGGAGTGCAGTGTAATGGACTGGAATGGAGCAGAGCAGAATGGAGTGGACTGGAGTGGAGTGGAATGGAATGGGATAGAATGGAATGGGAGCTGCTATTTTACCAGTGTGCTCTAGGCAGTGTAACTGAGTGTCATACTCTCAAAAGAAAGGAATGGAATGGAACGCAGTGGAATGGAATGGAACAGAGTGGACATTAGTGGAGTGGAATGTGGAGGAATGGAATGAAATGGAACGTAATGGCATGAATTGGAGTGGTGTGTGTTGGAATGGATTATAGTAGAATGGGGTGGAAAGGAATGGGATGGAGTGGAATGGAGTGCAGTGGAGTTGAACGGAGATGAATGGCCTAGAATTGAGTGGACAGTAGTGGAATGTAATGGAATGGAATGGAATCCATTGTAATAGAATATAATACAATGGAAAGTTGAGATGTAGTGTGAGCTGAGATTGTGCCACTGCACTCCAGACTGGGTGACACGTTATATCCTGTGGATAGAAAGGAATGGAATGCAATAGAGTGAAATGGAATGGAGTGGAATGGAATTGAATGGAATGGAGTGGAGTGGAGTGGAGTGGAGTCGAATGGAGACGAATGGAATGGGACGGAGTGGAATGGAACGGAGTGGAGTGGAGTATCGTGGAGTGAAATAGAATGGAATGCAATGGGTTGGAATGGAATGCAATGGACTGCTGAAAGGAAATGTGAGCTGTTATTGTTCCACTGCACTCCAGCCTTTGTGACGGAATGAAATCCTGTGGAAAAAAGGATTGGAATGGAATGGAATGGAATGGAATGGAATGGAATGGAATGGAATGGAATGGAATGGAATGGAATGGAATGGAGAGGAGTGTAGTGGTGTGGAGTGAAATGGAGTGGAGTGTCGTGGAGGAGAGTGGAATGGAGTGGAATGGAATGAAGAGGAAAGGAACGGAGTGGAGTGGAATGGAACGGAGTGGAGTGGAATGGAACGGAGTGGAGTGGAATGGAATCCAATGGAATGAAATGGAATTGAATCGAATGGAATGAAGAAATATGTGCAGTGATTTGGCCACTGCGCTGGAGCCTGCGTGACAGAGGGAGATCCTGTCGATAAAACAGAGTGGAATGGAAGGGATTGGAATGGAATGGAATGGAACGTATTGGAGTGGAGTGGAGTGGAATTGAGTGGAGTGGAGTGCACTGGAATGGAATGGAATGCAATGGAATGTAATGGAATGATGAAATGATATGTGAGCTGAGATTGTGCCACTGCCCTCCACGCTGGGTGACAGAGTGAGATACTCTTGAAAGAAAGAAATGGAATGGAAAGAATTTTTAATTGGGTGGATTCGAGTGGACTGAAGTAGAGTGCAGTGGAATGGAGAGGAATGGAATGGAATGGAATCGGATGTAAAGGAATGGAGTGATGTGGAGTGGAGTGGTGAGGAGTGTAGTGCTGTGGAATGGAGCAGAAAGTAATGGGATGGTGTGGAGTGGAGTGCAGTGCAGTGGAGTGGAGAGGAGTGCAATGGCGTGGAATGGAATCGGATGTAAAGGAACGTACTGGAGTGGAGTGGAAAGGAGTGGAATGGAATGGAATTGAATGTAATGCAAAGCAAAGGAATGGAATGCGATGCAATGGAATTTAATGCAATAGAATGCAGTTCAATAGAGAGTTGACATGTAATGTGAGCTGAGATTGTGCCTAAGCTCTCCAGGCTGTTTGACACAGTGATATCGTGTCGAAAGAATGGAGTGGAATGCAGTGGTGTGAAATGGAATGGAATGTAGTGGACAGGAGGAGAATGGAGTGGAGTGAAGAGGAACAGAGTGGAATGGAATGGGATGCATTGGAATGGAATGCAGTGGAGTGGAGTGAAATAGAAAGAAATGGAATGGGATGGAATGGAATGCAATGGAATGGAGAAGAGAAATGTGAGCTGAGATTGTGTGACTACACTCCAGCCTTAGTGACCGAGAGAGATTCTGTGGAAGGAAAGAACTGATTTCAAAGGAGTGGAATGGAAGGGAATGTAGTACAGTGGAGTAGAGTGGAATGGAATGAAACAGAATAGAATGGAGTGGAATGCAATGGAATGGAATGGAATGGAGTGGAGTGGAATAGAGAGGAGTGCACTGCAATGGAGTGGAGTGGAGTGGAAGGGAGTGGAATGCAATGGAATGTAGTGGAGTGCAGTGGAGTGGAATGGAATGGAGTGGACAGGATTGGAAGGTGTAGAGTGGACTGGAATGGAATAGAATGGAACAGAATGCAGTGGAGTGGAGGGGAGTGGAGGTGAGTGGAGTGGCATGGAGTGGAATGGAATGGAATGGAGTGAAATGGAGTCCAATGGATTGGAATGGAGTGGAGTGGAGTGGAGTGGAATGGAGAGGAGTCGAATGGAATGGAAGGGAATGCAACGGAACGCAGTGGTGTGGATTGGAAAGCAGTGAAATGGAGTACTATGGAATCTAAAGGAGTGGAGTGGAGTCTAGTGGAGTGGAATGGAATGGAACCAAATGGAATGGAATGGCACGGAATGGAGTGGAGTAGAGTGGAGTGGGAAGGAAGGGAGATGAGTGGAATGGAGAGGAATGGAATGGAGTGGAGTGGATTGGATTGGAATGAACTGGAATGGAGAGGGATGGAATGAAGTGGAACGGAATGGACTGCAATGCAATTGAATGGAGTGAAATGGAGAGGAGTGGAGTGGAGTGGAATGGAGTGGAAATGAATGGAATGGAGTGGAATGGAAGGGAATGGAGACAAGTGGATAGGAATTGAATGAAGCAGATTGGAGTGGAGTGGAGTGGAGTGGCATGGAATGGAATGAAGTGGAAGGGAATGCAATGGAGTGGAATGTAATGGAATAAAATGGAATGGAGTGGAATGGAGAGGAATGGAGTGGAGTGGAGTGGAATGGAGGGGAGTAAGAGGAAGAGAATGGAATGGAATCGAAAGGAGGGATGTGCAATTGTGTGGAGGGGAGTGGAGATGAAAGGAGTGGAGTGATGTGGAGTCGAGAGGAAAGGAATGGAATGGCATGGAATGGAGTTAAGTGGAGTGGAATGGAGTGGAAGGTAATGGAGTGGAATGAAAAGGAGTGGATTGGAATGGAGTGGAATGGAATGGATTGGAATGGAGTGGAGTAGAATGGAGTGGGTTGCAGAGGAGTGGAATGGAGTGGAATGGAAGGGAATGGAATGGAATGTAGTGGAAAGGAATGGAATGGAGTGGATTGAAATTAAATGGAAAGGATTGGAGTGCAGTGGAATGGAGGGGAGTGGAATAAAATGGAGTATAGTGCAGTGGAATGGAGTGGACTGGAGTGGAGATGAGTGGAGTGGACCGAAATGGAATGGAATGGAGTGGAGTGGAACGGTGTGGAGTGGGGTGGAAAGGAATGGAACAGAATGGAATGGAGAGGAATGGAGTGGCATCTAGTGGAGTGGAGTGAAGTGGAAAGGAATGGAATTGAATGGAATTGAATGGAGTGGATTGGAGTGCAATAGAATGGAGTGGAGTGGAGTGGAATGCAGTGGAGTAGATTTTAGTGGAATGGAGTGTAGTGGAATGGAATGGAATGGCATGGAATGGAATGGAACAGAAGCGGAGATAGTGCGACTGTGCTCCAGGCTATGTGACAGAGTGAGATAACATTGAAAGAAAGGAATGGAATGGAATGGAATGGAGTGGACTGCATGGGAACAGAGTGGAGTGAAGTGGAGTGGCCTGGAATGGAGAGAACTGGAATGAGATGGAATGGAATGGATTGAAATGGAGCGGAGTGAGGTGGAGCGGAATACAGTGCAATGGAGATGAATGCAAGGGGATGGCGTGAAATGGAGTGGAGTGGAATGCCGTTAAGTGTAGAGGAGTGTAAAGCAGTGGAATGCAATTGGATGTAACGCAATGTAGTGGAGTGGACTGGAGTAGAATGGAAGGAAATGGAACGGAGCAGAGCCTAGCAGAGCTGAATGGAGTGGAACGGAAAGAAAAGGAACAGAACAGAACGGGAGCTGAGACTGTGCCACTGCACTCCATGCTGAGTGACAGAGTGAGATACTCTCGAAAGAAAGGAGAAGAATGCAATGGAGTACAACAGAACGGCATGGAATGGAATGGAATGGAATGGAATAGAATGGAGTAGAATGGAATGGAATGGAGTGGATTGGAGTGAAGTGGAGTGGAGTGGAATGGAATGGAGAGAAATGGAATGGGATGGAATGGAATGGAATGAACCGGAGTTGATTGAGGTGGAGAGGATAGCAGTGGAATGGAGCGGAATGGAATGAGAAGGAGTGGAATTGAGAGGAGAGCATTGCAGCAAAGTGGAGGAGTGGAATGGAGTGGAATGGATTTGGATGTAATGGAATGTAGTGGAGTGGAGTAGAGTTGAGTGGAACGGAGGAGAATAGAATAGAATTGAAAGTAATGGAATGGAAAGCAGTGGAAGGGAATGGAATGCAAAGAATGGAGTGGAGTGGAAAGGAGTAGAATGGAATGGAGTGGAACGGAATGGAATGGAATAGAATGGAATGGATTGGAGTGGGAAAGATTGGAGTGCAGTGGAATGGAGTGGAATAGAACGGAGTGGAGTGGAGTGGAGGGAAGAGGAATGGAGTAGAATGGAATGGAATGGAAAGGAATGGAAAGGAATGGAGTGGATTGGAAAGGGAGTGGAGTGGAGTAGAATGGATTGGAATGCAATGGAATGGAGTGACGTGGAATAGTTTGGAAAGGAATGGCATGGAATGGAGTAGAGTGGAATGGAGGGGAATGGAATGCAATGGAATTGAGTGGAATGGAGTGGAGTGGAGTGGAGTGGAGAGGAATGGAATGGAGTGGAAAGGTGTGAAAGGAGTGGAATGGAGTGGAGTGGAATGCAATGGAGTAGATTGGAATGAAGTGGAAAGGAATGGAATGGAGAGAAGTAGAGTAGAATGGAGTGGATTGGAATGGAGGGGAGCAGAGTGGAGTTAACAGCAGTGGATTGGAATACAGCGGATGGAGTAGAGTGGAAGGGAGTGTAATTATATGGAATGGAATGGATTGGATTGGATTGGAGTGGAAGGGAGTGGAGTGGAGTTGAAAGTAGAGGAATCGAAAGAAGTGGAAAGGAGTGGAGTAGAGTGGATTAGAGTGGATTGGAATGGAATGGAGTGGAGTGGAATGGTGTGGAAACGAATGGAAGGGAGGGGAGAGGAATGGAACGAAATGGAATGGAATGTAGTGGAATGGAGAGGAGTGGAGTGGACTGGAGTGGAATTTAATCGAATGGAGTTTACTGAAGTGGAATGTATTTGAGAGGAGGGTAATGGGCAGGAATTGAGTGGAGTGGAGTGGAGTGAAATACATCGGAATGGCATGGAATTGAAGGGAATGGAGGGTAGTGGAATGCAGTGGAGTCTAGTCGATTGGAGTGGTGAGGAATAGAACGGAGTGGCATGGAATGGAGCACAGTGGAATGCAATGGAGTGGAGTGGATTGGAAAGGGGTGGAGTGGAGTGACGATGGGTGAAGTGGAATGGAATGGAGTGGAGTGCAGAGGAGTCTCATGGAATGGAATGGAACGCAATGGAAGCTGAGATTGTACCACTGCGCTCCAGGATGGGTGACAGAGTGTGATACTCTCGAAAGAAAGGAATGGAATGGAATGCAGTGGAATGGAATGGAATGCAATGGGGTGCATTGGAGTGGAGTGGAATGAAGTGAAGTGGATTGGAGTGGAATGGAGAGGAATGGAACGGAATGGAATGGAATGAAGTGGACTGGAGTGGGGTGGAGTTGAGTTCAATGGAATGGAGCGAAATGGAATCAGATGCAGTGAAATGGAGTAGGGAGGAGTGCAGTAGAGTGAAAAGGAGTGCAATGGAGTGGAATGGAAACGGAAGTAATGGAAAGTAGTGGAGTGGATGGAACGGATAGGAAAGGAGTGGAGCGGAGTGGAATGGAATGGAGCGGGAGGTGGGATGGGGCCACTGCACTCCAGGCTGGCTGACTGAGTGAGATATTCTCGAAATAAAGGAATGGAATGGAATGCCATAGAATGGAATGGAACGAAGTGGAGTGGAGTGGAATGGAGTGAGTTGGAGCAGAGTGGAATGAAGAATGCAATGGGATGGAAGGGAATTGAATGAAATGCAGTGGAGTGCAGTGGAGTGCATTGCAGTGGAATGGAGCAGAATGGAATGGAAAGGAGTGGAATGGGCAGGAGTGGAGTGCACTGGAGAGGAGAGGTTAGGAATGCAGTGGAATGGAATTGGATGTAATGGAACGTAGAGAAGTGGAGTGGAATGGAGTGGGCCAGAGTGGAATGGAATGGAATGCAATGGAAAGGAATGGAGTGGAATAGAATGGAATGGAATGGAATGGAAAGGAACGGAGTGGAATGAAATGTAGTGGAGTGCAGTGAAATGGAGTGGAATGGAATGGAGTGGAGTGGAGTGGAATGTGATAGAATGGAGAGGAGGGGAATGGAGCAGAATGGAATGGAGTGCAGCGGAATGGAGTGGAGTGGAATGGAATCAAATGGAGTGGAATGGAACCAAGTGGAATGGAATGGAGTGCAATAGACTAGAATTGAGTGTAGTGTAGTGGAATTTAGTGGAATGGACTGAAATGGAGTGGAATGGAATGGAATTGAGAGGAATGGAATGGAATGGAATGGAATGGAAAGGAATAGAATTGAATGGAACGGAATTAAAAGAATGCAATGGAATGCAATGGAATAGAATGCAATGGAATGTATAGTTGACATGTAATATGAGCTGAGATTGTGACACTGCACTCCAGCCAGGGTGACATAGTGATATCCTGTCGTAAGAAGTGAATGGAATGCAATGGAGTGAAATGGAATGGAAAGAAATGGAATGGAGTGGAGTGGAAGGGAATGGAGTGGAATGGAAGCGAATGCAGTGGAGTGGAGCGGGGTGGAGTGGAATGAAATGGAATGCAGTGGACTGTAATGGCATGGAGTGGAAAGAAGTAGAGTGGAATGGAGTGGAATGGAATGGACTGGCATAGAATGGAGTGTAATTGAATGCAATGGAGTGGATTGGAAAGGAATAGAAAGGAGTAGAGTGGAGTAGAGTGGTGTGGAGTGGAGTGGAATGGAGCTGAATGTACTTCAATGGAGTACAATGGAATGGAACGGAGTGGAATGGAATGGAATGATATGAGGTGGATTGGAGTGGAATGTAGTGGAGTGGAATGGAATTTAATAGAATGGAATGGAGTAGAGTGTAACGGAATGCAGTGGCGATAAGTGGAGTGGAATGGAATGCATTGGAGTAGAGTGGAGTGGAATGGAATGGAATGGAGTGGAGAGGAGGGGAGTGGAGTGGAATGGAATTGAGTGAAGTGGAGTGCAGTTGAATGGAATATCGTGGTGTGGAGTGTAGTGGAAGTGAATGGAGTGAATAGGAGTGGAATTAAATGAAATGGAATGCAGTGGAGAGAAACGCAGTTGATTGGAGTGGAGTGGAGTGGAAAGGAATGGAAAGGAGTGGGATGGAGTCTTATGGATTGGAGTGGAATGGAGTGGAATGGAATGAAGTGGAAAGGAGTGGAACGGAGTGAAATTGAATTTAGTGGACTGGAGTGGAATGGAGTTAAATGGAATGGAATGGAATGGAGTGGAATGGAATGGAATGGAGTGGAGCGGAATGGAAAAGAATGGAATGGAATGGAATAGAATGGAATGGAGTGGAGTGGAGAGGAGTGGAATGGATTGGAGTGAAGTGGAGTGGAATGGAATAGAGTGGAGCGGAGAGGAAAGGAATGGAATGGAGTGGAGTGGAATGGCATGGAATGGAGTGGAATGGAATGGATAGAAGTGGAGTGGAGTGGAGTGGATTGGAGTGTAGTGGAAGGGAATGGAGTGCAGTGTAATGGACTGGAATGGAGCAGAGCAGAATGGAGTGGACTGGAGTGGAGTGGAATGGAATGGGATAGAATGGAATGGGAGCTGCGATTTTACCAGTGTGCTCTAGGCAGTGTAACTGAGTGTCATACTCTCAAAAGAAAGGAATGGAATGGAACGCAGTGGAATGGAATGGAACAGAGTGGACATTAGTGGAGTGGAATGTGGAGGAATGGAATGAAATGGAACGTAATGGCATGAATTGGAGTGGTGTGTGTTGGAATGGATTATAGTAGAATGGGGTGGAAAGGAATGGGATGGAGTGGAATGGAGTGCAGTGGAGTTGAACGGAGATGAATGGCCTAGAATTGAGTGGACAGTAGTGGAATGTAATGGAATGGAATGGAATCCATTGTAATAGAATATAATACAATGGAAAGTTGAGATGTAGTGTGAGCTGAGATTGTGCCACTGCACTCCAGACTGGGTGACACGTTATATCCTGTGGATAGAAAGGAATGGAATGCAATAGAGTGAAATGGAATGGAGTGGAATGGAATTGAATGGAATGGAGTGGAGTGGAGTGGAGTGGAGTCGAATGGAGACGAATGGAATGGGACGGAGTGGAATGGAACGGAGTGGAGTGGAGTATCGTGGAGTGAAATAGAATGGAATGCAATGGGTTGGAATGGAATGCAATGGACTGCTGAAAGGAAATGTGAGCTGTTATTGTTCCACTGCACTCCAGCCTTTGTGACGGAATGAAATCCTGTGGAAAAAAGGATTGGAATGGAATGGAATGGAATGGAATGGAATGGAATGGAATGGAATGGAATGGAATGGAATGGAGAGGAGTGTAGTGGTGTGGAGTGAAATGGAGTGGAGTGTCGTGGAGGAGAGTGGAATGGAGTGGAATGGAATGAAGAGGAAAGGAACGGAGTGGAGTGGAATGGAACGGAGTGGAGTGGAATGGAACGGAGTGGAGTGGAATGGAATCCAATGGAATGAAATGGAATTGAATCGAATGGAATGAAGAAATATGTGCAGTGATTTGGCCACTGCGCTGGAGCCTGCGTGACAGAGGGAGATCCTGTCGATAAAACAGAGTGGAATGGAAGGGATTGGAATGGAATGGAATGGAACGTATTGGAGTGGAGTGGAGTGGAATTGAGTGGAGTGGAGTGCACTGGAATGGAATGGAATGCAATGGAATGTAATGGAATGATGAAATGATATGTGAGCTGAGATTGTGCCACTGGACTCCACGCTGGGTGACAGAGTGAGATACTCTTGAAAGAAAGAAATGGAATGGAAAGAATTTTTAATTGGGTGGATTCGAGTGGACTGAAGTAGAGTGCAGTGGAATGGAGAGGAATGGAATGGAATGGAATCGGATGTAAAGGAATGGAGTGATGTGGAGTGGAGTGGTGAGGAGTGTAGTGCTGTGGAATGGAGCAGAAAGTAATGGGATGGTGTGGAGTGGAGTGCAGTGCAGTGGAGTGGAGAGGAGTGCAATGGCGTGGAATGGAATCGGATGTAAAGGAACGTACTGGAGTGGAGTGGAGTGTAAAGGAGTGGAATGGAATGGAATTGAATGTAATGCAAAGCAAAGGAATGGAATGCGATGCAATGGAATTTAATGCAATAGAATGCAGTTCAATAGAGAGTTGACATGTAATGTGAGCTGAGATTGTGCCTAAGCTCTCCAGGCTGTTTGACACAGTGATATCGTGTCGAAAGAATGGAGTGGAATGCAGTGGTGTGAAATGGAATGGAATGTAGTGGACAGGAGGAGAATGGAGTGGAGTGAAGAGGAACAGAGTGGAATGGAATGGGATGCAGTGGAATGGAATGCAGTGGAGTGGAGTGAAATAGAAAGAAATGGAATGGGATGGAATGGAATGCAATGGAATGGAGAAGAGAAATGTGAGCTGAGATTGTGTGACTACACTCCAGCCTTAGTGACCGAGAGAGATTCTGTGGAAGGAAAGAACTGATTTCAAAGGAGTGGAATGGAAGGGAATGTAGTACAGTGGAGTAGAGTGGAATGGAATGAAACAGAATAGAATGGAGTGGAATGCAATGGAATGGAATGGAATGGAGTGGAGTGGAATAGAGAGGAGTGCACTGCAATGGAGTGGAGTGGAGTGGAAGGGAGTGGAATGCAATGGAATGTAGTGGAGTGCAGTGGAGTGGAATGGAATGGAGTGGACAGGATTGGAAGGTGTAGAGTGGACTGGAATGGAATAGAATGGAACAGAATGCAGTGGAGTGGAGGGGAGTGGAGGTGAGTGGAGTGGCATGGAGTGGAATGGAATGGAATGGAGTGAAATGGAGTCCAATGGATTGGAATGGAGTGGAGTGGAGTGGAGTGGAATGGAGAGGAGTCGAATGGAATGGAAGGGAATGCAACGGAACGCAGTGGTGTGGATTGGAAAGCAGTGAAATGGAGTACTATGGAATCTAAAGGAGTGGAGTGGAGTCTGGTGGAGTGGAATGGAATGGAACCAAATGGAATGGAATGGCACGGAATGGAGTGGAGTAGAGTGGAGTGGGAAGGAAGGGAGATGAGTGGAATGGAGAGGAATGGAATGGAGTGGAGTGGATTGGATTGGAATGAACTGGAATGGAGAGGGATGGAATGAAGTGGAACGGAATGGACTGCAATGCAATTGAATGGAGTGAAATGGAGAGGAGTGGAGTGGAGTGGAATGGAGTGGAAATGAATGGAATGGAGTGGAATGGAAGGGAATGGAGACAAGTGGATAGGAATTGAATGAAGCAGATTGGAGTGGAGTGGAGTGGAGTGGCATGGAATGGAATGAAGTGGAAGGGAATGCAATGGAGTGGAATGTAATGGAATAAAATGGAATGGAGTGGAATGGAGAGGAATGGAGTGGAGTGGAGTGGAATGGAGGGGAGTAAGAGGAAGAGAATGGAATGGAATCGAAAGGAGGGATGTGCAATTGTGTGGAGGGGAGTGGAGATGAAAGGAGTGGAGTGATGTGGAGTCGAGAGGAAAGGAATGGAATGGCATGGAATGGAGTTAAGTGGAGTGGAATGGAGTGGAAGGTAATGGAGTGGAATGAAAAGGAGTGGATTGGAATGGAGTGGAATGGAATGGATTGGAATGGAGTGGAGTAGAATGGAGTGGGTTGCAGAGGAGTGGAATGGAGTGGAATGGAAGGGAATGGAGTGGAATGTAGTGGAAAGGAATGGAATGGAGTGGATTGAAATTAAATGGAAAGGATTGGAGTGCAGTGGAATGGAGGGGAGTGGAATAAAATGGAGTATAGTGCAGTGGAATGGAGTGGACTGGAGTGGAGATGAGTGGAGTGGACCGAAATGGAATGGAATGGAGTGGAGTGGAACGGTGTGGAGTGGGGTGGAAAGGAATGGAACAGAATGGAATGGAGAGGAATGGAGTGGCATGTAGTGGAGTGGAGTGAAGTGGAAAGGAATGGAATTGAATGGAATTGAATGGAGTGGATTGGAGTGCAATAGAATGGAGTGGAGTGGAGTGGAATGCAGTGGAGTAGATTTTAGTGGAATGGAGTGTAGTGGAATGGAATGGAATGGCATGGAATGGAATGGAACAGAAGCGGAGATAGTGCGACTGTGCTCCAGGCTATGTGACAGAGTGAGATAACATTGAAAGAAAGGAATGGAATGGAATGGAATGGAGTGGACTGCATGGGAACAGAGTGGAGTGAAGTGGAGTGGCCTGGAATGGAGAGAACTGGAATGAGATGGAATGGAATGGATTGAAATGGAGCGGAGTGGGGTGGAGCGGAATACAGTGCAATGGAGATGAATGCAAGGGGATGGCGTGAAATGGAGTGGAGTGGAATGCCGTTAAGTGTAGAGGAGTGTAAAGCAGTGGAATGCAATTGGATGTAACGCAATGTAGTGGAGTGGACTGGAGTAGAATGGAAGGAAATGGAACGGAGCAGAGCCTAGCAGAGCTGAATGGAGTGGAACGGAAAGAAAAGGAACAGAACAGAACGGGAGCTGAGACTGTGCCACTGCACTCCATGCTGAGTGACAGAGTGAGATACTCTCGAAAGAAAGGAAAAGAATGCAATGGAGTACAACAGAACGGCATGGAATGGAATGGAATGGAATGGAATAGAATGGAGTAGAATGGAATGGAATGGAGTGGATTGGAGTGAAGTGGAGTGGAGTGGAATGGAATGGAGAGAAATGGAATGGGATGGAATGGAATGGAATGAACCGGAGTTGATTGAGGTGGAGAGGATAGCAGTGGAATGGAGCGGAATGGAATGAGAAGGAGTGGAATTGAGAGGAGAGCATTGCAGCAAAGTGGAGGAGTGGAATGGAGTGGAATGGATTTGGATGTAATGGAATGTAGTGGAGTGGAGTAGAGTTGAGTGGAACGGAGGAGAATAGAATAGAATTGAAAGTAATGGAATGGAAAGCAGTGGAAGGGAATGGAATGCAAAGAATGGAGTGGAGTGGAAAGGAGTAGAATGGAATGGAGTGGAACGGAATGGAATGGAATAGAATGGAATGGATTGGAGTGGGAAAGATTGGAGTGCAGTGGAATGGAGTGGAATAGAACGGAGTGGAGTGGAGTGGAGGGAAGAGGAATGGAGTAGAATGGAATGGAATGGAAAGGAATGGAAAGGAATGGAGTGGATTGGAAAGGGAGTGGAGTGGAGTAGAATGGATTGGAATGCAATGGAATGGAGTGACGTGGAATAGTTTGGAAAGGAATGGCATGGAATGGAGTAGAGTGGAATGGAGGGGAATGGAATGCAATGGAATTGAGTGGAATGGAGTGGAGTGGAGTGGAGTGGAGAGGAATGGAATGGAGTGGAAAGGTGTGAAAGGAGTGGAATGGAGTGGAGTGGAATGCAATGGAGTAGATTGGAATGAAGTGGAAAGGAATGGAATGGAGAGAAGTAGAGTAGAATGGAGTGGATTGGAATGGAGGGGAGCAGAGTGGAGTTAACAGCAGTGGATTGGAATACAGCGGATGGAGTAGAGTGGAAGGGAGTGTAATTATATGGAATGGAATGGATTGGATTGGATTGGAGTGGAAGGGAGTGGAGTGGAGTTGAAAGTAGAGGAATCGAAAGAAGTGGAAAGGAGTGGAGTAGAGTGGATTAGAGTGGATTGGAATGGAATGGAGTGGAGTGGAATGGTGTGGAAACGAATGGAAGGGAGGGGAGTGGAATGGAACGAAATGGAATGGAATGTAGTGGAATGGAGAGGAGTGGAGTGGACTGGAGTGGAATTTAATCGAATGGAGTTTACTGAAGTGGAATGTATTTGAGAGGAGGGTAATGGGCAGGAATTGAGTGGAGTGGAGTGGAGTGAAATACATCGGAATGGCATGGAATTGAATGGAATGGAGGGTAGTGGAATGCAGTGGAGTCTAGTCGATTGGAGTGGTGAGGAATAGAACGGAGTGGCATGGAATGGAGCACAGTGGAATGCAATGGAGTGGAGTGGATTGGAAAGGGGTGGAGTGGAGTGACGATGGGTGAAGTGGAATGGAATGGAGTGGAGTGCAGAGGAGTCTCATGGAATGGAATGGAACGCAATGGAAGCTGAGATTGTACCACTGCGCTCCAGGATGGGTGACAGAGTGTGATACTCTCGAAAGAAAGGAATGGAATGGAATGCAGTGGAATGGAATGGAATGCAATGGGGTGCATTGGAGTGGAGTGGAATGAAGTGAAGTGGATTGGAGTGGAATGGAGAGGAATGGAACGGAATGGAATGGAATGAAGTGGACTGGAGTGGGGTGGAGTTGAGTTCAATGGAATGGAGCGAAATGGAATCAGATGCAGTGAAATGGAGTAGGGAGGAGTGCAGTAGAGTGAAAAGGAATGCAATGGATTGGAATGGAATCGGAAGTAATGGAAAGTAGTGGAGTGGATGGAACGGATAGGAAAGGAGTGGAGCGGAGTGGAATGGAATGGAGCGGGAGGTGGGATGGGGCCACTGCACTCCAGGCTGGCTGACTGAGTGAGATATTCTCGAAATAAAGGAATGGAATGGAATGCCATAGAATGGAATGGAACGAAGTGGAGTGGAGTGGAATGGAGTGAGTTGGAGCAGAGTGGAATGAAGAATGCAATGGGATGGAAGGGAATTGAATGAAATGCAGTGGAGTGCAGTGGAGTGCATTGCAGTGGAATGGAGCAGAATGGAATGGAAAGGAGTGGAATGGGCAGGAGTGGAGTGCACTGGAGAGGAGAGGTTAGGAATGCAGTGGAATGGAATTGGATGTAATGGAACGTAGAGAAGTGGAATGGAATGGAGTGGGCCAGAGTGGAATGGAATGGAATGCAATGGAAAGGAATGGAGTGGAATAGAATGGAATGGAATGGAATGGAAAGGAACGGAGTGGAATGAAATGTAGTGGAGTGGAGTGAAATGGAGTGGAATGGAATGGAGTGGAGTGGAGTGGAATGTGATAGAATGGAGAGGAGGGGAATGGAGCAGAATGGAATGGAGTGCAGCGGAATGGAGTGGAGTGGAATGGAATCAAATGGAGTGGAATGTAACCAAGTGGAATGGAATGGAGTGCAATAGACTAGAATTGAGTGTAGTGTAGTGGAATTTAGTGGAATGGACTGAAATTGAGTGGAATGGAATGGAATGGAATGGAAAGGAATAGAATTGAATGGAACGGAATTAAAAGAATGCAATGGAATGCAATGGAATAGAATGCAATGGAATGTATAGTTGACATGTAATATGAGCTGAGATTGTGACACTGCACTCCAGCCAGAGTGACATAGTGATATCCTGTCGTAAGAAGTGAATGGAATGCAATGGAGTGAAATGGAATGGAAAGAAATGGAATGGAGTGGAGTGGAAGGGAATGGAGTGGAATGGAAGCGAATGCAGTGGAGTGGAGCGGGGTGGAGTGGAATGAAATGGAATGCAGTGGACTGTAATGGCATGGAGTGGAAAGAAGTAGAGTGGAATGGAGTGGAACGGAATGGACTGGCATAGAATGGAGTGTAATTGAATGCAATGGAGTGGATTGGAAAGGAATAGAAAGGAGTAGAGTGGAGTAGAGTGGTGTGGAGTGGAGTGGAATGGAGCTGAATGTACTTCAATGGAGTACAATGGAATGGAACGGAGTGGAATGGAATGGAATGATATGAGGTGGATTGGAGTGGAATGTAGTGGAGTGGAATGGAATGGAATAGAATGGAATGGAGTAGAGTGTAACGGAATGCAGTGGCGATAAGTGGAGTGGAATGGAATGCATTGGAGTAGAGTGGAGTGGAATGGAATGGAATGGAGTGGAGAGGAGGGGAGTGGAGTGGAATGGAATTGAGTGAAGTGGAGTGCAGTTGAATGGAATATCGTGGTGTGGAGTGGAGTGGAAGTGAATGGAGTGAATAGGAGTGGAATTAAATGAAATGGAATGGAGTGGAGAGAAACGCAGTTGATTGGAGTGGAGTGGAGTGGAAAGGAATAGAAAGGAGTAGGATGGAGTCTTATGGATTGGAGTGGAATGGAGTGGAATGGAATGAAGTGGAAAGGAGTGGAACGGAGTGAAATTGAATTTAGTGGACTGGAGTGGAATGGAGTTAAATGGAATGGAATGGAATGGAGTGGAATGGAATGGAATGGAGTGGAGTGGAATGGAATAGAATGGAATGGAATGGAATAGAATGGAATGGAGTGGAGTGGAGAGGAGTGGAATGGATTGGAGTGAAGTGGAGTGGAATGGAATTGAGTGGAGCGGAGAGGAAAGGAATGGAATGGAGTGGAGTGGAATGGCATGGAATGGAGTGGAATGGAATGGATAGAAGTGGAGTGGAGTGGAGTGGATTGGAGTGTAGTGGAAGGGAATGGAGTGCAGTGTAATGGACTGGAATGGAGCAGAGCAGAATGGAGTGGACTGGAGTGGAGTGGAATGGAATGGGATGGAATGGAATGGGAGCTGCGATTTTACCAGTGTGCTCTAGGCAGGGTGACTGAGTGTCATACTCTCAAAAGAAAGGAATGGAATGGAACGCAGTGGAATGGAATGGAACAGAGTGGACATTAGTGGAGTGGAATGTGGAGGAATGGAATGAAATGGAACGTAATGGCATGAATTGGAGTGGTGTGGGTTGGAATGGATTATAGTGGAATGGGGTGGAAAGGAATGGGATGGAGTGGAATGGAGTGCAGTGGAGTTGAACGGAGTTGAATGGCCTAGAATTGAGTGGACAGTAGTGGAATGTAATGGAATGGAATGGAATCCATTGTAATAGAATATAATACAATGGAAAGTTGAGATGTAGTGTGAGCTGAGATTGTGCCACTGCACTCCAGACTGGGTGACACGTTATATCCTGTGGATAGAAAGGAATGGAATGCAATAGAGTGAAATGGAATGGAGTGGAATGGAATTGAATGGAATGGAGTGGAGTGGAGTGGAGTGGAGTCGAATGGAGACGAATGGAATGGGACGGAGTGGAATGGAACGGAGTGGAGTGGAGTATCGTGGAGTGAAATAGAATGGAATGCAATGGGTTGGAATGGAATGCAATGGACTGCTGAAAGGAAATGTGAGCTGTTATTGTTCCACTGCACTCCAGCCTTTGTGACGGAATGAAATCCTGTGGAAAAAAGGATTGGAATGGAATGGAATGGAATGGAATGGAATGGAATGGAATGGAATGGAATGGAATGGAGAGGAGTGTAGTGGTGTGGAGTGAAATGGAGTGGAGTGTCATGGAGGAGAGTGGAATGGAGTGGAATGGAATGAAGAGGAAAGGAACGGAGTGGAGTGGAATGGAACGGAGTGGAGTGGAATGGAACGGAGTGGAGTGGAATGGAATCCAATGGAATGAAATGGAATTGAATCGAATGGAATGAAGAAATATGTGCAGTGATTTGGCCACTGCGCTGGAGCCTGCGTGACAGAGGGAGATCCTGTCGATAAAACAGAGTGGAATGGAAGGGATTGGAATGGAATGGAATGGAACGTATTGGAGTGGAGTGGAGTGGAATTGAGTGGAGTGGAGTGCACTGGAATGGAATGGAATGCAATGGAATGTAATGGAATGATGAAATGATATGTGAGCTGAGATTGTGCCACTGCCCTCCACGCTGGGTGACAGAGTGAGATACTCTTGAAAGAAAGAAATGGAATGGAAAGAATTTTTAATTGGGTGGATTCGAGTGGACTGAAGTAGAGTGCAGTGGAATGGAGAGGAATGGAATGGAATGGAATCGGATGTAAAGGAATGGAGTGATGTGGAGTGGAGTGGTGAGGAGTGTAGTGCTGTGGAATGGAGCAGAAAGTAATGGGATGGTGTGGAGTGGAGTGCAGTGCAGTGGAGTGGAGAGGAGTGCAATGGCGTGGAATGGAATCGGATGTAAAGGAACGTACTGGAGTGGAGTGGAGTGGAAAGGAGTGGAATGGAATGGAATTGAATGTAATGCAAAGCAAAGGAATGGAATGCGATGCAATGGAATTTAATGCAATAGAATGCAGTTCAATAGAGAGTTGACATGTAATGTGAGCTGAGATTGTGCCTAAGCTCTCCAGGCTGTTTGACACAGTGATATCGTGTCGAAAGAATGGAGTGGAATGCAGTGGTGTGAAATGGAATGGAATGTAGTGGACAGGAGGAGAATGGAGTGGAGTGAAGAGGAACAGAGTGGAATGGAATGGGATGCAGTGGAATGGAATGCAGTGGAGTGGAGTGAAATAGAAAGAAATGGAATGGGATGGAATGGAATGCAATGGAATGGAGAAGAGAAATGTGAGCTGAGATTGTGTGACTACACTCCAGCCTTAGTGACCGAGAGAGATTCTGTGGAAGGAAAGAACTGATTTCAAAGGAGTGGAATGGAAGGGAATGTAGTACAGTGGAGTAGAGTGGAATGGAGTGAAACAGAATAGAATGGAGTGGAATGCAATGGAATGGAATGGAATGGAGTGGAGTGGAATAGAGAGGAGTGCACTGCAATGGAGTGGAGTGGAGTGGAAGGGAGTGGAATGCAATGGAATGTAGTGGAGTGCAGTGGAGTGGAATGGAATGGAGTGGACAGGATTGGAAGGTGTAGAGTGGACTGGAATGGAATAGAATGGAACAGAATGCAGTGGAGTGGAGGGGAGTGGAGGTGAGTGGAGTGGCATGGAGTGGAATGGAATGGAATGGAGTGAAATGGAGTCCAATGGATTGGAATGGAGTGGAGTGGAGTGGAGTGGAATGGAGAGGAGTCGAATGGAATGGAAGGGAATGCAACGGAACGCAGTGGTGTGGATTGGAAAGCAGTGAAATGGAGTACTATGGAATCTAAAGGAGTGGAGTGGAGTCTAGTGGAGTGGAATGGAATGGAACCAAATGGAATGGAATGGCACGGAATGGAGTGGAGTAGAGTGGAGTGGGAAGGAAGGGAGATGAGTGGAATGGAGAGGAATGGAATGGAGTGGAGTGGATTGGATTGGAATGAACTGGAATGGAGAGGGATGGAATGAAGTGGAACGGAATGGACTGCAATGGAATTGAATGGAGTGAAATGGAGAGGAGTGGAGTGGAGTGGAATGGAGTGGAAATGAATGGAATGGAGTGGAATGGAAGGGAATGGAGACAAGTGGATAGGAATTGAATGAAGCAGATTGGAGTGGAGTGGAGTGGAGTGGAGTGGCATGGAATGGAATGAAGTGGAAGGGAATGCAATGGAGTGGAATGTAATGGAATAAAATGGAATGGAGTGGAATGGAGAGGAATGGAGTGGAGTGGAGTGGAATGGAGGGGAGTAAGAGGAAGAGAATGGAATGGAATCGAAAGGAGGGATGTGCAATTGTGTGGAGGGGAGTGGAGATGAAAGGAGTGGAGTGATGTGGAGTCGAGAGGAAAGGAATGGAATGGCATGGAATGGAGTTAAGTGGAGTGGAATGGAGTGGAAGGTAATGGAGTGGAATGAAAAGGAGTGGATTGGAATGGAGTGGAATGGAATGGAGTGGAATGGAGTGGAGTAGAATGGAGTGGGTTGCAGAGGAGTGGAATGGAGTGGAATGGAAGGGAATGGAATGGAATGTAGTGGAAAGGAATGGAATGGAGTGGATTGAAATTAAATGGAAAGGATTGGAGTGCAGTGGAATGGAGGGGAGTGGAATAAAATGGAGTATAGTGCAGTGGAATGGAGTGGACTGGAGTGGAGATGAGTGGAGTGGACCGAAATGGAATGGAATGGAGTGGAGTGGAACGGTGTGGAGTGGGGTGGAAAGGAATGGAACAGAATGGAATGGAGAGGAATGGAGTGGCATGTAGTGGAGTGGAGTGAAGTGGAAAGGAATGGAATTGAATGGAATTGAATGGAGTGGATTGGAGTGCAATAGAATGGAGTGGAGTGGAGTGGAATGCAGTGGAGTAGATTTTAGTGGAATGGAGTGTAGTGGAATGGAATGGAATGGCATGGAATGGAATGGAACAGAAGCGGAGATAGTGCGACTGTGCTCCAGGCTATGTGACAGAGTGAGATAACATTGAAAGAAAGGAATGGAATGGAATGGAATGGAGTGGACTGCATGGGAACAGAGTGGAGTGAAGTGGAGTGGCCTGGAATGGAGAGAACTGGAATGAGATGGAATGGAATGGATTGAAATGGAGCGGAGTGAGGTGGAGCGGAATACAGTGCAATGGAGATGAATGCAAGGGGATGGCGTGAAATGGAGTGGAGTGGAATGCCGTTAAGTGTAGAGGAGTGTAAAGCAGTGGAATGCAATTGGATGTAACGCAATGTAGTGGAGTGGACTGGAGTAGAATGGAAGGAAATGGAACGGAGCAGAGCCTAGCAGAGCTGAATGGAGTGGAACGGAAAGAAAAGGAACAGAACAGAACGGGAGCTGAGACTGTGCCACTGCACTCCATGCTGAGTGACAGAGTGAGATACTCTCGAAAGAAAGGAGAAGAATGCAATGGAGTACAACAGAACGGCATGGAATGGAATGGAATGGAATGGAATAGAATGGAGTAGAATGGAATGGAATGGAGTGGATTGGAGTGAAGTGGAGTGGAGTGGAATGGAATGGAGAGAAATGGAATGGGATGGAATGGAATGGAATGAACCGGAGTTGATTGAGGTGGAGAGGATAGCAGTGGAATGGAGCGGAATGGAATGAGAAGGAGTGGAATTGAGAGGAGAGCATTGCAGCAAAGTGGAGGAGTGGAATGGAGTGGAATGGATTTGGATGTAATGGAATGTAGTGGAGTGGAGTAGAGTTGAGTGGAACGGAGGAGAATAGAATAGAATTGAAAGTAATGGAATGGAAAGCAGTGGAAGGGAATGGAATGCAAAGAATGGAGTGGAGTGGAAAGGAGTAGAATGGAATGGAGTGGAACGGAATGGAATGGAATAGAATGGAATGGATTGGAGTGGGAAAGATTGGAGTGCAGTGGAATGGAGTGGAATAGAACGGAGTGGAGTGGAGTTGAGGGAAGAGGAATGGAGTAGAATGGAATGGAATGGAAAGGAATGGAAAGGAATGGAGTGGATTGGAAAGGGAGTGGAGTGGAGTAGAATGGATTGGAATGCAATGGAATGGAGTGACGTGGAATAGTTTGGAAAGGAATGGCATGGAATGGAGTAGAGTGGAATGGAGGGGAATGGAATGCAATGGAATTGAGTGGAATGGAGTGGAGTGGAGTGGAGTGGAGAGGAATGGAATGGAGTGGAAAGGTGTGAAAGGAGTGGAATGGAGTGGAGTGGAATGCAATGGAGTAGATTGGAATGAAGTGGAAAGGAATGGAATGGAGAGAAGTAGAGTAGAATGGAGTGGATTGGAATGGAGGGGAGCAGAGTGGAGTTAACAGCAGTGGATTGGAATACAGCGGATGGAGTAGAGTGGAAGGGAGTGTAATTATATGGAATGGAATGGATTGGATTGGATTGGAGTGGAAGGGAGTGGAGTGGAGTTGAAAGTAGAGGAATCGAAAGAAGTGGAAAGGAGTGGAGTAGAGTGGATTAGAGTGGATTGGAATGGAATGGAGTGGAGTGGAATGGTGTGGAAACGAATGGAAGGGAGGGGAGAGGAATGGAACGAAATGGAATGGAATGTAGTGGAATGGAGAGGAGTGGAGTGGACTGGAGTGGAATTTAATCGAATGGAGTTTACTGAAGTGGAATGTATTTGAGAGGAGGGTAATGGGCAGGAATTGAGTGGAGTGGAGTGGAGTGAAATACATCGGAATGGCATGGAATTGAAGGGAATGGAGGGTAGTGGAATGCAGTGGAGTCTAGTCGATTGGAGTGGTGAGGAATAGAACGGAGTGGCATGGAATGGAGCACAGTGGAATGCAATGGAGTGGAGTGGATTGGAAAGGGGTGGAGTGGAGTGACGATGGGTGAAGTGGAATGGAATGGAGTGGAGTGCAGAGGAGTCTCATGGAATGGAATGGAACGCAATGGAAGCTGAGATTGTACCACTGCGCTCCAGGATGGGTGACAGAGTGTGATACTCTCGAAAGAAAGGAATGGAATGGAATGCAGTGGAATGGAATGGAATGCAATGGGGTGCATTGGAGTGGAGTGGAATGAAGTGAAGTGGATTGGAGTGGAATGGAGAGGAATGGAACGGAATGGAATGGAATGAAGTGGACTGGAGTGGGGTGGAGTTGAGTTCAATGGAATGGAGCGAAATGGAATCAGATGCAGTGAAATGGAATAGGGAGGAGTGCAGTAGAGTGAAAAGGAGTGCAATGGAGTGGAATGGAAACGGAAGTAATGGAAAGTAGTGGAGTGGATGGAACGGATAGGAAAGGAGTGGAGCGGATTGGAATGGAATGGAGCGGGAGGTGGGATGGGGCCACTGCACTCCAGGCTGGCTGACTGAGTGAGATATTCTCGAAATAAAGGAATGGAATGGAATGCCATAGAATGGAATGGAACGAAGTGGAGTGGAGTGGAATGGAGTGAGTTGGAGCAGAGTGGAATGAAGAATGCAATGGGATGGAAGGGAATTGAATGAAATGCAGTGGAGTGCAGTGGAGTGCATTGCAGTGGAATGGAGCAGAATGGAATGGAAAGGAGTGGAATGGGCAGGAGTGGAGTGCACTTGAGAGGAGAGGTTAGGAATGCAGTGGAATGGAATTGGATGTAATGGAACGTAGAGAAGTGGAGTGGAATGGAGTGGGCCAGAGTGGAATGGAATGGAATGCAATGGAAAGGAATGGAGTGGAATAGAATGGAATGGAATGGAATGGAAAGGAACGGAGTGGAATGAAATGTAGTGGAGTGCAGTGAAATGGAGTGGAATGGAATGGAGTGGAGTGGAGTGGAATGTGATAGAATGGAGAGGAGGGGAATGGAGCAGAATGGAATGGAGTGCAGCGGAATGGAGTGGAGTGGAATGGAATCAAATGGAGTGGAATGGAACCAAGTGGAATGGAATGGAGTGCAATAGACTAGAATTGAGTGTAGTGTAGTGGAATTTAGTGGAATGGACTGAAATGGAGTGGAATGGAATGGAATTGAGAGGAATGGAATGGAATGGAATGGAATGGAAAGGAATAGAATTGAATGGAACGGAATTAAAAGAATGCAATGGAATGCAATGGAATAGAATGCAATGGAATGTATAGTTGACATGTAATATGAGCTGAGATTGTGACACTGCACTCCAGCCAGGGTGACATAGTGATATCCTGTCGTAAGAAGTGAATGGAATGCAATGGAGTGAAATGGAATGGAAAGAAATGGAATGGAGTGGAGTGGAAGGGAATGGAGTGGAATGGAAGCGAATGCAGTGGAGTGGAGCGGGGTGGAGTGGAATGAAATGGAATGCAGTGGACTGTAATGGCATGGAGTGGAAAGAAGTAGAGTGGAATGGAGTGGAATGGAATGGACTGGCATAGAATGGAGTGTAATTGAATGCAATGGAGTGGATTGGAAAGGAATAGAAAGGAGTAGAGTGGAGTAGAGTGGTGTGGAGTGGAGTGGAATGGAGCTGAATGTACTTCAATGGAGTACAATGGAATGGAACGGAGTGGAATGGAATGGAATGATATGAGGTGGATTGGAGTGGAATGTAGTGGAGTGGAATGGAATTTAATAGAATGGAATGGAGTAGAGTGTAACGGAATGCAGTGGCGATAAGTGGAGTGGAATGGAATGCATTGGAGTAGAGTGGAGTGGAATGGAATGGAATGGAGTGGAGAGGAGGGGAGTGGAGTGGAATGGAATTGAGTGAAGTGGAGTGCAGTTGAATGGAATATCGTGGTGTGGAGTGTAGTGGAAGTGAATGGAGTGAATAGGAGTGGAATTAAATGAAATGGAATGCAGTGGAGAGAAACGCAGTTGATTGGAGTGGAGTGGAGTGGAAAGGAATGGAAAGGAGTGGGATGGAGTCTTATGGATTGGAGTGGAATGGAGTGGAATGGAATGAAGTGGAAAGGAGTGGAACGGAGTGAAATTGAATTTAGTGGACTGGAGTGGAATGGAGTTAAATGGAATGGAATGGAATGGAGTGGAATGGAATGGAATGGAGTGGAGCGGAATGGAAAAGAATGGAATGGAATGGAATAGAATGGAATGGAGTGGAGTGGAGAGGAGTGGAATGGATTGGAGTGAAGTGGAGTGGAATGGAATAGAGTGGAGCGGAGAGGAAAGGAATGGAATGGAGTGGAGTGGAATTGCATGGAATGGAGTGGAATGGAATGGATAGAAGTGGAGTGGAGTGGAGTGGATTGGAGTGTAGTGGAAGGGAATGGAGTGCAGTGTAATGGACTGGAATGGAGCAGAGCAGAATGGAGTGGACTGGAGTGGAGTGGAATGGAATGGGATAGAATGGAATGGGAGCTGCGATTTTACCAGTGTGCTCTAGGCAGTGTAACTGAGTGTCATACTCTCAAAAGAAAGGAATGGAATGGAACGCAGTGGAATGGAATGGAACAGAGTGGACATTAGTGGAGTGGAATGTGGAGGAATGGAATGAAATGGAACGTAATGGCATGAATTGGAGTGGTGTGTGTTGGAATGGATTATAGTAGAATGGGGTGGAAAGGAATGGGATGGAGTGGAATGGAGTGCAGTGGAGTTGAACGGAGATGAATGGCCTAGAATTGAGTGGACAGTAGTGGAATGTAATGGAATGGAATGGAATCCATTGTAATAGAATATAATACAATGGAAAGTTGAGATGTAGTGTGAGCTGAGATTGTGCCACTGCACTCCAGACTGGGTGACACGTTATATCCTGTGGATAGAAAGGAATGGAATGCAATAGAGTGAAATGGAATGGAGTGGAATGGAATTGAATGGAATGGAGTGGAGTGGAGTGTAGTGGAGTCGAATGGAGACGAATGGAATGGGACGGAGTGGAATGGAACGGAGTGGAGTGGAGTATCGTGGAGTGAAATAGAATGGAATGCAATGGGTTGGAATGGAATGCAATGGACTGCTGAAAGGAAATGTGAGCTGTTATTGTTCCACTGCACTCCAGCCTTTGTGACGGAATGAAATCCTGTGGAAAAAAGGATTGGAATGGAATGGAATGGAATGGAATGGAATGGAATGGAATGGAATGGAATGGAATGGAATGGAGAGGAGTGTAGTGGTGTGGAGTGAAATGGAGTGGAGTGTCGTGGAGGAGAGTGGAATGGAGTGGAATGGAATGAAGAGGAAAGGAACGGAGTGGAGTGGAATGGAACGGAGTGGAGTGGAATGGAACGGAGTGGAGTGGAATGGAATCCAATGGAATGAAATGGAATTGAATCGAATGGAATGAAGAAATATGTGCAGTGATTTGGCCACTGCGCTGGAGCCTGCGTGACAGAGGGAGATCCTGTCGATAAAACAGAGTGGAATGGAAGGGATTGGAATGGAATGGAATGGAACGTATTGGAGTGGAGTGGAGTGGAATTGAGTGGAGTGGAGTGCACTGGAATGGAATGGAATGCAATGGAATGTAATGGAATGATGAAATGATATGTGAGCTGAGATTGTGCCACTGGACTCCACGCTGGGTGACAGAGTGAGATACTCTTGAAAGAAAGAAATGGAATGGAAAGAATTTTTAATTGGGTGGATTCGAGTGGACTGAAGTAGAGTGCAGTGGAATGGAGAGGAATGGAATGGAATGGAATCGGATGTAAAGGAATGGAGTGATGTGGAGTGGAGTGGTGAGGAGTGTAGTGCTGTGGAATGGAGCAGAAAGTAATGGGATGGTGTGGAGTGGAGTGCAGTGCAGTGGAGTGGAGAGGAGTGCAATGGCGTGGAATGGAATCGGATGTAAAGGAACGTACTGGAGTGGAGTGGAGTGTAAAGGAGTGGAATGGAATGGAATTGAATGTAATGCAAAGCAAAGGAATGGAATGCGATGCAATGGAATTTAATGCAATAGAATGCAGTTCAATAGAGAGTTGACATGTAATGTGAGCTGAGATTGTGCCTAAGCTCTCCAGGCTGTTTGACACAGTGATATCGTGTCGAAAGAATGGAGTGGAATGCAGTGGTGTGAAATGGAATGGAATGTAGTGGACAGGAGGAGAATGGAGTGGAGTGAAGAGGAACAGAGTGGAATGGAATGGGATGCAGTGGAATGGAATGCAGTGGAGTGGAGTGAAATAGAAAGAAATGGAATGGGATGGAATGGAATGCAATGGAATGGAGAAGAGAAATGTGAGCTGAGATTGTGTGACTACACTCCAGCCTTAGTGACCGAGAGAGATTCTGTGGAAGGAAAGAACTGATTTCAAAGGAGTGGAATGGAAGGGAATGTAGTACAGTGGAGTAGAGTGGAATGGAATGAAACAGAATAGAATGGAGTGGAATGCAATGGAATGGAATGGAATGGAGTGGAGTGGAATAGAGAGGAGTGCACTGCAATGGAGTGGAGTGGAGTGGAAGGGAGTGGAATGCAATGGAATGTAGTGGAGTGCAGTGGAGTGGAATGGAATGGAGTGGACAGGATTGGAAGGTGTAGAGTGGACTGGAATGGAATAGAATGGAACAGAATGCAGTGGAGTGGAGGGGAGTGGAGGTGAGTGGAGTGGCATGGAGTGGAATGGAATGGAATGGAGTGAAATGGAGTCCAATGGATTGGAATGGAGTGGAGTGGAGTGGAGTGGAATGGAGAGGAGTCGAATGGAATGGAAGGGAATGCAACGGAACGCAGTGGTGTGGATTGGAAAGCAGTGAAATGGAGTACTATGGAATCTAAAGGAGTGGAGTGGAGTCTGGTGGAGTGGAATGGAATGGAACCAAATGGAATGGAATGGCACGGAATGGAGTGGAGTAGAGTGGAGTGGGAAGGAAGGGAGATGAGTGGAATGGAGAGGAATGGAATGGAGTGGAGTGGATTGGATTGGAATGAACTGGAATGGAGAGGGATGGAATGAAGTGGAACGGAATGGACTGCAATGCAATTGAATGGAGTGAAATGGAGAGGAGTGGAGTGGAGTGGAATGGAGTGGAAATGAATGGAATGGAGTGGAATGGAAGGGAATGGAGACAAGTGGATAGGAATTGAATGAAGCAGATTGGAGTGGAGTGGAGTGGAGTGGCATGGAATGGAATGAAGTGGAAGGGAATGCAATGGAGTGGAATGTAATGGAATAAAATGGAATGGAGTGGAATGGAGAGGAATGGAGTGGAGTGGAGTGGAATGGAGGGGAGTAAGAGGAAGAGAATGGAATGGAATCGAAAGGAGGGATGTGCAATTGTGTGGAGGGGAGTGGAGATGAAAGGAGTGGAGTGATGTGGAGTCGAGAGGAAAGGAATGGAATGGCATGGAATGGAGTTAAGTGGAGTGGAATGGAGTGGAAGGTAATGGAGTGGAATGAAAAGGAGTGGATTGGAATGGAGTGGAATGGAATGGATTGGAATGGAGTGGAGTAGAATGGAGTGGGTTGCAGAGGAGTGGAATGGAGTGGAATGGAAGGGAATGGAGTGGAATGTAGTGGAAAGGAATGGAATGGAGTGGATTGAAATTAAATGGAAAGGATTGGAGTGCAGTGGAATGGAGGGGAGTGGAATAAAATGGAGTATAGTGCAGTGGAATGGAGTGGACTGGAGTGGAGATGAGTGGAGTGGACCGAAATGGAATGGAATGGAGTGGAGTGGAACGGTGTGGAGTGGGGTGGAAAGGAATGGAACAGAATGGAATGGAGAGGAATGGAGTGGCATGTAGTGGAGTGGAGTGAAGTGGAAAGGAATGGAATTGAATGGAATTGAATGGAGTGGATTGGAGTGCAATAGAATGGAGTGGAGTGGAGTGGAATGCAGTGGAGTAGATTTTAGTGGAATGGAGTGTAGTGGAATGGAATGGAATGGCATGGAATGGAATGGAACAGAAGCGGAGATAGTGCGACTGTGCTCCAGGCTATGTGACAGAGTGAGATAACATTGAAAGAAAGGAATGGAATGGAATGGAATGGAGTGGACTGCATGGGAACAGAGTGGAGTGAAGTGGAGTGGCCTGGAATGGAGAGAACTGGAATGAGATGGAATGGAATGGATTGAAATGGAGCGGAGTGGGGTGGAGCGGAATACAGTGCAATGGAGATGAATGCAAGGGGATGGCGTGAAATGGAGTGGAGTGGAATGCCGTTAAGTGTAGAGGAGTGTAAAGCAGTGGAATGCAATTGGATGTAACGCAATGTAGTGGAGTGGACTGGAGTAGAATGGAAGGAAATGGAACGGAGCAGAGCCTAGCAGAGCTGAATGGAGTGGAACGGAAAGAAAAGGAACAGAACAGAACGGGAGCTGAGACTGTGCCACTGCACTCCATGCTGAGTGACAGAGTGAGATACTCTCGAAAGAAAGGAAAAGAATGCAATGGAGTACAACAGAACGGCATGGAATGGAATGGAATGGAATGGAATAGAATGGAGTAGAATGGAATGGAATGGAGTGGATTGGAGTGAAGTGGAGTGGAGTGGAATGGAATGGAGAGAAATGGAATGGGATGGAATGGAATGGAATGAACCGGAGTTGATTGAGGTGGAGAGGATAGCAGTGGAATGGAGCGGAATGGAATGAGAAGGAGTGGAATTGAGAGGAGAGCATTGCAGCAAAGTGGAGGAGTGGAATGGAGTGGAATGGATTTGGATGTAATGGAATGTAGTGGAGTGGAGTAGAGTTGAGTGGAACGGAGGAGAATAGAATAGAATTGAAAGTAATGGAATGGAAAGCAGTGGAAGGGAATGGAATGCAAAGAATGGAGTGGAGTGGAAAGGAGTAGAATGGAATGGAGTGGAACGGAATGGAATGGAATAGAATGGAATGGATTGGAGTGGGAAAGATTGGAGTGCAGTGGAATGGAGTGGAATAGAACGGAGTGGAGTGGAGTGGAGGGAAGAGGAATGGAGTAGAATGGAATGGAATGGAAAGGAATGGAAAGGAATGGAGTGGATTGGAAAGGGAGTGGAGTGGAGTAGAATGGATTGGAATGCAATGGAATGGAGTGACGTGGAATAGTTTGGAAAGGAATGGCATGGAATGGAGTAGAGTGGAATGGAGGGGAATGGAATGCAATGGAATTGAGTGGAATGGAGTGGAGTGGAGTGGAGTGGAGAGGAATGGAATGGAGTGGAAAGGTGTGAAAGGAGTGGAATGGAGTGGAGTGGAATGCAATGGAGTAGATTGGAATGAAGTGGAAAGGAATGGAATGGAGAGAAGTAGAGTAGAATGGAGTGGATTGGAATGGAGGGGAGCAGAGTGGAGTTAACAGCAGTGGATTGGAATACAGCGGATGGAGTAGAGTGGAAGGGAGTGTAATTATATGGAATGGAATGGATTGGATTGGATTGGAGTGGAAGGGAGTGGAGTGGAGTTGAAAGTAGAGGAATCGAAAGAAGTGGAAAGGAGTGGAGTAGAGTGGATTAGAGTGGATTGGAATGGAATGGAGTGGAGTGGAATGGTGTGGAAACGAATGGAAGGGAGGGGAGTGGAATGGAACGAAATGGAATGGAATGTAGTGGAATGGAGAGGAGTGGAGTGGACTGGAGTGGAATTTAATCGAATGGAGTTTACTGAAGTGGAATGTATTTGAGAGGAGGGTAATGGGCAGGAATTGAGTGGAGTGGAGTGGAGTGAAATACATCGGAATGGCATGGAATTGAATGGAATGGAGGGTAGTGGAATGCAGTGGAGTCTAGTCGATTGGAGTGGTGAGGAATAGAACGGAGTGGCATGGAATGGAGCACAGTGGAATGCAATGGAGTGGAGTGGATTGGAAAGGGGTGGAGTGGAGTGACGATGGGTGAAGTGGAATGGAATGGAGTGGAGTGCAGAGGAGTCTCATGGAATGGAATGGAACGCAATGGAAGCTGAGATTGTACCACTGCGCTCCAGGATGGGTGACAGAGTGTGATACTCTCGAAAGAAAGGAATGGAATGGAATGCAGTGGAATGGAATGGAATGCAATGGGGTGCATTGGAGTGGAGTGGAATGAAGTGAAGTGGATTGGAGTGGAATGGAGAGGAATGGAACGGAATGGAATGGAATGAAGTGGACTGGAGTGGGGTGGAGTTGAGTTCAATGGAATGGAGCGAAATGGAATCAGATGCAGTGAAATGGAGTAGGGAGGAGTGCAGTAGAGTGAAAAGGAATGCAATGGATTGGAATGGAATCGGAAGTAATGGAAAGTAGTGGAGTGGATGGAACGGATAGGAAAGGAGTGGAGCGGAGTGGAATGGAATGGAGCGGGAGGTGGGATGGGGCCACTGCACTCCAGGCTGGCTGACTGAGTGAGATATTCTCGAAATAAAGGAATGGAATGGAATGCCATAGAATGGAATGGAACGAAGTGGAGTGGAGTGGAATGGAGTGAGTTGGAGCAGAGTGGAATGAAGAATGCAATGGGATGGAAGGGAATTGAATGAAATGCAGTGGAGTGCAGTGGAGTGCATTGCAGTGGAATGGAGCAGAATGGAATGGAAAGGAGTGGAATGGGCAGGAGTGGAGTGCACTGGAGAGGAGAGGTTAGGAATGCAGTGGAATGGAATTGGATGTAATGGAACGTAGAGAAGTGGAATGGAATGGAGTGGGCCAGAGTGGAATGGAATGGAATGCAATGGAAAGGAATGGAGTGGAATAGAATGGAATGGAATGGAATGGAAAGGAACGGAGTGGAATGAAATGTAGTGGAGTGGAGTGAAATGGAGTGGAATGGAATGGAGTGGAGTGGAGTGGAATGTGATAGAATGGAGAGGAGGGGAATGGAGCAGAATGGAATGGAGTGCAGCGGAATGGAGTGGAGTGGAATGGAATCAAATGGAGTGGAATGTAACCAAGTGGAATGGAATGGAGTGCAATAGACTAGAATTGAGTGTAGTGTAGTGGAATTTAGTGGAATGGACTGAAATTGAGTGGAATGGAATGGAATGGAATGGAAAGGAATAGAATTGAATGGAACGGAATTAAAAGAATGCAATGGAATGCAATGGAATAGAATGCAATGGAATGTATAGTTGACATGTAATATGAGCTGAGATTGTGACACTGCACTCCAGCCAGAGTGACATAGTGATATCCTGTCGTAAGAAGTGAATGGAATGCAATGGAGTGAAATGGAATGGAAAGAAATGGAATGGAGTGGAGTGGAAGGGAATGGAGTGGAATGGAAGCGAATGCAGTGGAGTGGAGCGGGGTGGAGTGGAATGAAATGGAATGCAGTGGACTGTAATGGCATGGAGTGGAAAGAAGTAGAGTGGAATGGAGTGGAACGGAATGGACTGGCATAGAATGGAGTGTAATTGAATGCAATGGAGTGGATTGGAAAGGAATAGAAAGGAGTAGAGTGGAGTAGAGTGGTGTGGAGTGGAGTGGAATGGAGCTGAATGTACTTCAATGGAGTACAATGGAATGGAACGGAGTGGAATGGAATGGAATGATATGAGGTGGATTGGAGTGGAATGTAGTGGAGTGGAATGGAATGGAATAGAATGGAATGGAGTAGAGTGTAACGGAATGCAGTGGCGATAAGTGGAGTGGAATGGAATGCATTGGAGTAGAGTGGAGTGGAATGGAATGGAATGGAGTGGAGAGGAGGGGAGTGGAGTGGAATGGAATTGAGTGAAGTGGAGTGCAGTTGAATGGAATATCGTGGTGTGGAGTGGAGTGGAAGTGAATGGAGTGAATAGGAGTGGAATTAAATGAAATGGAATGGAGTGGAGAGAAACGCAGTTGATTGGAGTGGAGTGGAGTGGAAAGGAATAGAAAGGAGTAGGATGGAGTCTTATGGATTGGAGTGGAATGGAGTGGAATGGAATGAAGTGGAAAGGAGTGGAACGGAGTGAAATTGAATTTAGTGGACTGGAGTGGAATGGAGTTAAATGGAATGGAATGGAATGGAGTGGAATGGAATGGAATGGAGTGGAGTGGAATGGAATAGAATGGAATGGAATGGAATAGAATGGAATGGAGTGGAGTGGAGAGGAGTGGAATGGATTGGAGTGAAGTGGAGTGGAATGGAATTGAGTGGAGCGGAGAGGAAAGGAATGGAATGGAGTGGAGTGGAATGGCATGGAATGGAGTGGAATGGAATGGATAGAAGTGGAGTGGAGTGGAGTGGATTGGAGTGTAGTGGAAGGGAATGGAGTGCAGTGTAATGGACTGGAATGGAGCAGAGCAGAATGGAGTGGACTGGAGTGGAGTGGAATGGAATGGGATGGAATGGAATGGGAGCTGCGATTTTACCAGTGTGCTCTAGGCAGGGTGACTGAGTGTCATACTCTCAAAAGAAAGGAATGGAATGGAACGCAGTGGAATGGAATGGAACAGAGTGGACATTAGTGGAGTGGAATGTGGAGGAATGGAATGAAATGGAACGTAATGGCATGAATTGGAGTGGTGTGGGTTGGAATGGATTATAGTGGAATGGGGTGGAAAGGAATGGGATGGAGTGGAATGGAGTGCAGTGGAGTTGAACGGAGTTGAATGGCCTAGAATTGAGTGGACAGTAGTGGAATGTAATGGAATGGAATGGAATCCATTGTAATAGAATATAATACAATGGAAAGTTGAGATGTAGTGTGAGCTGAGATTGTGCCACTGCACTCCAGACTGGGTGACACGTTATATCCTGTGGATAGAAAGGAATGGAATGCAATAGAGTGAAATGGAATGGAGTGGAATGGAATTGAATGGAATGGAGTGGAGTGGAGTGGAGTGGAGTCGAATGGAGACGAATGGAATGGGACGGAGTGGAATGGAACGGAGTGGAGTGGAGTATCGTGGAGTGAAATAGAATGGAATGCAATGGGTTGGAATGGAATGCAATGGACTGCTGAAAGGAAATGTGAGCTGTTATTGTTCCACTGCACTCCAGCCTTTGTGACGGAATGAAATCCTGTGGAAAAAAGGATTGGAATGGAATGGAATGGAATGGAATGGAATGGAATGGAATGGAATGGAATGGAATGGAGAGGAGTGTAGTGGTGTGGAGTGAAATGGAGTGGAGTGTCATGGAGGAGAGTGGAATGGAGTGGAATGGAATGAAGAGGAAAGGAACGGAGTGGAGTGGAATGGAACGGAGTGGAGTGGAATGGAACGGAGTGGAGTGGAATGGAATCCAATGGAATGAAATGGAATTGAATCGAATGGAATGAAGAAATATGTGCAGTGATTTGGCCACTGCGCTGGAGCCTGCGTGACAGAGGGAGATCCTGTCGATAAAACAGAGTGGAATGGAAGGGATTGGAATGGAATGGAATGGAACGTATTGGAGTGGAGTGGAGTGGAATTGAGTGGAGTGGAGTGCACTGGAATGGAATGGAATGCAATGGAATGTAATGGAATGATGAAATGATATGTGAGCTGAGATTGTGCCACTGCCCTCCACGCTGGGTGACAGAGTGAGATACTCTTGAAAGAAAGAAATGGAATGGAAAGAATTTTTAATTGGGTGGATTCGAGTGGACTGAAGTAGAGTGCAGTGGAATGGAGAGGAATGGAATGGAATGGAATCGGATGTAAAGGAATGGAGTGATGTGGAGTGGAGTGGTGAGGAGTGTAGTGCTGTGGAATGGAGCAGAAAGTAATGGGATGGTGTGGAGTGGAGTGCAGTGCAGTGGAGTGGAGAGGAGTGCAATGGCGTGGAATGGAATCGGATGTAAAGGAACGTACTGGAGTGGAGTGGAGTGGAAAGGAGTGGAATGGAATGGAATTGAATGTAATGCAAAGCAAAGGAATGGAATGCGATGCAATGGAATTTAATGCAATAGAATGCAGTTCAATAGAGAGTTGACATGTAATGTGAGCTGAGATTGTGCCTAAGCTCTCCAGGCTGTTTGACACAGTGATATCGTGTCGAAAGAATGGAGTGGAATGCAGTGGTGTGAAATGGAATGGAATGTAGTGGACAGGAGGAGAATGGAGTGGAGTGAAGAGGAACAGAGTGGAATGGAATGGGATGCAGTGGAATGGAATGCAGTGGAGTGGAGTGAAATAGAAAGAAATGGAATGGGATGGAATGGAATGCAATGGAATGGAGAAGAGAAATGTGAGCTGAGATTGTGTGACTACACTCCAGCCTTAGTGACCGAGAGAGATTCTGTGGAAGGAAAGAACTGATTTCAAAGGAGTGGAATGGAAGGGAATGTAGTACAGTGGAGTAGAGTGGAATGGAGTGAAACAGAATAGAATGGAGTGGAATGCAATGGAATGGAATGGAATGGAGTGGAGTGGAATAGAGAGGAGTGCACTGCAATGGAGTGGAGTGGAGTGGAAGGGAGTGGAATGCAATGGAATGTAGTGGAGTGCAGTGGAGTGGAATGGAATGGAGTGGACAGGATTGGAAGGTGTAGAGTGGACTGGAATGGAATAGAATGGAACAGAATGCAGTGGAGTGGAGGGGAGTGGAGGTGAGTGGAGTGGCATGGAGTGGAATGGAATGGAATGGAGTGAAATGGAGTCCAATGGATTGGAATGGAGTGGAGTGGAGTGGAGTGGAATGGAGAGGAGTCGAATGGAATGGAAGGGAATGCAACGGAACGCAGTGGTGTGGATTGGAAAGCAGTGAAATGGAGTACTATGGAATCTAAAGGAGTGGAGTGGAGTCTAGTGGAGTGGAATGGAATGGAACCAAATGGAATGGAATGGCACGGAATGGAGTGGAGTAGAGTGGAGTGGGAAGGAAGGGAGATGAGTGGAATGGAGAGGAATGGAATGGAGTGGAGTGGATTGGATTGGAATGAACTGGAATGGAGAGGGATGGAATGAAGTGGAACGGAATGGACTGCAATGGAATTGAATGGAGTGAAATGGAGAGGAGTGGAGTGGAGTGGAATGGAGTGGAAATGAATGGAATGGAGTGGAATGGAAGGGAATGGAGACAAGTGGATAGGAATTGAATGAAGCAGATTGGAGTGGAGTGGAGTGGAGTGGAGTGGCATGGAATGGAATGAAGTGGAAGGGAATGCAATGGAGTGGAATGTAATGGAATAAAATGGAATGGAGTGGAATGGAGAGGAATGGAGTGGAGTGGAGTGGAATGGAGGGGAGTAAGAGGAAGAGAATGGAATGGAATCGAAAGGAGGGATGTGCAATTGTGTGGAGGGGAGTGGAGATGAAAGGAGTGGAGTGATGTGGAGTCGAGAGGAAAGGAATGGAATGGCATGGAATGGAGTTAAGTGGAGTGGAATGGAGTGGAAGGTAATGGAGTGGAATGAAAAGGAGTGGATTGGAATGGAGTGGAATGGAATGGAGTGGAATGGAGTGGAGTAGAATGGAGTGGGTTGCAGAGGAGTGGAATGGAGTGGAATGGAAGGGAATGGAATGGAATGTAGTGGAAAGGAATGGAATGGAGTGGATTGAAATTAAATGGAAAGGATTGGAGTGCAGTGGAATGGAGGGGAGTGGAATAAAATGGAGTATAGTGCAGTGGAATGGAGTGGACTGGAGTGGAGATGAGTGGAGTGGACCGAAATGGAATGGAATGGAGTGGAGTGGAACGGTGTGGAGTGGGGTGGAAAGGAATGGAACAGAATGGAATGGAGAGGAATGGAGTGGCATGTAGTGGAGTGGAGTGAAGTGGAAAGGAATGGAATTGAATGGAATTGAATGGAGTGGATTGGAGTGCAATAGAATGGAGTGGAGTGGAGTGGAATGCAGTGGAGTAGATTTTAGTGGAATGGAGTGTAGTGGAATGGAATGGAATGGCATGGAATGGAATGGAACAGAAGCGGAGATAGTGCGACTGTGCTCCAGGCTATGTGACAGAGTGAGATAACATTGAAAGAAAGGAATGGAATGGAATGGAATGGAGTGGACTGCATGGGAACAGAGTGGAGTGAAGTGGAGTGGCCTGGAATGGAGAGAACTGGAATGAGATGGAATGGAATGGATTGAAATGGAGCGGAGTGAGGTGGAGCGGAATACAGTGCAATGGAGATGAATGCAAGGGGATGGCGTGAAATGGAGTGGAGTGGAATGCCGTTAAGTGTAGAGGAGTGTAAAGCAGTGGAATGCAATTGGATGTAACGCAATGTAGTGGAGTGGACTGGAGTAGAATGGAAGGAAATGGAACGGAGCAGAGCCTAGCAGAGCTGAATGGAGTGGAACGGAAAGAAAAGGAACAGAACAGAACGGGAGCTGAGACTGTGCCACTGCACTCCATGCTGAGTGACAGAGTGAGATACTCTCGAAAGAAAGGAAAAGAATGCAATGGAGTACAACAGAACGGCATGGAATGGAATGGAATGGAATGGAATAGAATGGAGTAGAATGGAATGGAATGGAGTGGATTGGAGTGAAGTGGAGTGGAGTGGAATGGAATGGAGAGAAATGGAATGGGATGGAATGGAATGGAATGAACCGGAGTTGATTGAGGTGGAGAGGATAGCAGTGGAATGGAGCGGAATGGAATGAGAAGGAGTGGAATTGAGAGGAGAGCATTGCAGCAAAGTGGAGGAGTGGAATGGAGTGGAATGGATTTGGATGTAATGGAATGTAGTGGAGTGGAGTAGAGTTGAGTGGAACGGAGGAGAATAGAATAGAATTGAAAGTAATGGAATGGAAAGCAGTGGAAGGGAATGGAATGCAAAGAATGGAGTGGAGTGGAAAGGAGTAGAATGGAATGGAGTGGAACGGAATGGAATGGAATAGAATGGAATGGATTGGAGTGGGAAAGATTGGAGTGCAGTGGAATGGAGTGGAATAGAACGGAGTGGAGTGGAGTGGAGAGAAGAGGAATGGAGTAGAATGGAATGGAATGGAAAGGAATGGAAAGGAATGGAGTGGATTGGAAAGGGAGTGGAGTGGAGTAGAATGGATTGGAATGCAATGGAATGGAGTGACGTGGAATAGTTTGGAAAGGAATGGCATGGAATGGAGTAGAGTGGAATGGAGGGGAATGGAATGCAATGGAATTGAGTGGAATGGAGTGGAGTGGAGTGGAGTGGAGAGGAATGGAATGGAGTGGAAAGGTGTGAAAGGAGTGGAATGGAGTGGAGTGGAATGCAATGGAGTAGATTGGAATGAAGTGGAAAGGAATGGAATGGAGAGAAGTAGAGTAGAATGGAGTGGATTGGAATGGAGGGGAGCAGAGTGGAGTTAACAGCAGTGGATTGGAATACAGCGGATGGAGTAGAGTGGAAGGGAGTGTAATTATATGGAATGGAATGGATTGGATTGGATTGGAGTGGAAGGGAGTGGAGTGGAGTTGAAAGTAGAGGAATCGAAAGAAGTGGAAAGGAGTGGAGTAGAGTGGATTAGAGTGGATTGGAATGGAATGGAGTGGAGTGGAATGGTGTGGAAACGAATGGAAGGGAGGGGAGTGGAATGGAACGAAATGGAATGGAATGTAGTGGAATGGAGAGGAGTGGAGTGGACTGGAGTGGAATTTAATCGAATGGAGTTTACTGAAGTGGAATGTATTTGAGAGGAGGGTAATGGACAGGAATTGAGTGGAGTGGAGTGGAGTGAAATACATCGGAATGGCATGGAATTGAAGGGAATGGAGGGTAGTGGAATGCAGTGGAGTCTAGTCGATTGGAGTGGTGAGGAATAGAACGGAGTGGCATGGAATGGAGCACAGTGGAATGCAATGGAGTGGAGTGGATTGGAAAGGGGTGGAGTGGAGTGACGATGGGTGAAGTGGAATGGAATGGAGTGGAGTGCAGAGGAGTCTCATGGAATGGAATGGAACGCAATGGAAGCTGAGATTGTACCACTGCGCTCCAGGATGGGTGACAGAGTGTGATACTCTCGAAAGAAAGGAATGGAATGGAATGCAGTGGAATGGAATGGAATGCAATGGGGTGCATTGGAGTGGAGTGGAATGAAGTGAAGTGGATTGGAGTGGAATGGAGAGGAATGGAACAGAATGGAATGGAATGAAGTGGACTGGAGTGGGGTGGAGTTGAGTTCAATGGAATGGAGCGAAATGGAATCAGATGCAGTGAAATGGAGTAGGGAGGAGTGCAGTAGAGTGAAAAGGAGTGCAATGGAGTGGAATGGAATCGGAAGTAATGGAAAGTAGTGGAGTGGATGGAACGGATAGGAAAGGAGTGGAGCGGAGTGGAATGGAATGGAGCGGGAGGTGGGATGGGGCCACTGCACTCCAGGCTGGCTGACTGAGTGAGATATTCTCGAAATAAAGGAATGGAATGGAATGCCATAGAATGGAATGGAACGAAGTGGAGTGGAGTGGAATGGAGTGAGTTGGAGCAGAGTGGAATGAAGAATGCAATGGGATGGAAGGGAATTGAATGAAATGCAGTGGAGTGCAGTGGAGTGCATTGCAGTGGAATGGAGCAGAATGGAATGGAAAGGAGTGGAATGGGCAGGAGTGGAGTGCACTGGAGAGGAGAGGTTAGGAATGCAGTGGAATGGAATTGGATGTAATGGAACGTAGAGAAGTGGAGTGGAATGGAGTGGGCCAGAGTGGAATGGAATGGAATGCAATGGAAAGGAATGGAGTGGAATAGAATGGAATGGAATGGAATGGAAAGGAACGGAGTGGAATGAAATGTAGTGGAGTGCAGTGAAATGGAGTGGAATGGAATGGAGTGGAGTGGAGTGGAATGTGATAGAATGGAGAGGAGGGGAATGGAGCAGAATGGAATGGAGTGCAGCGGAATGGAGTGGAGTGGAATGGAATCAAATGGAGTGGAATGGAACCAAGTGGAATGGAATGGAGTGCAATAGACTAGAATTGAGTGTAGTGTAGTGGAATTTAGTGGAATGGACTGAAATGGAGTGGAATGGAATGGAATTGAGAGGAATGGAATGGAATGGAATGGAATGGAAAGGAATAGAATTGAATGGAACGGAATTAAAAGAATGCAATGGAATGCAATGGAATAGAATGCAATGGAATGTATAGTTGACATGTAATATGAGCTGAGATTGCGACACTGCACTCCAGCCAGGGTGACATAGTGATATCCTGTCGTAAGAAGTGAATGGAATGCAATGGAGTGAAATGGAATGGAAAGAAATGGAATGGAGTGGAGTGGAAGGGAATGGAGTGGAATTGAAGCGAATGCAGTGGAGTGGAGCGGGGTGGAGTGGAATGAAATGGAATGCAGTGGACTGTAATGGCATGGAGTGGAAAGAAGTAGAGTGGAATGGAGTGGAACGGAATGGACTGGCATAGAATGGAGTGTAATTGAATGCAATGGAGTGGATTGGAAAGGAATAGAAAGGAGTAGAGTGGAGTAGAGTGGTGTGGAGTGGAGTGGAATGGAGCTGAATGTACTTCAATGGAGTACAATGGAATGGAACGGAGTGGAATGGAATGGAATGATATGAGGTGGATTGGAGTGGAATGTAGTGGAGTGGAATGGAATGGAATAGAATGGAATGGAGTAGAGTGTAACGGAATGCAGTGGCGATAAGTGGAGTGGAATGGAATGCATTGGAGTAGAGTGGAGTGGAATGGAATGGAATGGAGTGGAGAGGAGGGGAGTGGAGTGGAATGGAATTGAGTGAAGTGGAGTGCAGTTGAATGGAATATCGTGGTGTGGAGTGGAGTGGAAGTGAATGGAGTGAATAGGAGTGGAATTAAATGAAATGGAATGGAGTGGAGAGAAACGCAGTTGATTGGAGTGGAGTGGAGTGGAAAGGAATGGAAAGGAGTGGGATGGAGTCTTATGGATTGGAGTGGAATGGAGTGGAATGGAATGAAGTGGAAAGGAGTGGAACGGAGTGAAATTGAATTTAGTGGACTGGAGTGGAATGGAGTTAAATGGAATGGAATGGAATGGAGTGGAATGGAATGGAATGGAGTGGAGTGGAATGGAATAGAATGGAATGGAATGGAATAGAATGGAATGGAGTGGAGTGGAGAGGAGTGGAATGGATTGGAGTGAAGTGGAGTGGAATGGAATTGAGTGGAGCGGAGAGGAAAGGAATGGAATGGAGTGGAGTGGAATGGCATGGAATGGAGTGGAATGGAATGGATAGAAGTGGAGTGGAGTGGAGTGGATTGGAGTGTAGTGGAAGGGAATGGAGTGCAGTGTAATGGACTGGAATGGAGCAGAGCAGAATGGAGTGGACTGGAGTGGAGTGGAATGGAATGGGATGGAATGGAATGGGAGCTGCGATTTTACCAGTGTGCTCTAGGCAGGGTGACTGAGTGTCATACTCTCAAAAGAAAGGAATGGAATGGAACGCAGTGGAATGGAATGGAACAGAGTGGACATTAGTGGAGTGGAATGTGGAGGAATGGAATGAAATGGAACGTAATGGCATGAATTGGAGTGGTGTGGGTTGGAATGGATTATAGTGGAATGGGGTGGAAAGGAATGGGATGGAGTGGAATGGAGTGCAGTGGAGTTGAACGGAGTTGAATGGCCTAGAATTGAGTGGACAGTAGTGGAATGTAATGGAATGGAATGGAATCCATTGTAATAGAATATAATACAATGGAAAGTTGAGATGTAGTGTGAGCTGAGATTGTGCCACTGCACTCCAGACTGGGTGACACGTTATATCCTGTGGATAGAAAGGAATGGAATGCAATAGAGTGAAATGGAATGGAGTGGAATGGAATTGAATGGAATGGAGTGGAGTGGAGTGGAGTGGAGTCGAATGGAGACGAATGGAATGGGACGGAGTGGAATGGAACGGAGTGGAGTGGAGTATCGTGGAGTGAAATAGAATGGAATGCAATGGGTTGGAATGGAATGCAATGGACTGCTGAAAGGAAATGTGAGCTGTTATTGTTCCACTGCACTCCAGCCTTTGTGACGGAATGAAATCCTGTGGAAAAAAGGATTGGAATTTAATGGAATGGAATGGAATGGAATGGAATGGAATGGAATGGAATGGAATGGAATGGAATGGAATGGAGAGGAGTGTAGTGGTGTGGAGTGAAATGGAGTGGAGTGTCATGGAGGAGAGTGGAATGGAGTGGAATGGAATGAAGAGGAAAGGAACGGAGTGGAGTGGAATGGAACGGAGTGGAGTGGAATGGAACGGAGTGGAGTGGAATGGAATCCAATGGAATGAAATGGAATTGAATCGAATGGAATGAAGAAATATGTGCAGTGATTTGGCCACTGCGCTGGAGCCTGCGTGACAGAGGGAGATCCTGTCGATAAAACAGAGTGGAATGGAAGGGATTGGAATGGAATGGAATGGAACGTATTGGAGTGGAGTGGAGTGGAATTGAGTGGAGTGGAGTGCACTGGAATGGAATGGAATGCAATGGAATGTAATGGAATGATGAAATGATATGTGAGCTGAGATTGTGCCACTGCCCTCCACGCTGGGTGACAGAGTGAGATACTCTTGAAAGAAAGAAATGGAATGGAAAGAATTTTTAATTGGGTGGATTCGAGTGGACTGAAGTAGAGTGCAGTGGAATGGAGAGGAATGGAATGGAATGGAATCGGATGTAAAGGAATGGAGTGATGTGGAGTGGAGTGGTGAGGAGTGTAGTGCTGTGGAATGGAGCAGAAAGTAATGGGATGGTGTGGAGTGGAGTGCAGTGCAGTGGAGTGGAGAGGAGTGCAATGGCGTGGAATGGAATCGGATGTAAAGGAACGTACTGGAGTGGAGTGGAGTGGAAAGGAGTGGAATGGAATGGAATTGAATGTAATGCAAAGCAAAGGAATGGAATGCGATGCAATGGAATTTAATGCAATAGAATGCAGTTCAATAGAGAGTTGACATGTAATGTGAGCTGAGATTGTGCCTAAGCTCTCCAGGCTGTTTGACACAGTGATATCGTGTCGAAAGAATGGAGTGGAATGCAGTGGTGTGAAATGGAATGGAATGTAGTGGACAGGAGGAGAATGGAGTGGAGTGAAGAGGAACAGAGTGGAATGGAATGGGATGCAGTGGAATGGAATGCAGTGGAGTGGAGTGAAATAGAAAGAAATGGAATGGGATGGAATGGAATGCAATGGAATGGAGAAGAGAAATGTGAGCTGAGATTGTGTGACTACACTCCAGCCTTAGTGACCGAGAGAGATTCTGTGGAAGGAAAGAACTGATTTCAAAGGAGTGGAATGGAAGGGAATGTAGTACAGTGGAGTAGAGTGGAATGGAGTGAAACAGAATAGAATGGAGTGGAATGCAATGGAATGGAATGGAATGGAGTGGAGTGGAATAGAGAGGAGTGCACTGCAATGGAGTGGAGTGGAGTGGAAGGGAGTGGAATGCAATGGAATGTAGTGGAGTGCAGTGGAGTGGAATGGAATGGAGTGGACAGGATTGGAAGGTGTAGAGTGGACTGGAATGGAATAGAATGGAACAGAATGCAGTGGAGTGGAGGGGAGTGGAGGTGAGTGGAGTGGCATGGAGTGGAATGGAATGGAATGGAGTGAAATGGAGTCCAATGGATTGGAATGGAGTGGAGTGGAGTGGAGTGGAATGGAGAGGAGTCGAATGGAATGGAAGGGAATGCAACGGAACGCAGTGGTGTGGATTGGAAAGCAGTGAAATGGAGTACTATGGAATCTAAAGGAGTGGAGTGGAGTCTAGTGGAGTGGAATGGAATGGAACCAAATGGAATGGAATGGCACGGAATGGAGTGGAGTAGAGTGGAGTGGGAAGGAAGGGAGATGAGTGGAATGGAGAGGAATGGAATGGAGTGGAGTGGATTGGATTGGAATGAACTGGAATGGAGAGGGATGGAATGAAGTGGAACGGAATGGACTGCAATGGAATTGAATGGAGTGAAATGGAGAGGAGTGGAGTGGAGTGGAATGGAGTGGAAATGAATGGAATGGAGTGGAATGGAAGGGAATGGAGACAAGTGGATAGGAATTGAATGAAGCAGATTGGAGTGGAGTGGAGTGGAGTGGAGTGGCATGGAATGGAATGAAGTGGAAGGGAATGCAATGGAGTGGAATGTAATGGAATAAAATGGAATGGAGTGGAATGGAGAGGAATGGAGTGGAGTGGAGTGGAATGGAGGGGAGTAAGAGGAAGAGAATGGAATGGAATCGAAAGGAGGGATGTGCAATTGTGTGGAGGGGAGTGGAGATGAAAGGAGTGGAGTGATGTGGAGTCGAGAGGAAAGGAATGGAATGGCATGGAATGGAGTTAAGTGGAGTGGAATGGAGTGGAAGGTAATGGAGTGGAATGAAAAGGAGTGGATTGGAATGGAGTGGAATGGAATGGAGTGGAATGGAGTGGAGTAGAATGGAGTGGGTTGCAGAGGAGTGGAATGGAGTGGAATGGAAGGGAATGGAATGGAATGTAGTGGAAAGGAATGGAATGGAGTGGATTGAAATTAAATGGAAAGGATTGGAGTGCAGTGGAATGGAGGGGAGTGGAATAAAATGGAGTATAGTGCAGTGGAATGGAGTGGACTGGAGTGGAGATGAGTGGAGTGGACCGAAATGGAATGGAATGGAGTGGAGTGGAACGGTGTGGAGTGGGGTGGAAAGGAATGGAACAGAATGGAATGGAGAGGAATGGAGTGGCATGTAGTGGAGTGGAGTGAAGTGGAAAGGAATGGAATTGAATGGAATTGAATGGAGTGGATTGGAGTGCAATAGAATGGAGTGGAGTGCAGTGGAATGCAGTGGAGTAGATTTTAGTGGAATGGAGTGTAGTGGAATGGAATGGAATGGCATGGAATGGAATGGAACAGAAGCGGAGATAGTGCGACTGTGCTCCAGGCTATGTGACAGAGTGAGATAACATTGAAAGAAAGGAATGGAATGGAATGGAATGGAGTGGACTGCATGGGAACAGAGTGGAGTGAAGTGGAGTGGCCTGGAATGGAGAGAACTGGAATGAGATGGAATGGAATGGATTGAAATGGAGCGGAGTGAGGTGGAGCGGAATACAGTGCAATGGAGATGAATGCAAGGGGATGGCGTGAAATGGAGTGGAGTGGAATGCCGTTAAGTGTAGAGGAGTGTAAAGCAGTGGAATGCAATTGGATGTAACGCAATGTAGTGGAGTGGACTGGAGTAGAATGGAAGGAAATGGAACGGAGCAGAGCCTAGCAGAGCTGAATGGAGTGGAACGGAAAGAAAAGGAACAGAACAGAACGGGAGCTGAGACTGTGCCACTGCACTCCATGCTGAGTGACAGAGTGAGATACTCTCGAAAGAAAGGAAAAGAATGCAATGGAGTACAACAGAACGGCATGGAATGGAATGGAATGGAATGGAATAGAATGGAGTAGAATGGAATGGAATGGAGTGGATTGGAGTGAAGTGGAGTGGAGTGGAATGGAATGGAGAGAAATGGAATGGGATGGAATGGAATGGAATGAACCGGAGTTGATTGAGGTGGAGAGGATAGCAGTGGAATGGAGCGGAATGGAATGAGAAGGAGTGGAATTGAGAGGAGAGCATTGCAGCAAAGTGGAGGAGTGGAATGGAGTGGAATGGATTTGGATGTAATGGAATGTAGTGGAGTGGAGTAGAGTTGAGTGGAACGGAGGAGAATAGAATAGAATTGAAAGTAATGGAATGGAAAGCAGTGGAAGGGAATGGAATGCAAAGAATGGAGTGGAGTGGAAAGGAGTAGAATGGAATGGAGTGGAACGGAATGGAATGGAATAGAATGGAATGGATTGGAGTGGGAAAGATTGGAGTGCAGTGGAATGGAGTGGAATAGAACGGAGTGGAGTGGAGTGGAGAGAAGAGGAATGGAGTAGAATGGAATGGAATGGAAAGGAATGGAAAGGAATGGAGTGGATTGGAAAGGGAGTGGAGTGGAGTAGAATGGATTGGAATGCAATGGAATGGAGTGACGTGGAATAGTTTGGAAAGGAATGGCATGGAATGGAGTAGAGTGGAATGGAGGGGAATGGAATGCAATGGAATTGAGTGGAATGGAGTGGAGTGGAGTGGAGTGGAGAGGAATGGAATGGAGTGGAAAGGTGTGAAAGGAGTGGAATGGAGTGGAGTGGAATGCAATGGAGTAGATTGGAATGAAGTGGAAAGGAATGGAATGGAGAGAAGTAGAGTAGAATGGAGTGGATTGGAATGGAGGGGAGCAGAGTGGAGTTAACAGCAGTGGATTGGAATACAGCGGATGGAGTAGAGTGGAAGGGAGTGTAATTATATGGAATGGAATGGATTGGATTGGATTGGAGTGGAAGGGAGTGGAGTGGAGTTGAAAGTAGAGGAATCGAAAGAAGTGGAAAGGAGTGGAGTAGAGTGGATTAGAGTGGATTGGAATGGAATGGAGTGGAGTGGAATGGTGTGGAAACGAATGGAAGGGAGGGGAGTGGAATGGAACGAAATGGAATGGAATGTAGTGGAATGGAGAGGAGTGGAGTGGACTGGAGTGGAATTTAATCGAATGGAGTTTACTGAAGTGGAATGTATTTGAGAGGAGGGTAATGGGCAGGAATTGAGTGGAGTGGAGTGGAGTGAAATACATCGGAATGGCATGGAATTGAATGGAATGGAGGGTAGTGGAATGCAGTGGAGTCTAGTCGATTGGAGTGGTGAGGAATAGAACGGAGTGGCATGGAATGGAGCACAGTGGAATGCAATGGAGTGGAGTGGATTGGAAAGGGGTGGAGTGGAGTGACGATGGGTGAAGTGGAATGGAATGGAGTGGAGTGCAGAGGAGTCTCATGGAATGGAATGGAACGCAATGGAAGCTGAGATTGTACCACTGCGCTCCAGGATGGGTGACAGAGTGTGATACTCTCGAAAGAAAGGAATGGAATGGAATGCAGTGGAATGGAATGGAATGCAATGGGGTGCATTGGAGTGGAGTGGAATGAAGTGAAGTGGATTGGAGTGGAATGGAGAGGAATGGAACGGAATGGAATGGAATGAAGTGGACTGGAGTGGGGTGGAGTTGAGTTCAATGGAATGGAGCGAAATGGAATCAGATGCAGTGAAATGGAGTAGGGAGGAGTGCAGTAGAGTGAAAAGGAATGCAATGGATTGGAATGGAATCGGAAGTAATGGAAAGTAGTGGAGTGGATGGAACGGATAGGAAAGGAGTGGAGCGGAGTGGAATGGAATGGAGCGGGAGGTGGGATGGGGCCACTGCACTCCAGGCTGGCTGACTGAGTGAGATATTCTCGAAATAAAGGAATGGAATGGAATGCCATAGAATGGAATGGAACGAAGTGGAGTGGAGTGGAATGGAGTGAGTTGGAGCAGAGTGGAATGAAGAATGCAATGGGATGGAAGGGAATTGAATGAAATGCAGTGGAGTGCAGTGGAGTGCATTGCAGTGGAATGGAGCAGAATGGAATGGAAAGGAGTGGAATGGGCAGGAGTGGAGTGCACTGGAGAGGAGAGGTTAGGAATGCAGTGGAATGGAATTGGATGTAATGGAACGTAGAGAAGTGGAATGGAATGGAGTGGGCCAGAGTGGAATGGAATGGAATGCAATGGAAAGGAATGGAGTGGAATAGAATGGAATGGAATGGAATGGAAAGGAACGGAGTGGAATGAAATGTAGTGGAGTGGAGTGAAATGGAGTGGAATGGAATGGAGTGGAGTGGAGTGGAATGTGATAGAATGGAGAGGAGGGGAATGGAGCAGAATGGAATGGAGTGCAGCGGAATGGAGTGGAGTGGAATGGAATCAAATGGAGTGGAATGTAACCAAGTGGAATGGAATGGAGTGCAATAGACTAGAATTGAGTGTAGTGTAGTGGAATTTAGTGGAATGGACTGAAATTGAGTGGAATGGAATGGAATGGAATGGAAAGGAATAGAATTGAATGGAACGGAATTAAAAGAATGCAATGGAATGCAATGGAATAGAATGCAATGGAATGTATAGTTGACATGTAATATGAGCTGAGATTGTGACACTGCACTCCAGCCAGAGTGACATAGTGATATCCTGTCGTAAGAAGTGAATGGAATGCAATGGAGTGAAATGGAATGGAAAGAAATGGAATGGAGTGGAGTGGAAGGGAATGGAGTGGAATGGAAGCGAATGCAGTGGAGTGGAGCGGGGTGGAGTGGAATGAAATGGAATGCAGTGGACTGTAATGGCATGGAGTGGAAAGAAGTAGAGTGGAATGGAGTGGAACGGAATGGACTGGCATAGAATGGAGTGTAATTGAATGCAATGGAGTGGATTGGAAAGGAATAGAAAGGAGTAGAGTGGAGTAGAGTGGTGTGGAGTGGAGTGGAATGGAGCTGAATGTACTTCAATGGAGTACAATGGAATGGAACGGAGTGGAATGGAATGGAATGATATGAGGTGGATTGGAGTGGAATGTAGTGGAGTGGAATGGAATGGAATAGAATGGAATGGAGTAGAGTGTAACGGAATGCAGTGGCGATAAGTGGAGTGGAATGGAATGCATTGGAGTAGAGTGGAGTGGAATGGAATGGAATGGAGTGGAGAGGAGGGGAGTGGAGTGGAATGGAATTGAGTGAAGTGGAGTGCAGTTGAATGGAATATCGTGGAGTGGAGTGGAGTGGAAGTGAATGGAGTGAATAGGAGTGGAATTAAATGAAATGGAATGGAGTGGAGAGAAACGCAGTTGATTGGAGTGGAGTGGAGTGGAAAGGAATGGAAAGGAGTAGGATGGAGTCTTATGGATTGGAGTGGAATGGAGTGGAATGGAATGAAGTGGAAAGGAGTGGAACGGAGTGAAATTGAATTTAGTGGACTGGAGTGGAATGGAGTTAAATGGAATGGAATGGAATGGAGTGGAATGGAATGGAATGGAGTGGAGTGGAATGGAATAGAATGGAATGGAATGGAATAGAATGGAATGGAGTGGAGTGGAGAGGAGTGGAATGGATTGGAGTGAAGTGGAGTGGAATGGAATTGAGTGGAGCGGAGAGGAAAGGAATGGAATGGAGTGGAGTGGAATGGCATGGAATGGAGTGGAATGGAATGGATAGAAGTGGAGTGGAGTGGAGTGGATTGGAGTGTAGTGGAAGGGAATGGAGTGCAGTGTAATGGACTGGAATGGAGCAGAGCAGAATGGAGTGGACTGGAGTGGAGTGGAATGGAATGGGATGGAATGGAATGGGAGCTGCGATTTTACCAGTGTGCTCTAGGCAGGGTGACTGAGTGTCATACTCTCAAAAGAAAGGAATGGAATGGAACGCAGTGGAATGGAATGGAACAGAGTGGACATTAGTGGAGTGGAATGTGGAGGAATGGAATGAAATGGAACGTAATGGCATGAATTGGAGTGGTGTGGGTTGGAATGGATTATAGTGGAATGGGGTGGAAAGGAATGGGATGGAGTGGAATGGAGTGCAGTGGAGTTGAACGGAGTTGAATGGCCTAGAATTGAGTGGACAGTAGTGGAATGTAATGGAATGGAATGGAATCCATTGTAATAGAATATAATACAATGGAAAGTTGAGATGTAGTGTGAGCTGAGATTGTGCCACTGCACTCCAGACTGGGTGACACGTTATATCCTGTGGATAGAAAGGAATGGAATGCAATAGAGTGAAATGGAATGGAGTGGAATGGAATTGAATGGAATGGAGTGGAGTGGAGTGGAGTGGAGTCGAATGGAGACGAATGGAATGGGACGGAGTGGAATGGAACGGAGTGGAGTGGAGTATCGTGGAGTGAAATAGAATGGAATGCAATGGGTTGGAATGGAATGCAATGGACTGCTGAAAGGAAATGTGAGCTGTTATTGTTCCACTGCACTCCAGCCTTTGTGACGGAATGAAATCCTGTGGAAAAAAGGATTGGAATGGAATGGAATGGAATGGAATGGAATGGAATGGAATGGAATGGAATGGAATGGAATGGAATGGAATGGAGAGGAGTGTAGTGGTGTGGAGTGAAATGGAGTGGAGTGTCATGGAGGAGAGTGGAATGGAGTGGAATGGAATGAAGAGGAAAGGAACGGAGTGGAGTGGAATGGAACGGAGTGGAGTGGAATGGAACGGAGTGGAGTGGAATGGAATCCAATGGAATGAAATGGAATTGAATCGAATGGAATGAAGAAATATGTGCAGTGATTTGGCCACTGCGCTGGAGCCTGCGTGACAGAGGGAGATCCTGTCGATAAAACAGAGTGGAATGGAAGGGATTGGAATGGAATGGAATGGAACGTATTGGAGTGGAGTGGAGTGGAATTGAGTGGAGTGGAGTGCACTGGAATGGAATGGAATGCAATGGAATGTAATGGAATGATGAAATGATATGTGAGCTGAGATTGTGCCACTGCCCTCCACGCTGGGTGACAGAGTGAGATACTCTTGAAAGAAAGAAATGGAATGGAAAGAATTTTTAATTGGGTGGATTCGAGTGGACTGAAGTAGAGTGCAGTGGAATGGAGAGGAATGGAATGGAATGGAATCGGATGTAAAGGAATGGAGTGATGTGGAGTGGAGTGGTGAGGAGTGTAGTGCTGTGGAATGGAGCAGAAAGTAATGGGATGGTGTGGAGTGGAGTGCAGTGCAGTGGAGTGGAGAGGAGTGCAATGGCGTGGAATGGAATCGGATGTAAAGGAACGTACTGGAGTGGAGTGGAGTGGAAAGGAGTGGAATGGAATGGAATTGAATGTAATGCAAAGCAAAGGAATGGAATGCGATGCAATGGAATTTAATGCAATAGAATGCAGTTCAATAGAGAGTTGACATGTAATGTGAGCTGAGATTGTGCCTAAGCTCTCCAGGCTGTTTGACACAGTGATATCGTGTCGAAAGAATGGAGTGGAATGCAGTGGTGTGAAATGGAATGGAATGTAGTGGACAGGAGGAGAATGGAGTGGAGTGAAGAGGAACAGAGTGGAATGGAATGGGATGCAGTGGAATGGAATGCAGTGGAGTGGAGTGAAATAGAAAGAAATGGAATGGGATGGAATGGAATGCAATGGAATGGAGAAGAGAAATGTGAGCTGAGATTGTGTGACTACACTCCAGCCTTAGTGACCGAGAGAGATTCTGTGGAAGGAAAGAACTGATTTCAAAGGAGTGGAATGGAAGGGAATGTAGTACAGTGGAGTAGAGTGGAATGGAGTGAAACAGAATAGAATGGAGTGGAATGCAATGGAATGGAATGGAATGGAGTGGAGTGGAATAGAGAGGAGTGCACTGCAATGGAGTGGAGTGGAGTGGAAGGGAGTGGAATGCAATGGAATGTAGTGGAGTGCAGTGGAGTGCAATGGAATGGAGTGGACAGGATTGGAAGGTGTAGAGTGGACTGGAATGGAATAGAATGGAACAGAATGCAGTGGAGTGGAGGGGAGTGGAGGTGAGTGGAGTGGCATGGAGTGGAATGGAATGGAATGGAGTGAAATGGAGTCCAATGGATTGGAATGGAGTGGAGTGGAGTGGAGTGGAATGGAGAGGAGTCGAATGGAATGGAAGGGAATGCAACGGAACGCAGTGGTGTGGATTGGAAAGCAGTGAAATGGAGTACTATGGAATCTAAAGGAGTGGAGTGGAGTCTAGTGGAGTGGAATGGAATGGAACCAAATGGAATGGAATGGCACGGAATGGAGTGGAGTAGAGTGGAGTGGGAAGGAAGGGAGATGAGTGGAATGGAGAGGAATGGAATGGAGTGGAGTGGATTGGATTGGAATGAACTGGAATGGAGAGGGATGGAATGAAGTGGAACGGAATGGACTGCAATGGAATTGAATGGAGTGAAATGGAGAGGAGTGGAGTGGAGTGGAATGGAGTGGAAATGAATGGAATGGAGTGGAATGGAAGGGAATGGAGACAAGTGGATAGGAATTGAATGAAGCAGATTGGAGTGGAGTGGAGTGGAGTGGAGTGGCATGGAATGGAATGAAGTGGAAGGGAATGCAATGGAGTGGAATGTAATGGAATAAAATGGAATGGAGTGGAATGGAGAGGAATGGAGTGGAGTGGAGTGGAATGGAGGGGAGTAAGAGGAAGAGAATGGAATGGAATCGAAAGGAGGGATGTACAATTGTGTGGAGGGGAGTGGAGATGAAAGGAGTGGAGTGATGTGGAGTCGAGAGGAAAGGAATGGAATGGCATGGAATGGAGTTAAGTGGAGTGGAATGGAGTGGAAGGTAATGGAGTGGAATGAAAAGGAGTGGATTGGAATGGAGTGGAATGGAATGGAGTGGAATGGAGTGGAGTAGAATGGAGTGGGTTGCAGAGGAGTGGAATGGAGTGGAATGGAAGGGAATGGAATGGAATGTAGTGGAAAGGAATGGAATGGAGTGGATTGAAATTAAATGGAAAGGATTGGAGTGCAGTGGAATGGAGGGGAGTGGAATAAAATGGAGTATAGTGCAGTGGAATGGAGTGGACTGGAGTGGAGATGAGTGGAGTGGACCGAAATGGAATGGAATGGAGTGGAGTGGAACGGTGTGGAGTGGGGTGGAAAGGAATGGAACAGAATGGAATGGAGAGGAATGGAGTGGCATGTAGTGGAGTGGAGTGAAGTGGAAGGGAATGGAATTGAATGGAATTGAATGGAGTGGATTGGAGTGCAATAGAATGGAGTGGAGTGGAGTGGAATGCAGTGGAGTAGATTTTAGTGGAATGGAGTGTAGTGGAATGGAATGGAATGGCATGGAATGGAATGGAACAGAAGCGGAGATAGTGCGACTGTGCTCCAGGCTATGTGACAGAGTGAGATAACATTGAAAGAAAGGAATGGAATGGAATGGAATGGAGTGGACTGCATGGGAACAGAGTGGAGTGAAGTGGAGTGGCCTGGAATGGAGAGAACTGGAATGAGATGGAATGGAATGGATTGAAATGGAGCGGAGTGGGGTGGAGCGGAATACAGTGCAATGGAGATGAATGCAAGGGGATGGCGTGAAATGGAGTGGAGTGGAATGCCGTTAAGTGTAGAGGAGTGTAAAGCAGTGGAATGCAATTGGATGTAACGCAATGTAGTGGAGTGGACTGGAGTAGAATGGAAGGAAATGGAACGGAGCAGAGCCTAGCAGAGCTGAATGGAGTGGAACGGAAAGAAAAGGAACAGAACAGAACGGGAGCTGAGACTGTGCCACTGCACTCCATGCTGAGTGACAGAGTGAGATACTCTCGAAAGAAAGGAGAAGAATGCAATGGAGTACAACAGAACGGCATGGAATGGAATGGAATGGAATGGAATAGAATGGAGTAGAATGGAATGGAATGGAGTGGATTGGAGTGAAGTGGAGTGGAGTGGAATGGAATGGAGAGAAATGGAATGGGATGGAATGGAATGGAATGAACCGGAGTTGATTGAGGTGGAGAGGATAGCAGTGGAATGGAGCGGAATGGAATGAGAAGGAGTGGAATTGAGAGGAGAGCATTGCAGCAAAGTGGAGGAGTGGAATGGAGTGGAATGGATTTGGATGTAATGGAATGTAGTGGAGTGGAGTAGAGTTGAGTGGAACGGAGGAGAATAGAATAGAATTGAAAGTAATGGAATGGAAAGCAGTGGAAGGGAATGGAATGCAAAGAATGGAGTGGAGTGGAAAGGAGTAGAATGGAATGGAGTGGAACGGAATGGAATGGAATAGAATGGAATGGATTGGAGTGGGAAAGATTGGAGTGCAGTGGAATGGAGTGGAATAGAACGGAGTGGAGTGGAGTGGAGGGAAGAGGAATGGAGTAGAATGGAATGGAATGGAAAGGAATGGAAAGGAATGGAGTGGATTGGAAAGGGAGTGGAGTGGAGTAGAATGGATTGGAATGCAATGGAATGGAGTGACGTGGAATAGTTTGGAAAGGAATGGCATGGAATGGAGTAGAGTGGAATGGAGGGGAATGGAATGCAATGGAATTGAGTGGAATGGAGTGGAGTGGAGTGGAGTGGAGAGGAATGGAATGGAGTGGAAAGGTGTGAAAGGAGTGGAATGGAGTGGAGTGGAATGCAATGGAGTAGATTGGAATGAAGTGGAAAGGAATGGAATGGAGAGAAGTAGAGTAGAATGGAGGGGATTGGAATGGAGGGGAGCAGAGTGGAGTTAACAGCAGTGGATTGGAATACAGCGGATGGAGTAGAGTGGAAGGGAGTGTAATTATATGGAATGGAATCGATTGGATTGGATTGGAGTGGAAGGGAGTGGAGTGGAGTTGAAAGTAGAGGAATCGAAAGAAGTGGAAAGGAGTGGAGTAGAGTGGATTAGAGTGGATTGGAATGGAATGGAGTGGAGTGGAATGGTGTGGAAACGAATGGAAGGGAGGGGAGTGGAATGGAACGAAATGGAATGGAATGTAGTGGAATGGAGAGGAGTGGAGTGGACTGGAGTGGAATTTAATCGAATGGAGTTTACTGAAGTGGAATGTATTTGAGAGGAGGGTAATGGACAGGAATTGAGTGGAGTGGAGTGGAGTGAAATACATCGGAATGGCATGGAATTGAATGGAATGGAGGGTAGTGGAATGCAGTGGAGTCTAGTCGATTGGAGTGGTGAGGAATAGAACGGAGTGGCATGGAATGGAGCACAGTGGAATGCAATGGAGTGGAGTGGATTGGAAAGGGGTGGAGTGGAGTGACGATGGGTGAAGTGGAATGGAATGGAGTGGAGTGCAGAGGAGTCTCATGGAATGGAATGGAACGCAATGGAAGCTGAGATTGTACCACTGCGCTCCAGGATGGGTGACAGAGTGTGATACTCTCGAAAGAAAGGAATGGAATGGAATGCAGTGGAATGGAATGGAATGCAATGGGGTGCATTGGAGTGGAGTGGAATGAAGTGAAGTGGATTGGAGTGGAATGGAGAGGAATGGAACGGAATGGAATGGAATGAAGTGGACTGGAGTGGGGTGGAGTTGAGTTCAATGGAATGGAGCGAAATGGAATCAGATGCAGTGAAATGGAGTAGGGAGGAGTGCAGTAGAGTGAAAAGGAGTGCAATGGAGTGGAATGGAATGGGAAGTAATGGAAAGTAGTGGAGTGGATGGAACGGATAGGAAAGGAGTGGAGCGGAGTGGAATGGAATGGAGCGGGAGGTGGGATGGGGCCACTGCACTCCAGGCTGGCTGACTGAGTGAGATATTCTCGAAATAAAGGAATGGAATGGAATGCCATAGAATGGAATGGAACGAAGTGGAGTGGAGTGGAATGGAGTGAGTTGGAGCAGAGTGGAATGAAGAATGCAATGGGATGGAAGGGAATTGAATGAAATGCAGTGGAGTGCAGGGGAGTGCATTGCAGTGGAATGGAGCAGAATGGAATGGAAAGGAGTGGAATGGGCAGGAGTGGAGTGCACTGGAGAGGAGAGGTTAGGAATGCAGTGGAATGGAATTGGATGTAATGGAACGTAGAGAAGTGGAGTGGAATGGAGTGGGCCAGAGTGGAATGGAATGGAATGCAATGGAAAGGAATGGAGTGGAATAGAATGGAATGGAATGGAATGGAAAGGAACGGAGTGGAATGAAATGTAGTGGAGTGCAGTGAAATGGAGTGGAATGGAATGGAGTGGAGTGGAGTGGAATGTGATAGAATGGAGAGGAGGGGAATGGAGCAGAATGGAATGGAGTGCAGCGGAATGGAGTGGAGTGGAATGGAATCAAATGGAGTGGAATGGAACCAAGTGGAATGGAATGGAGTGCAATAGACTAGAATTGAGTGTAGTGTAGTGGAATTTAGTGGAATGGACTGAAATGGAGTGGAATGGAATGGAATTGAGAGGAATGGAATGGAATGGAATGGAATGGAAAGGAATAGAATTGAATGGAACGGAATTAAAAGAATGCAATGGAATGCAATGGAATAGAATGCAATGGAATGTATAGTTGACATGTAATATGAGCTGAGATTGTGACACTGCACTCCAGCCAGGGTGACATAGTGATATCCTGTCGTAAGAAGTGAATGGAATGCAATGGAGTGAAATGGAATGGAAAGAAATGGAATGGAGTGGAGTGGAAGGGAATGGAGTGGAATGGAAGCGAATGCAGTGGAGTGGAGCGGGGTGGAGTGGAATGAAATGGAATGCAGTGGACTGTAATGGCATGGAGTGGAAAGAAGTAGAGTGGAATGGAATGGACTGGCATAGAATGGAGTGTAATTGAATGCAATGGAGTGGATTGGAAAGGAATAGAAAGGAGTAGAGTGGAGTAGAGTGGTGTGGAGTGGAGTGGAATGGAGCTGAATGTACTTCAATGGAGTACAATGGAATGGAACGGAGTGGAATGGAATGGAATGATATGAGGTGGATTGGAGTGGAATGTAGTGGAGTGGAATGGAATTTAATAGAATGGAATGGAGTAGAGTGTAACGGAATGCAGTGGCGATAAGTGGAGTGGAATGGAATGCATTGGAGTAGAGTGGAGTGGAATGGAATGGAATGGAGTGGAGAGGAGGGGAGTGGAGTGGAATGGAATTGAGTGAAGTGGAGTGCAGTTGAATGGAATATCGTGGTGTGGAGTGTAGTGGAAGTGAATGGAGTGAATAGGAGTGGAATTAAATGAAATGGAATGCAGTGGAGAGAAACGCAGTTGATTGGAGTGGAGTGGAGTGGAAAGGAATGGAAAGGAGTGGGATGGAGTTTTATGGATTGGAGTGGAATGGAGTGGAATGGAATGAAGTGGAAAGGAGTGGAACGGAGTGAAATTGAATTTAGTGGACTGGAGTGGAATGGAGTTAAATGGAATGGAATGGAATGGAGTGGAATGGAATGGAATGGAGTGGAGCGGAATGGAAAAGAATGGAATGGAACGGAATAGAATGGAATGGAGTGGAGTGGAGAGGAGTGGAATGGATTGGAGTGAAGTGGAGTGGAATGGAATAGAGTGGAGCGGAGAGGAAAGGAATGGAATGGAGTGGAGTGGAATGGCATGGAATGGAGTGGATTGGAATGGATAGAAGTGGAGTGGAGTGGAGTGGATTGGAGTGTAGTGGAAGGGAATGGAGTGCAGTGTAATGGACTGGAATGGAGCAGAGCAGAATGGAGTGGACTGGAGTGGAGTGGAATGGAATGGGATAGAATGGAATGGGAGCTGCGATTTTACCAGTGTGCTCTAGGCAGTGTAACTGAGTGTCATACTCTCAAAAGAAAGGAATGGAATGGAACGCAGTGGAATGGAATGGAACAGAGTGGACATTAGTGGAGTGGAATGTGGAGGAATGGAAGGAAATGGAACGTAATGGCATGAATTGGAGTGGTGTGTGTTGGAATGGATTATAGTAGAATGGGGTGGAAAGGAATGGGATGGAGTGGAATGGAGTGCAGTGGAGTTGAACGGAGATGAATGGCCTAGAATTGAGTGGACAGTAGTGGAATGTAATGGAATGGAATGGAATCCATTGTAATAGAATATAATACAATGGAAAGTTGAGATGTAGTGTGAGCTGAGATTGTGCCACTGCACTCCAGACTGGGTGACACGTTATATCCTGTGGATAGAAAGGAATGGAATGCAATAGAGTGAAATGGAATGGAGTGGAATGGAATTGAATGGAATGGAGTGGAGTGGAGTGGAGTGGAGTCGAATGGAGACGAATGGAATGGGACGGAGTGGAATGGAACGGAGTGGAGTGGAGTATCGTGGAGTGAAATAGAATGGAATGCAATGGGTTGGAATGGAATGCAATGGACTGCTGAAAGGAAATGTGAGCTGTTATTGTTCCACTGCACTCCAGCCTTTGTGACGGAATGAAATCCTGTGGAAAAAAGGATTGGAATGGAATGGAATGGAATGGAATGGAATGGAATGGAATGGAATGGAATGGAATGGAGAGGAGTGTAGTGGTGTGGAGTGAAATGGAGTGGAGTGTCGTGGAGGAGAGTGGAATGGAGTGGAATGGAATGAAGAGGAAAGGAACGGAGTGGAGTGGAATGGAACGGAGTGGAGTGGAATGGAACGGAGTGGAGTGGAATGGAACGGAGTGGAGTGGAATGGAATCCAATGGAATGAAATGGAATTGAATCGAATGGAATGAAGAAATATGTGCAGTGATTTGGCCACTGCGCTGGAGCCTGCGTGACAGAGGGAGATCCTGTCGATAAAACAGAGTGGAATGGAAGGGATTGGAATGGAATGGAATGGAACGTATTGGAGTGGAGTGGAGTGGAATTGAGTGGAGTGGAGTGCACTGGAATGGAATGGAATGCAATGGAATGTAATGGAATGATGAAATGATATCTGAGTTGAGATTGTGCCACTGCACTCCACGCTGGGTGACAGAGTGAGATACTCTTGAAAGAAAGAAATGGAATGGAAAGAATTTTTAATTGGGTGGATTCGAGTGGACTGAAGTAGAGTGCAGTGGAATGGAGAGGAATGGAATGGAATGGAATCGGATGTAAAGGAATGGAGTGATGTGGAGTGGAGTGGTGAGGAGTGTAGTGCTGTGGAATGGAGCAGAAAGTAATGGGATGGTGTGGAGTGGAGTGCAGTGCAGTGGAGTGGAGAGGAGTGCAATGGCGTGGAATGGAATCGGATGTAAAGGAACGTACTGGAGTGGAGTGGAGTGGAAAGGAGTGGAATGGAATGGAATTGAATGTAATGGAAAGCAAAGGAATGGAATGCGATGCAATGGAATTTAATGCAATAGAATGCAGTTCAATAGAGAGTTGACATGTAATGTGAGCTGAGATTGTGCCTAAGCTCTCCAGGCTGTTTGACACAGTGATATCGTGTCGAAAGAATGGAGTGGAATGCAGTGGTGTGAAATGGAATGGAATGTAGTGGACAGGAGTAGAATGGAGTGGAGTGAAGAGGAACAGAGTGGAATGGAATGGGATGCAGTGGAATGGAATGCAGTGGAGTGGAGTGAAATAGAAAGAAATGGAATGGGATGGAATGGAATGTAATGGAATGGAGAAGAGAAATGTGAGCTTAGATTGTGTGACTACACTCCAGCCTTAGTGACCGAGAGAGATTCTGTGGAAGGAAAGAACTGATTTCAAAGGAGTGGAATGGAAGGGAATGTAGTACAGTGGAGTGGAGTGGAATGGAGTGAAACAGAATAGAATGGAGTGGAATGCAATGGAATGGAATGGAATGGAGTGGAGTGGAATAGAGAGGAGTGCACTGCAATGGAGTGGAGTGGAGTGGAAAGGAGTGGAATGCAATGGAATGTAGTGGAGTGCAGTGGAGTGGAATGGAATGGAGTGGACAGGATTGGAAGGTGTAGAGTGGACTGGAATGGAATAGAATGGAACAGAATGCAGTGGAGTGGAGGGGAGTGGAGGTGAGTGGAGTGGCATGGAGTGGAATGGAATGGAATGGAGTGAAATGGAGTCCAATGGATTGGAATGGAGTGGAGTGGAGTGGAGTGGAATGGAGAGGAGTCGAATGGAATGGAAGGGAATGCAACGGAACGCAGTGGTGTGGATTGGAAAGCAGTGAAATGGAGTACTATGGAATCTAAAGGAGTGGAGTGGAGTCTAGTGGAGTGGAATGGAATGGAACCAAATGGAATGGAATGGCACGGAATGGAGTGGAGTAGAGTGGAGTGGGAAGGAAGGGAGATGAGTGGAATGGAGAGGAATGGAATGGAGTGGAGTGGATTGGATTGGAATGAACTGGAATGGAGAGGGATGGAATGACGTGGAACGGAATGGACTGCAATGGAATTGAATGGAGTGAAATGGAGAGGAGTGGAGTGGAGTGGAATGGAGTGGAAATGAATGGAATGGAGTGGAATGGAAGGGAATGGAGACAAGTGGATAGGAATTGAATGAAGCAGATTGGAGTGGAGTGGAGTGGAGTGGCATGGAATGGAATGAAGTGGAAGGGAATGCAATGGAGTGGAATGTAATGGAATAAAATGGAATGGAGTGGAATGGAGAGGAATGGAGTGGAGTGGAGTGGAATGGAGGGGAGTAAGAGGAAGAGAATGGAATGGAATCGAAAGGAGGGATGTGCAATTGTGTGGAGGGGAGTGGAGATGAAAGGAGTGGAGTGATGTGGAGTCGAGAGGAAAGGAATGGAATGGCATGGAATGGAGTTAAGTGGAGTGGAATGGAGTGGAAGGTAATGGAGTGGAATGAAAAGGAGTGGATTGGAATGGAGTGGAATGGAATGGAGTGGAATGGAGTGGAGTAGAATGGAGTGGGTTGCAGAGGAGTGGAATGGAGTGGAATGGAAGGGAATGGAATGGAATGTAGTGGAAAGGAATGGAATGGAGTGGATTGAAATTAAATGGAAAGGATTGGAGTGCAGTGGAATGGAGGGGAGTGGAATAAAATGGAGTATAGTGCAGTGGAATGGAGTGGACTGGAGTGGAGATGAGTGTAGTGGACCGAAATGGAATGGAATGGAGTGGAGTGGAACGGTGTGGAGTGGGGTGGAAAGGAATGGAACAGAATGGAATGGAGAGGAATGGAGTGGCATGTAGTGGAGTGGAGTGAAGTGGAAAGGAATGGAATTGAATGGAATTGAATGGAGTGGATTGAAGTGCAATAGAATGGAGTGGAGTGGAGTGGAATGCAGTGGAGTAGATTTTAGTGGAATGGAGTGTAGTGGAATGGAATGGAATGGCATGGAATGGAATGGAACAGAAGCGGAGATAGTGCGACTGTGCTCCAGGCTATGTGACAGAGTGAGATAACATTGAAAGAAAGGAATGGAATGGAATGGAATGGAGTGGACTGCATGGGAACAGAGTGGAGTGAAGTGGAGTGGCCTGGAATGGAGAGAACTGGAATGAGATGGAATGGAATGGATTGAAATGGAGCGGAGTGAGGGGGAGGGGAATACAGTGCAATGGAGATGAATGCAAGGGGATGGCGTGAAATGGAGTGGAGTGGAATGCCGTTAAATGTAGAGGAGTGTAAAGCAGTGGAATGCAATTGGATGTAACGCAATGTAGTGGAGTGGACTGGAGTAGAATGGAAGGAAATGGAACGGAGCAGAGCCTAGCAGAGCTGAATGGAGTGGAACGGAAAGAAAAGGAACAGAACAGAACGGGAGCTGAGACTGTGCCACTGCACTCCATGCTGAGTGACAGAGTGAGATACTCTCGAAAGAAAGGAAAAGAATGCAATGGAGTACAACAGAACGGCATGGAATGGAATGGAATGGAATGGAATAGAATGGAGTAGAATGGAATGGAATGGAGTGGATTGGAGTGAAGTGGAGTGGAGTGGAATGGAATGGAGAGAAATGGAATTGGATGGAATGGAATGGAATGAACCGGAGTTGATTGAGGTGGAGAGGATAGCAGTGGAATGGAGCGGAATGGAATGAGAAGGAGTGGAATTGAGAGGAGAGCATTGCAGCAAAGTGGAGGAGTGGAATGGAGTGGAATGGATTTGGATGTAATGGAATGTAGTGGAGTGGAGTAGAGTTGAGTGGAACGGAGGAGAATAGAATAGAATTGAAAGTAATGGAATGGAAAGCAGTGGAAGGGAATGGAATGCAAAGAATGGAGTGGAGTGGAAAGGAGTAGAATGGAATGGAGTGGAACGGAATGGAATGGAATAGAATGGAATGGATTGGAGTGGGAAAGATTGGAGTGCAGTGGAATGGAGTGGAATAGAATGGAGTGGAGTGGAGTGGAGGGAAGAGGAATGGAGTAGAATGGAATGGAATGGAAAGGAATGGAAAGGAATGGAGTGGATTGGAAAGGGAGTGGAGTGGAGTAGAATGGATTGGAATGCAATGGAATGGAGTGACGTGGAATAGTTTGGAAAGGAATGGCATGGAATGGAGTAGAGTGGAATGGAGGGGAATGGAATGCAATGGAATTGAGTGGAATGGAGTGGAGTGGAGTGGAGTGGAGAGGAATGGAATGGAGTGGAAAGGTGTGAAAGGAGTGGAATGGAGTGGAGTGGAATGCAATGGAGTAGATTGGAATGAAGTGGAAAGGAATGGAATGGAGAGAAGTAGAGTAGAATGGAGTGGATTGGAATGGAGGGGAGCAGAGTGGAGTTAACAGCAGTGGATTGGAATACAGCGGATGGAGTAGAGTGGAAGGGAGTGTAATTATATGGAATGGAATGGATTGGATTGGATTGGAGTGGAAGGGAGTGGAGTGGAGTTGAAAGTAGAGGAATCGAAAGAAGTGGAAAGGAGTGGAGTAGAGTGGATTAGAGTGGATTGGAATGGAATGGAGTGGAGTGGAATGGTGTGGAAACGAATGGAAGGGAGGGGAGTGGAATGGAACGAAATGGAATGGAATGTAGTGGAATGGAGAGGAGTGGAGTGGACTGGAGTGGAATTTAATCGAATGGAGTTTACTGAAGTGGAATGTATTTGAGAGGAGGGTAATGGACAGGAATTGAGTGGAGTGGAGTGGAGTGAAATACATCGGAATGGCATGGAATTGAATGGAATGGAGGGTAGTGGAATGCAGTGGAGTCTAGTCGATTGGAGTGGTGAGGAATAGAACGGAGTGGCATGGAATGGAGCACAGTGGAATGCAATGGAGTGGAGTGGATTGGAAAGGGGTGGAGTGGAGTGACGATGGGTGAAGTGGAATGGAATGGAGTGGAGTGCAGAGGAGTCTCATGGAATGGAATGGAACGCAATGGAAGCTGAGATTGTACCACTGCGCTCCAGGATGGGTGACAGAGTGTGATACTCTCGAAAGAAAGGAATGGAATGGAATGCAGTGGAATGGAATGGAATGCAATGGGGTGCATTGGAGTGGAGTGGAATGAAGTGAAGTGGATTGGAGTGGAATGGAGAGGAATGGAACGGAATGGAATGGAATGAAGTGGACTGGAGTGGGGTGGAGTTGAGTTCAATGGAATGGAGCGAAATGGAATCAGATGCAGTGAAATGGAGTAGGGAGGAGTGCAGTAGAGTGAAAAGGAGTGCAATGGAGTGGAATGGAATCGGAAGTAATGGAAAGTAGTGGAGTGGATGGAACGGATAGGAAAGGAGTGGAGCGGAGTGGAATGGAATGGAGCGGGAGGTGGGATGGGGCCACTGCACTCCAGGCTGGCTGACTGAGTGAGATATTCTCGAAATAAAGGAATGGAATGGAATGCCATAGAATGGAATGGAACGGAGTGGAGTGGAGTGGAATGGAGTGAGTTGGAGCAGAGTGGAATGAAGAATGCAATGGGATGGAAGGGAATTGAATGAAATGCAGTGGAGTGCAGTGGAGTGCATTGCAGTGGAATGGAGCAGAATGGAATGGAAAGGAGTGGAATGGGCAGGAGTGGAGTGCACTGGAGAGGAGAGGTTAGGAATGCAGTGGAATGGAATTGGATGTAATGGAACGTAGAGAAGTGGAGTGGAATGGAGTGGGCCAGGGTGGAATGGAATGGAATGCAATGGAAAGGAATGGAGTTTAATAGAATGGAATGGAATGGAATGGAAAGGAACGGAGTGGAATGAAATGTAGTGGAGTGCAGTGAAATGCAGTGGAATGGAATCGAGTGGAGTGGAGTGGAATGTGATAGAATGGAGAGGAGGGGAATGGAGCAGAATGGAATGGAGTGCAGCGGAATGGAGTGGAGTGGAATGGAATCAAATGGAGTGGAATGGAACCAAGTGGAATGGAATGGAGTGCAATAGACTAGAATTGAGTGTAGTGTAGTGGAATTCAGTGGAATGGACTGAAATGGAGTGGAATGGAATGGAATTGAGAGGAATGGAATGGAATGGAATGGAATGGAAAGGAATAGAATTGAATGGAACGGAATTAAAAGAATGCAATGGAATGCAATGGAATAGAATGCAATGGAATGTATAGTTGACATGTAATATGAGCTGAGATTGTGACACTGCACTCCAGCCAGAGTGACATAGTGATATCCTGTCGTAAGAAGTGAATGGAATGCAATGGAGTGAAATGGAATGGAAAGAAATGGAATGGAGTGGAGTGGAAGGGAATGGAGTGGAATGGAAGCGAATGCAGTGGAGTGGAGCGGGGTGGAGTGGAATGAAATGGAATGCAGTGGACTGTAATGGCATGGAGTGGAAAGAAGTAGAGTGGAATGGAGTGGAACGGAATGGACTGGCATAGAATGGAGTGTAATTGAATGCAATGGAGTGGATTGGAAAGGAATAGAAAGGAGTAGAGTGGAGTAGAGTGGTGTGGAGTGGAGTGGAATGGAGCTGAATGTACTTCAATGGAGTACAATGGAATGGAACGGAGTGGAATGGAATGGAATGATATGAGGTGGATTGGAGTGGAATGTAGTGGAGTGGAATGGAATGGAATAGAATGGAATGGAGTAGAGTGTAACGGAATGCAGTGGCGATAAGTGGAGTGGAATGGAATGCATTGGAGTAGAGTGGAGTGGAATGGAATGGAATGGAGTGGAGAGGAGGGGAGTGGAGTGGAATGGAATTGAGTGAAGTGGAGTGCAGTTGAATGGAATATCGTGGTGTGGAGTGGAGTGGAAGTGAATGGAGTGAATAGGAGTGGAATTAAATGAAATGGAATGGAGTGGAGAGAAACGCAGTTGATTGGAGTGGAGTGGAGTGGAAAGGAATGGAAAGGAGTAGGATGGAGTCTTATGGATTGGAGTGGAATGGAGTGGAATGGAATGAAGTGGAAAGGAGTGGAACGGAGTGAAATTGAATTTAGTGGACTGGAGTGGAATGGAGTTAAATGGAATGGAATGGAATGGAGTGGAATGGAATGGAATGGAGTGGAGTGGAATGGAATAGAATGGAATGGAATGGAATAGAATGGAATGGAGTGGAGTGGAGAGGAGTGGAATGGATTGGAGTGAAGTGGAGTGGAATGGAATTGAGTGGAGCGGAGAGGAAAGGAATGGAATGGAGTGGAGTGGAATGGCATGGAATGGAGTGGAATGGAATGGATAGAAGTGGAGTGGAGTGGAGTGGATTGGAGTGTAGTGGAAGGGAATGGAGTGCAGTGTAATGGACTGGAATGGAGCAGAGCAGAATGGAGTGGACTGGAGTGGAGTGGAATGGAATGGGATGGAATGGAATGGGAGCTGCGATTTTACCAGTGTGCTCTAGGCAGGGTGACTGAGTGTCATACTCTCAAAAGAAAGGAATGGAATGGAACGCAGTGGAATGGAATGGAACAGAGTGGACATTAGTGGAGTGGAATGTGGAGGAATGGAATGAAATGGAACGTAATGGCATGAATTGGAGTGGTGTGGGTTGGAATGGATTATAGTGGAATGGGGTGGAAAGGAATGGGATGGAGTGGAATGGAGTGCAGTGGAGTTGAACGGAGTTGAATGGCCTAGAATTGAGTGGACAGTAGTGGAATGTAATGGAATGGAATGGAATCCATTGTAATAGAATATAATACAATGGAAAGTTGAGATGTAGTGTGAGCTGAGATTGTGCCACTGCACTCCAGACTGGGTGACACGTTATATCCTGTGGATAGAAAGGAATGGAATGCAATAGAGTGAAATGGAATGGAGTGGAATGGAATTGAATGGAATGGAGTGGAGTGGAGTGGAGTGGAGTCGAATGGAGACGAATGGAATGGGACGGAGTGGAATGGAACGGAGTGGAGTGGAGTATCGTGGAGTGAAATAGAATGGAATGCAATGGGTTGGAATGGAATGCAATGGACTGCTGAAAGGAAATGTGAGCTGTTATTGTTCCACTGCACTCCAGCCTTTGTGACGGAATGAAATCCTGTGGAAAAAAGGATTGGAATGGAATGGAATGGAATGGAATGGAATGGAATGGAATGGAATGGAATGGAATGGAATGGAATGGAGAGGAGTGTAGTGGTGTGGAGTGAAATGGAGTGGAGTGTCATGGAGGAGAGTGGAATGGAGTGGAATGGAATGAAGAGGAAAGGAACGGAGTGGAGTGGAATGGAACGGAGTGGAGTGGAATGGAACGGAGTGGAGTGGAATGGAATCCAATGGAATGAAATGGAATTGAATCGAATGGAATGAAGAAATATGTGCAGTGATTTGGCCACTGCGCTGGAGCCTGCGTGACAGAGGGAGATCCTGTCGATAAAACAGAGTGGAATGGAAGGGATTGGAATGGAATGGAATGGAACGTATTGGAGTGGAGTGGAGTGGAATTGAGTGGAGTGGAGTGCACTGGAATGGAATGGAATGCAATGGAATGTAATGGAATGATGAAATGATATGTGAGCTGAGATTGTGCCACTGCCCTCCACGCTGGGTGACAGAGTGAGATACTCTTGAAAGAAAGAAATGGAATGGAAAGAATTTTTAATTGGGTGGATTCGAGTGGACTGAAGTAGAGTGCAGTGGAATGGAGAGGAATGGAATGGAATGGAATCGGATGTAAAGGAATGGAGTGATGTGGAGTGGAGTGGTGAGGAGTGTAGTGCTGTGGAATGGAGCAGAAAGTAATGGGATGGTGTGGAGTGGAGTGCAGTGCAGTGGAGTGGAGAGGAGTGCAATGGCGTGGAATGGAATCGGATGTAAAGGAACGTACTGGAGTGGAGTGGAGTGGAAAGGAGTGGAATGGAATGGAATTGAATGTAATGCAAAGCAAAGGAATGGAATGCGATGCAATGGAATTTAATGCAATAGAATGCAGTTCAATAGAGAGTTGACATGTAATGTGAGCTGAGATTGTGCCTAAGCTCTCCAGGCTGTTTGACACAGTGATATCGTGTCGAAAGAATGGAGTGGAATGCAGTGGTGTGAAATGGAATGGAATGTAGTGGACAGGAGGAGAATGGAGTGGAGTGAAGAGGAACAGAGTGGAATGGAATGGGATGCAGTGGAATGGAATGCAGTGGAGTGGAGTGAAATAGAAAGAAATGGAATGGGATGGAATGGAATGCAATGGAATGGAGAAGAGAAATGTGAGCTGAGATTGTGTGACTACACTCCAGCCTTAGTGACCGAGAGAGATTCTGTGGAAGGAAAGAACTGATTTCAAAGGAGTGGAATGGAAGGGAATGTAGTACAGTGGAGTAGAGTGGAATGGAGTGAAACAGAATAGAATGGAGTGGAATGCAATGGAATGGAATGGAATGGAGTGGAGTGGAATAGAGAGGAGTGCACTGCAATGGAGTGGAGTGGAGTGGAAGGGAGTGGAATGCAATGGAATGTAGTGGAGTGCAGTGGAGTGGAATGGAATGGAGTGGACAGGATTGGAAGGTGTAGAGTGGACTGGAATGGAATAGAATGGAACAGAATGCAGTGGAGTGGAGGGGAGTGGAGGTGAGTGGAGTGGCATGGAGTGGAATGGAATGGAATGGAGTGAAATGGAGTCCAATGGATTGGAATGGAGTGGAGTGGAGTGGAGTGGAATGGAGAGGAGTCGAATGGAATGGAAGGGAATGCAACGGAACGCAGTGGTGTGGATTGGAAAGCAGTGAAATGGAGTACTATGGAATCTAAAGGAGTGGAGTGGAGTCTAGTGGAGTGGAATGGAATGGAACCAAATGGAATGGAATGGCACGGAATGGAGTGGAGTAGAGTGGAGTGGGAAGGAAGGGAGATGAGTGGAATGGAGAGGAATGGAATGGAGTGGAGTGGATTGGATTGGAATGAACTGGAATGGAGAGGGATGGAATGACGTGGAACGGAATGGACTGCAATGGAATTGAATGGAGTGAAATGGAGAGGAGTGGAGTGGAGTGGAATGGAGTGGAAATGAATGGAATGGAGTGGAATGGAAGGGAATGGAGACAAGTGGATAGGAATTGAATGAAGCAGATTGGAGTGGAGTGGAGTGGAGTGGAGTGGCATGGAATGGAATGAAGTGGAAGGGAATGCAATGGAGTGGAATGTAATGGAATAAAATGGAATGGAGTGGAATGGAGAGGAATGGAGTGGAGTGGAGTGGAATGGAGGGGAGTAAGAGGAAGAGAATGGAATGGAATCGAAAGGAGGGATGTGCAATTGTGTGGAGGGGAGTGGAGATGAAAGGAGTGGAGTGATGTGGAGTCGAGAGGAAAGGAATGGAATGGCATGGAATGGAGTTAAGTGGAGTGGAATGGAGTGGAAGGTAATGGAGTGGAATGAAAAGGAGTGGATTGGAATGGAGTGGAATGGAATGGAGTGGAATGGAGTGGAGTAGAATGGAGTGGGTTGCAGAGGAGTGGAATGGAGTGGAATGGAAGGGAATGGAATGGAATGTAGTGGAAAGGAATGGAATGGAGTGGATTGAAATTAAATGGAAAGGATTGGAGTGCAGTGGAATGGAGGGGAGTGGAATAAAATGGAGTATAGTGCAGTGGAATGGAGTGGACTGGAGTGGAGATGAGTGGAGTGGACCGAAATGGAATGGAATGGAGTGGAGTGGAACGGTGTGGAGTGGGGTGGAAAGGAATGGAACAGAATGGAATGGAGAGGAATGGAGTGGCATGTAGTGGAGTGGAGTGAAGTGGAAAGGAATGGAATTGAATGGAATTGAATGCAGTGGATTGGAGTGCAATAGAATGGAGTGGAGTGGAGTGGAATGCAGTGGAGTAGATTTTAGTGGAATGGAGTGTAGTGGAATGGAATGGAATGGCATGGAATGGAATGGAACAGAAGCGGAGATAGTGCGACTGTGCTCCAGGCTATGTGACAGAGTGAGATAACATTGAAAGAAAGGAATGGAATGGAATGGAATGGAGTGGACTGCATGGGAACAGAGTGGAGTGAAGTGGAGTGGCCTGGAATGGAGAGAACTGGAATGAGATGGAATGGAATGGATTGAAATGGAGCGGAGTGAGGTGGAGCGGAATACAGTGCAATGGAGATGAATGCAAGGGGATGGCGTGAAATGGAGTGGAGTGGAATGCCGTTAAGTGTAGAGGAGTGTAAAGCAGTGGAATGCAATTGGATGTAACGCAATGTAGTGGAGTGGACTGGAGTAGAATGGAAGGAAATGGAACGGAGCAGAGCCTAGCAGAGCTGAATGGAGTGGAACGGAAAGAAAAGGAACAGAACAGAACGGGAGCTGAGACTGTGCCACTGCACTCCATGCTGAGTGACAGAGTGATATACTCTCGAAAGAAAGGAAAAGAATGCAATGGAGTACAACAGAACGGCATGGAATGGAATGGAATGGAATGGAATAGAATGGAGTAGAATGGAATGGAATGGAGTGGATTGGAGTGAAGTGGAGTGGAGTGGAATGGAATGGAGAGAAATGGAATGGGATGGAATGGAATGGAATGAACCGGAGTTGATTGAGGTGGAGAGGATAGCAGTGGAATGGAGCGGAATGGAATGAGAAGGAGTGGAATTGAGAGGAGAGCATTGCAGCAAAGTGGAGGAGTGGAATGGAGTGGAATGGATTTGGATGTAATGGAATGTAGTGGAGTGGAGTAGAGTTGAGTGGAACGGAGGAGAATAGAATAGAATTGAAAGTAATGGAATGGAAAGCAGTGGAAGGGAATGGAATGCAAAGAATGGAGTGGAGTGGAAAGGAGTAGAATGGAATGGAGTGGAACGGAATGGAATGGAATAGAATGGAATGGATTGGATTGGGAAAGATTGGAGTGCAGTGGAATGGAGTGGAATAGAACGGAGTGGAGTGGAGTGGAGAGAAGAGGAATGGAGTAGAATGGAATGGAATGGAAAGGAATGGAAAGGAATGGAGTGGATTGGAAAGGGAGTGGAGTGGAGTAGAATGGATTGGAATGCAATGGAATGGAGTGACGTGGAATAGTTTGGAAAGGAGTGGCATGGAATGGAGTAGAGTGGAATGGAGGGGAATGGAATGCAATGGAATTGAGTGGAATGGAGTGGAGTGGAGTGGAGTGGAGAGGAATGGAATGGAGTGGAAAGGTGTGAAAGGAGTGGAATGGAGTGGAGTGGAATGCAATGGAGTAGATTGGAATGAAGTGGAAAGGAATGGAATGGAGAGAAGTAGAGTAGAATGGAGTGGATTGGAATGGAGGGGAGCAGAGTGGAGTTAACAGCAGTGGATTGGAATACAGCGGATGGAGTAGAGTGGAAGGGAGTGTAATTATATGGAATGGAATGGATTGGATTGGATTGGAGTGGAAGGGAGTGGAGTGGAGTTGAAAGTAGAGGAATCGAAAGAAGTGGAAAGGAGTGGAGTAGAGTGGATTAGAGTGGATTGGAATGGAATGGAGTGGAGTGGAATGGTGTGGAAACGAATGGAAGGGAGGGGAGTGGAATGGAACGAAATGGAATGGAATGTAGTGGAATGGAGAGGAGTGGAGTGGACTGGAGTGGAATTTAATCGAATGGAGTTTACTGAAGTGGAATGTATTTGAGAGGAGGGTAATGGGCAGGAATTGAGTGGAGTGGAGTGGAGTGAAATACATCGGAATGGCATGGAATTGAATGGAATGGAGGGTAGTGGAATGCAGTGGAGTCTAGTCGATTGGAGTGGTGAGGAATAGAACGGAGTGGCATGGAATGGAGCACAGTGGAATGCAATGGAGTGGAGTGGATTGGAAAGGGGTGGAGTGGAGTGACGATGGGTGAAGTGGAATGGAATGGAGTGGAGTGCAGAGGAGTCTCATGGAATGGAATGGAACGCAATGGAAGCTGAGATTGTACCACTGCGCTCCAGGATGGGTGACAGAGTGTGATACTCTCGAAAGAAAGGAATGGAATGGAATGCAGTGGAATGGAATGGAATGCAATGGGGTGCATTGGAGTGGAGTGGAATGAAGTGAAGTGGATTGGAGTGGAATGGAGAGGAATGGAACGGAATGGAATGGAATGAAGTGGACTGGAGTGGGGTGGAGTTGAGTTCAATGGAATGGAGCGAAATGGAATCAGATGCAGTGAAATGGAGTAGGGAGGAGTGCAGTAGAGTGAAAAGGAGTGCAATGGAGTGGAATGGAATCGGAAGTAATGGAAAGTAGTGGAGTGGATGGAACGGATAGGAAAGGAGTGGAGCGGAGTGGAATGGAATGGAGCGGGAGGTGGGATGGGGCCACTGCACTCCAGGCTGGCTGACTGAGTGAGATATTCTCGAAATAAAGGAATGGAATGGAATGCCATAGAATGGAATGGAACGAAGTGGAGTGGAGTGGAATGGAGTGAGTTGGAGCAGAGTGGAATGAAGAATGCAATGGGATGGAAGGGAATTGAATGAAATGCAGTGGAGTGCAGTGGAGTGCATTGCAGTGGAATGGAGCAGAATGGAATGGAAAGGAGTGGAATGGGCAGGAGTGGAGTGCACTGGAGAGGAGAGGTTAGGAATGCAGTGGAATGGAATTGGATGTAATGGAACGTAGAGAAGTGGAATGGAATGGAGTGGGCCAGAGTGGAATGGAATGGAATGCAATGGAAAGGAATGGAGTGGAATAGAATGGAATGGAATGGAATGGAAAGGAACGGAGTGGAATGAAATGTAGTGGAGTGGAGTGAAATGGAGTGGAATGGAATGGAGTGGAGTGGAGTGGAATGTGATAGAATGGAGAGGAGGGGAATGGAGCAGAATGGAATGGAGTGCAGCGGAATGGAGTGGAGTGGAATGGAATCAAATGGAGTGGAATGTAACCAAGTGGAATGGAATGGAGTGCAATAGACTAGAATTGAGTGTAGTGTAGTGGAATTTAGTGGAATGGACTGAAATTGAGTGGAATGGAATGGAATGGAATGGAAAGGAATAGAATTGAATGGAACGGAATTAAAAGAATGCAATGGAATGCAAAGGAATAGAATGCAATGGAATGTATAGTTGACATGTAATATGAGCTGAGATTGTGACACTGCACTCCAGCCAGAGTGACATAGTGATATCCTGTCGTAAGAAGTGAATGGAATGCAATGGAGTGAAATGGAATGGAAAGAAATGGAATGGAGTGGAGTGGAAGGGAATGGAGTGGAATGGAAGCGAATGCAGTGGAGTGGAGCGGGGTGGAGTGGAATGAAATGGAATGCAGTGGACTGTAATGGCATGGAGTGGAAAGAAGTAGAGTGGAATGGAGTGGAACGGAATGGACTGGCATAGAATGGAGTGTAATTGAATGCAATGGAGTGGATTGGAAAGGAATAGAAAGGAGTAGAGTGGAGTAGAGTGGTGTGGAGTGGAGTGGAATGGAGCTGAATGTACTTCAATGGAGTACAATGGAATGGAACGGAGTGGAATGGAATGGAATGATATGAGGTGGATTGGAGTGGAATGTAGTGGAGTGGAATGGAATGGAATAGAATGGAATGGAGTAGAGTGTAACGGAATGCAGTGGCGATAAGTGGAGTGGAATGGAATGCATTGGAGTAGAGTGGAGTGGAATGGAATGGAATGGAGTGGAGAGGAGGGGAGTGGAGTGGAATGGAATTGAGTGAAGTGGAGTGCAGTTGAATGGAATATCGTGGTGTGGAGTGGAGTGGAAGTGAATGGAGTGAATAGGAGTGGAATTAAATGAAATGGAATGGAGTGGAGAGAAACGCAGTTGATTGGAGTGGAGTGGAGTGGAAAGGAATGGAAAGGAGTAGGATGGAGTCTTATGGATTGGAGTGGAATGGAGTGGAATGGAATGAAGTGGAAAGGAGTGGAACGGAGTGAAATTGAATTTAGTGGACTGGAGTGGAATGGAGTTAAATGGAATGGAATGGAATGGAGTGGAATGGAATGGAATGGAGTGGAGTGGAATGGAATAGAATGGAATGGAATGGAATAGAATGGAATGGAGTGGAGTGGAGAGGAGTGGAATGGATTGGAGTGAAGTGGAGTGGAATGGAATTGAGTGGAGCGGAGAGGAAAGGAATGGAATGGAGTGGAGTGGAATGGCATGGAATGGAGTGGAATGGAATGGATAGAAGTGGAGTGGAGTGGAGTGGATTGGAGTGTAGTGGAAGGGAATGGAGTGCAGTGTAATGGACTGGAATGGAGCAGAGCAGAATGGAGTGGACTGGAGTGGAGTGGAATGGAATGGGATGGAATGGAATGGGAGCTGCGATTTTACCAGTGTGCTCTAGGCAGGGTGACTGAGTGTCATACTCTCAAAAGAAAGGAATGGAATGGAACGCAGTGGAATGGAATGGAACAGAGTGGACATTAGTGGAGTGGAATGTGGAGGAATGGAATGAAATGGAACGTAATGGCATGAATTGGAGTGGTGTGGGTTGGAATGGATTATAGTGGAATGGGGTGGAAAGGAATGGGATGGAGTGGAATGGAGTGCAGTGGAGTTGAACGGAGTTGAATGGCCTAGAATTGAGTGGACAGTAGTGGAATGTAATGGAATGGAATGGAATCCATTGTAATAGAATATAATACAATGGAAAGTTGAGATGTAGTGTGAGCTGAGATTGTGCCACTGCACTCCAGACTGGGTGACACGTTATATCCTGTGGATAGAAAGGAATGGAATGCAATAGAGTGAAATGGAATGGAGTGGAATGGAATTGAATGGAATGGAGTGGAGTGGAGTGGAGTGGAGTCGAATGGAGACGAATGGAATGGGACGGAGTGGAATGGAACGGAGTGGAGTGGAGTATCGTGGAGTGAAATAGAATGGAATGCAATGGGTTGGAATGGAATGCAATGGACTGCTGAAAGGAAATGTGAGCTGTTATTGTTCCACTGCACTCCAGCCTTTGTGACGGAATGAAATCCTGTGGAAAAAAGGATTGGAATGGAATGGAATGGAATGGAATGGAATGGAATGGAATGGAATGGAATGGAATGGAATGGAGAGGAGTGTAGTGGTGTGGAGTGAAATGGAGTGGAGTGTCATGGAGGAGAGTGGAATGGAGTGGAATGGAATGAAGAGGAAAGGAACGGAGTGGAGTGGAATGGAACGGAGTGGAGTGGAATGGAACGGAGTGGAGTGGAATGGAATCCAATGGAATGAAATGGAATTGAATCGAATGGAATGAAGAAATATGTGCAGTGATTTGGCCACTGCGCTGGAGCCTGCGTGACAGAGGGAGATCCTGTCGATAAAACAGAGTGGAATGGAAGGGATTGGAATGGAATGGAATGGAACGTATTGGAGTGGAGTGGAGTGGAATTGAGTGGAGTGGAGTGCACTGGAATGGAATGGAATGCAATGGAATGTAATGGAATGATGAAATGATATGTGAGCTGAGATTGTGCCACTGCCCTCCACGCTGGGTGACAGAGTGAGATACTCTTGAAAGAAAGAAATGGAATGGAAAGAATTTTTAATTGGGTGGATTCGAGTGGACTGAAGTAGAGTGCAGTGGAATGGAGAGGAATGGAATGGAATGGAATCGGATGTAAAGGAATGGAGTGATGTGGAGTGGAGTGGTGAGGAGTGTAGTGCTGTGGAATGGAGCAGAAAGTAATGGGATGGTGTGGAGTGGAGTGCAGTGCAGTGGAGTGGAGAGGAGTGCAATGGCGTGGAATGGAATCGGATGTAAAGGAACGTACTGGAGTGGAGTGGAGTGGAAAGGAGTGGAATGGAATGGAATTGAATGTAATGGAAAGCAAAGGAATGGAATGCGATGCAATGGAATTTAATGCAATAGAATGCAGTTCAATAGAGAGTTGACATGTAATGTGAGCTGAGATTGTGCCTAAGCTCTCCAGGCTGTTTGACACAGTGATATCGTGTCGAAAGAATGGAGTGGAATGCAGTGGTGTGAAATGGAATGGAATGTAGTGGACAGGAGTAGAATGGAGTGGAGTGAAGAGGAACAGAGTGGAATGGAATGGGATGCAGTGGAATGGAATGCAGTGGAGTGGAGTGAAATAGAAAGAAATGGAATGGGATGGAATGGAATGTAATGGAATGGAGAAGAGAAATGTGAGCTTAGATTGTGTGACTACACTCCAGCCTTAGTGACCGAGAGAGATACTGTGGAAGGAAAGAACTGATTTCAAAGGAGTGGAATGGAAGGGAATGTAGTACAGTGGAGTGGAGTGGAATGGAGTGAAACAGAATAGAATGGAGTGGAATGCAATGGAATGGAATGGAATGGAGTGGAGTGGAATAGAGAGGAGTGCACTGCAATGGAGTGGAGTGGAGTGGAAAGGAGTGGAATGCAATGGAATGTAGTGGAGTGCAGTGGAGTGGAATGGAATGGAGTGGACAGGATTGGAAGGTGTAGAGTGGACTGGAATGGAATAGAATGGAACAGAATGCAGTGGAGTGGAGGGGAGTGGAGGTGAGTGGAGTGGCATGGAGTGGAATGGAATGGAATGGAGTGAAATGGAGTCCAGTGGATTGGAATGGAGTAGAGTGGAGTGGAGTGGAATGGAGAGGAGTCGAATGGAATGGAAGGGAATGCAACGGAACGCAGTGGTGTGGATTGGAAAGCAGTGAAATGGAGTACTATGGAATCTAAAGGAGTGGAGTGGAGTCTAGTGGAGTGGAATGGAATGGAACCAAATGGAATGGAATGGCACGGAATGGAGTGGAGTAGAGTGGAGTGGGAAGGAAGGGAGATGAGTGGAATGGAGAGGAATGGAATGGAGTGGAGTGGATTGGATTGGAATGAACTGGAATGGAGAGGGATGGAATGACGTGGAACGGAATGGACTGCAATGGAATTGAATGGAGTGAAATGGAGAGGAGTGGAGTGGAGTGGAATGGAGTGGAAATGAATGGAATGGAGTGGAATGGAAGGGAATGGAGACAAGTGGATAGGAATTGAATGAAGCAGATTGGAGTGGAGTGGAGTGGAGTGGCATGGAATGGAATGAAGTGGAAGGGAATGCAATGGAGTGGAATGTAATGGAATAAAATGGAATGGAGTGGAATGGAGAGGAATGGAGTGGAGTGGAGTGGAATGGAGGGGAGTAAGAGGAAGAGAATGGAATGGAATCGAAAGGAGGGATGTGCAATTGTGTGGAGGGGAGTGGAGATGAAAGGAGTGGAGTGATGTGGAGTCGAGAGGAAAGGAATGGAATGGCATGGAATGGAGTTAAGTGGAGTGGAATGGAGTGGAAGGTAATGGAGTGGAATGAAAAGGAGTGGATTGGAATGGAGTGGAATGGAATGGAGTGGAATGGAGTGGAGTAGAATGGAGTGGGTTGCAGAGGAGTGGAATGGAGTGGAATGGAAGGGAATGGAATGGAATGTAGTGGAAAGGAATGGAATGGAGTGGATTGAAATTAAATGGAAAGGATTGGAGTGCAGTGGAATGGAGGGGAGTGGAATAAAATGGAGTATAGTGCAGTGGAATGGAGTGGACTGGAGTGGAGATGAGTGGAGTGGACCGAAATGGAATGGAATGGAGTGGAGTGGAACGGTGTGGAGTGGGGTGGAAAGGAATGGAACAGAATGGAATGGAGAGGAATGGAGTGGCATGTAGTGGAGTGGAGTGAAGTGGAAAGGAATGGAATTGAATGGAATTGAATGGAGTGGATTGAAGTGCAATAGAATGGAGTGGAGTGGAGTGGAATGCAGTGGAGTAGATTTTAGTGGAATGGAGTGTAGTGGAATGGAATGGAATGGCATGGAATGGAATGGAACAGAAGCGGAGATAGTGCGACTGTGCTCCAGGCTATGTGACAGAGTGAGATAACATTGAAAGAAAGGAATGGAATGGAATGGAATGGAGTGGACTGCATGGGAACAGAGTGGAGTGAAGTGGAGTGGCCTGGAATGGAGAGAACTGGAATGAGATGGAATGGAATGGATTGAAATGGAGTGGAGTGAGGGGGAGGGGAATACAGTGCAATGGAGATGAATGCAAGGGGATGGCGTGAAATGGAGTGGAGTGGAATGCCGTTAAATGTAGAGGAGTGTAAAGCAGTGGAATGCAATTGGATGTAACGCAATGTAGTGGAGTGGACTGGAGTAGAATGGAAGGAAATGGAACGGAGCAGAGCCTAGCAGAGCTGAATGGAGTGGAACGGAAAGAAAAGGAACAGAACAGAACGGGAGCTGAGACTGTGCCACTGCACTCCATGCTGAGTGACAGAGTGAGATACTCTCGAAAGAAAGGAAAAGAATGCAATGGAGTACAACAGAACGGCATGGAATGGAATGGAATGGAATGGAATAGAATGGAGTAGAATGGAATGGAATGGAGTGGATTGGAGTGAAGTGGAGTGGAGTGGAATGGAATGGAGAGAAATGGAATTGGATGGAATGGAATGGAATGAACCGGAGTTGATTGAGGTGGAGAGGATAGCAGTGGAATGGAGCGGAATGGAATGAGAAGGAGTGGAATTGAGAGGAGAGCATTGCAGCAAAGTGGAGGAGTGGAATGGAGTGGAATGGATTTGGATGTAATGGAATGTAGTGGAGTGGAGTAGAGTTGAGTGGAACGGAGGAGAATAGAATAGAATTGAAAGTAATGGAATGGAAAGCAGTGGAAGGGAATGGAATGCAAAGAATGGAGTGGAGTGGAAAGGAGTAGAATGGAATGGAGTGGAACGGAATGGAATGGAATAGAATGGAATGGATTGGAGTGGGAAAGATTGGAGTGCAGTGGAATGGAGTGGAATAGAATGGAGTGGAGTGGAGTGGAGGGAAGAGGAATGGAGTAGAATGGAATGGAATGGAAAGGAATGGAAAGGAATGGAGTGGATTGGAAAGGGAGTGGAGTGGAGTAGAATGGATTGGAATGCAATGGAATGGAGTGACGTGGAATAGTTTGGAAAGGAATGGCATGGAATGGAGTAGAGTGGAATGGAGGGGAATGGAATGCAATGGAATTGAGTGGAATGGAGTGGAGTGGAGTGGAGTGGAGAGGAATGGAATGGAGTGGAAAGGTGTGAAAGGAGTGGAATGGAGTGGAGTGGAATGCAATGGAGTAGATTGGAATGAAGTGGAAAGGAATGGAATGGAGAGAAGTAGAGTAGAATGGAGTGGATTGGAATGGAGGGGAGCAGAGTGGAGTTAACAGCAGTGGATTGGAATACAGCGGATGGAGTAGAGTGGAAGGGAGTGTAATTATATGGAATGGAATGGATTGGATTGGATTGGAGTGGAAGGGAGTGGAGTGGAGTTGAAAGTAGAGGAATCGAAAGAAGTGGAAAGGAGTGGAGTAGAGTGGATTAGAGTGGATTGGAATGGAATGGAGTGGAGTGGAATGGTGTGGAAACGAATGGAAGGGAGGGGAGTGGAATGGAACGAAATGGAATGGAATGTAGTGGAATGGAGAGGAGTGGAGTGGACTGGAGTGGAATTTAATCGAATGGAGTTTACTGAAGTGGAATGTATTTGAGAGGAGGGTAATGGACAGGAATTGAGTGGAGTGGAGTGGAGTGAAATACATCGGAATGGCATGGAATTGAATGGAATGGAGGGTAGTGGAATGCAGTGGAGTCTAGTCGATTGGAGTGGTGAGGAATAGAACGGAGTGGCATGGAATGGAGCACAGTGGAATGCAATGGAGTGGAGTGGATTGGAAAGGGGTGGAGTGGAGTGACGATGGGTGAAGTGGAATGGAATGGAGTGGAGTGCAGAGGAGTCTCATGGAATGGAATGGAACGCAATGGAAGCTGAGATTGTACCACTGCGCTCCAGGATGGGTGACAGAGTGTGATACTCTCGAAAGAAAGGAATGGAATGGAATGCAGTGGAATGGAATGGAATGCAATGGGGTGCATTGGAGTGGAGTGGAATGAAGTGAAGTGGATTGGAGTGGAATGGAGAGGAATGGAACGGAATGGAATGGAATGAAGTGGACTGGAGTGGGGTGGAGTTGAGTTCAATGGAATGGAGCGAAATGGAATCAGATGCAGTGAAATGGAGTAGGGAGGAGTGCAGTAGAGTGAAAAGGAGTGCAATGGAGTGGAATGGAATCGGAAGTAATGGAAAGTAGTGGAGTGGATGGAACGGATAGGAAAGGAGTGGAGCGGAGTGGAATGGAATGGAGCGGGAGGTGGGATGGGGCCACTGCACTCCAGGCTGGCTGACTGAGTGAGATATTCTCGAAATAAAGGAATGGAATGGAATGCCATAGAATGGAATGGAACGGAGTGGAGTGGAGTGGAATGGAGTGAGTTGGAGCAGAGTGGAATGAAGAATGCAATGGGATGGAAGGGAATTGAATGAAATGCAGTGGAGTGCAGTGGAGTGCATTGCAGTGGAATGGAGCAGAATGGAATGGAAAGGAGTGGAATGGGCAGGAGTGGAGTGCACTGGAGAGGAGAGGTTAGGAATGCAGTGGAATGGAATTGGATGTAATGGAACGTAGAGAAGTGGAGTGGAATGGAGTGGGCCAGGGTGGAATGGAATGGAATGCAATGGAAAGGAATGGAGTGGAATAGAATGGAATGGAATGGAATGGAAAGGAACGGAGTGGAATGAAATGTAGTGGAGTGCAGTGAAATGCAGTGGAATGGAATCGAGTGGAGTGGAGTGGAATGTGATAGAATGGAGAGGAGGGGAATGGAGCAGAATGGAATGGAGTGCAGCGGAATGGAGTGGAGTGGAATGGAATCAAATGGAGTGGAATGGAACCAAGTGGAATGGAATGGAGTGCAATAGACTAGAATTGAGTGTAGTGTAGTGGAATTTAGTGGAATGGACTGAAATGGAGTGGAATGGAATGGAATTGAGAGGAATGGAATGGAATGGAATGGAATGGAAAGGAATAGAATTGAATGGAACGGAATTAAAAGAATGCAATGGAATGCAATGGAATAGAATGCAATGGAATGTATAGTTGACATGTAATATGAGCTGAGATTGTGACACTGCACTCCAGCCAGGGTGACATAGTGATATCCTGTCGTAAGAAGTGAATGGAATGCAATTTAGTGAAATGGAATGGAAAAAAATGGAATGGAGTGGAGTGGAAGGGAATGGAGTGGAATGGAAGCGAATGCAGTGGAGTGGAGTGGGGTGGAGTGGAATGAAATGGAATGCAGTGGACTGTAATGGCATGGAGTGGAAAGAAGTAGAGTGGAATGGAGTGGAATGGAATGGACTGGCATAGAATGGAGTGTAATTGAATGCAATGGAGTGGATTGGAAAGGAATAGAAAGGAGTAGAGTGGAGTAGAGTGGTGTGGAGTGGAGTGGAATGGAGCTGAATGTACTTCATTGGAGTACAATGGAATGGAACGGAGTGGAATGGAATGGAATGATATGAGGTGGATTGGAGTGGAATGTAGTGGAGTGGAATGGAATGGAATAGAATGGAATGGAGTAGAGTGTAACGGAATGCAGTGGCGATAAGTGGAGTGGAATGGAATGCATTGGAGTAGAGTGGAGTGGAATGGAATGGAATGGAGTGGAGAGGAGGGGAGTGGAGTGGAGTGGAATTGAGTGAAGTGGAGTGCAGTTGAATGGAATATCGTGGTGTGGAGTGGAGTGGAAGTGAATGGAGTGAATAGGAGTGGAATTAAATGAAATGGAATGGAGTGGAGAGAAACGCAGTTGATTGGAGTGGAGTGGAGTGGAAAGGAATGGAAAGGAGTGGGATGGAGTCGTATGGATTGGAGTGGAATGGAGTGGAATGGAATGAAGTGGAAAGGAGTGGAACGGAGTGAAATTGAATTTAGTGGACTGGAGTGGAATGGAGTTAAATGGAATGGAATGGAATGGAGTGGAATGGAATGGAATGGAGTGGAGTGGAATGGAATAGAATGGAATGGAAAGGAATAGAATGGAATGGAGTGGAGTGGAGAGGAGTGGAATGGATTGGAGTGAAGTGGAGTGGAATGGAATTGAGTGGAGCGGAGAGGAAAGGAATGGAATGGAGTGGAGTGGAATGGCATGGAATGGAGTGGAATGGAATGGATAGAAGTTGAGTGGAGTGGAGTGGATTGGAGTGTAATGGAAGGGAATGGAGTGCAGTGTAATGGACTGGAATGGAGCAGAGCAGAATGGAGTGGACTGGAGTGGAGTGGAATGGAATGGGATGGAATGGAATGGGAGCTGCGATTTTACCAGTGTGCTCTAGGCAGGGTGACTGAGTGTCATACTCTCAAAAGAAAGGAATGGAATGGAACGCAGTGGAATGGAATGGAACAGAGTGGACATTAGTGGAGTGGAATGTGGAGGAATGGAATGAAATGGAACGTAATGGCATGAATTGGAGTGGTGAGGGTTGGAATGGATTATAGTGGAATGGGGTGGAAAGGAATGGGATGGAGTGGAATGGAGTGCAGTGGAGTTGAACGGAGTTGAATGGCCTAGAATTGAGTGGACAGTAGTGGAATGTAATGGAATGGAATGGAATCCATTGTAATAGAATATAATACAATGGAAAGTTGAGATGTAGTGTGAGCTGAGATTGTGCCACTGCACTCCAGACTGGGTGACACGTTATATCCTGTGGATAGAAAGGAATGGAATGCAATAGAGTGAAAGGGAATGGAGTGGAATGGAATTGAATGGAATGGAGTGGAGTGGAGTGGAGTGGAGTCGAATGGAGACGAATGGAATGGGACGGAGTGGAATGGAACGGAGTGGAGTGGAGTATCGTGGAGTGAAATAGAATGGAATGCAATGGGTTGGAATGGAATGCAATGGACTGCTGAAAGGAAATGTGAGCTGTTATTGTTCCACTGCACTCCAGCCTTTGTGACGGAATGAAATCCTGTGGAAAAAAAGGATTGGAATGGAATGGAATGGAATGGAATGGAATGGAATGGAATGGAATGGAATGGAATGGAATGGAGAGGAGTGTAGTGGTGTGGAGTGAAATGGAGTGGAGTGTCGTGGAGGAGAGTGGAATGGAGTGGAATGGAATGAAGAGGAAAGGAACGGAGTGGAGTGGAATGGAACGGAGTGGAGTGGAATGGAACGGAGTGGAGTGGAATGGAACGGAGTGGAGTGGAATGGAATCCAATGGAATGAAATGGAATTGAATCGAATGGAATGAAGAAATATGTGCAGTGATTTGGCCACTGCGCTGGAGCCTGCGTGACAGAGGGAGATCCTGTCGATAAAACAGAGTGGAATGGAAGGGATTGGAATGGAATGGAATGGAACGTATTGGAGTGGAGTGGAGTGGAATTGAGTGGAGTGGAGTGCACTGGAATGGAATGGAATGCAATGGAATGTAATGGAATGATGAAATGATATCTGAGTTGAGATTGTGCCACTGCACTCCACGCTGGGTGACAGAGTGAGATACTCTTGAAAGAAAGAAATGGAATGGAAAGAATTTTTAATTGGGTGGATTCGAGTGGACTGAAGTAGAGTGCAGTGGAATGGAGAGGAATGGAATGGAATGGAATCGGATGTAAAGGAATGGAGTGATGTGGAGTGGAGTGGTGAGGAGTGTAGTGCTGTGGAATGGAGCAGAAAGTAATGGGATGGTGTGGAGTGGAGTGCAGTGCAGTGGAGTGGAGAGGAGTGCAATGGCGTGGAATGGAATCGGATGTAAAGGAACGTACTGGAGTGGAGTGGAGTGGAAAGGAGTGGAATGGAATGGAATTGAATGTAATGGAAAGCAAAGGAATGGAATGCGATGCAATGGAATTTAATGCAATAGAATGCAGTTCAATAGAGAGTTGACATGTAATGTGAGCTGAGATTGTGCCTAAGCTCTCCAGGCTGTTTGACACAGTGATATCGTGTCGAAAGAATGGAGTGGAATGCAGTGGTGTGAAATGGAATGGAATGTAGTGGACAGGAGTAGAATGGAGTGGAGTGAAGAGGAACAGAGTGGAATGGAATGGGATGCAGTGGAATGGAATGCAGTGGAGTGGAGTGAAATAGAAAGAAATGGAATGGGATGGAATGGAATGTAATGGAATGGAGAAGAGAAATGTGAGCTTAGATTGTGTGACTACACTCCAGCCTTAGTGACCGAGAGAGATTCTGTGGAAGGAAAGAACTGATTTCAAAGGAGTGGAATGGAAGGGAATGTAGTACAGTGGAGTGGAGTGGAATGGAGTGAAACAGAATAGAATGGAGTGGAATGCAATGGAATGGAATGGAATGGAGTGGAGTGGAATAGAGAGGAGTGCACTGCAATGGAGTGGAGTGGAGTGGAAAGGAGTGGAATGCAATGGAATGTAGTGGAGTGCAGTGGAGTGGAATGGAATGGAGTGGACAGGATTGGAAGGTGTAGAGTGGACTGGAATGGAATAGAATGGAACAGAATGCAGTGGAGTGGAGGGGAGTGGAGGTGAGTGGAGTGGCATGGAGTGGAATGGAATGGAATGGAGTGAAATGGAGTCCAATGGATTGGAATGGAGTGGAGTGGAGTGGAGTGGAATGGAGAGGAGTCGAATGGAATGGAAGGGAATGCAACGGAACGCAGTGGTGTGGATTGGAAAGCAGTGAAATGGAGTACTATGGAATCTAAAGGAGTGGAGTGGAGTCTAGTGGAGTGGAATGGAATGGAACCAAATGGAATGGAATGGCACGGAATGGAGTGGAGTAGAGTGGAGTGGGAAGGAAGGGAGATGAGTGGAATGGAGAGGAATGGAATGGAGTGGAGTGGATTGGATTGGAATGAACTGGAATGGAGAGGGATGGAATGACGTGGAACGGAATGGACTGCAATGGAATTGAATGGAGTGAAATGGAGAGGAGTGGAGTGGAGTGGAATGGAGTGGAAATGAATGGAATGGAGTGGAATGGAAGGGAATGGAGACAAGTGGATAGGAATTGAATGAAGCAGATTGGAGTGGAGTGGAGTGGAGTGGCATGGAATGGAATGAAGTGGAAGGGAATGCAATGGAGTGGAATGTAATGGAATAAAATGGAATGGAGTGGAATGGAGAGGAATGGAGTGGAGTGGAGTGGAATGGAGGGGAGTAAGAGGAAGAGAATGGAATGGAATCGAAAGGAGGGATGTGCAATTGTGTGGAGGGGAGTGGAGATGAAAGGAGTGGAGTGATGTGGAGTCGAGAGGAAAGGAATGGAATGGCATGGAATGGAGTTAAGTGGAGTGGAATGGAGTGGAAGGTAATGGAGTGGAATGAAAAGGAGTGGATTGGAATGGAGTGGAATGGAATGGAGTGGAATGGAGTGGAGTAGAATGGAGTGGGTTGCAGAGGAGTGGAATGGAGTGGAATGGAAGGGAATGGAATGGAATGTAGTGGAAAGGAATGGAATGGAGTGGATTGAAATTAAATGGAAAGGATTGGAGTGCAGTGGAATGGAGGGGAGTGGAATAAAATGGAGTATAGTGCAGTGGAATGGAGTGGACTGGAGTGGAGATGAGTGTAGTGGACCGAAATGGAATGGAATGGAGTGGAGTGGAACGGTGTGGAGTGGGGTGGAAAGGAATGGAACAGAATGGAATGGAGAGGAATGGAGTGGCATGTAGTGGAGTGGAGTGAAGTGGAAAGGAATGGAATTGAATGGAATTGAATGGAGTGGATTGAAGTGCAATAGAATGGAGTGGAGTGGAGTGGAATGCAGTGGAGTAGATTTTAGTGGAATGGAGTGTAGTGGAATGGAATGGAATGGCATGGAATGGAATGGAACAGAAGCGGAGATAGTGCGACTGTGCTCCAGGCTATGTGACAGAGTGAGATAACATTGAAAGAAAGGAATGGAATGGAATGGAATGGAGTGGACTGCATGGGAACAGAGTGGAGTGAAGTGGAGTGGCCTGGAATGGAGAGAACTGGAATGAGATGGAATGGAATGGATTGAAATGGAGCGGAGTGAGGGGGAGGGGAATACAGTGCAATGGAGATGAATGCAAGGGGATGGCGTGAAATGGAGTGGAGTGGAATGCCGTTAAATGTAGAGGAGTGTAAAGCAGTGGAATGCAATTGGATGTAACGCAATGTAGTGGAGTGGACTGGAGTAGAATGGAAGGAAATGGAACGGAGCAGAGCCTAGCAGAGCTGAATGGAGTGGAACGGAAAGAAAAGGAACAGAACAGAACGGGAGCTGAGACTGTGCCACTGCACTCCATGCTGAGTGACAGAGTGAGATACTCTCGAAAGAAAGGAAAAGAATGCAATGGAGTACAACAGAACGGCATGGAATGGAATGGAATGGAATGGAATAGAATGGAGTAGAATGGAATGGAATGGAGTGGATTGGAGTGAAGTGGAGTGGAGTGGAATGGAATGGAGAGAAATGGAATGGGATGGAATGGAATGGAATGAACCGGAGTTGATTGAGGTGGAGAGGATAGCAGTGGAATGGAGCGGAATGGAATGAGAAGGAGTGGAATTGAGAGGAGAGCATTGCAGCAAAGTGGAGGAGTGGAATGGAGTGGAATGGATTTGGATGTAATGGAATGTAGTGGAGTGGAGTAGAGTTGAGTGGAACGGAGGAGAATAGAATAGAATTGAAAGTAATGGAATGGAAAGCAGTGGAAGGGAATGGAATGCAAAGAATGGAGTGGAGTGGAAAGGAGTAGAATGGAATGGAGTGGAACGGAATGGAATGGAATAGAATGGAATGGATTGGAGTGGGAAAGATTGGAGTGCAGTGGAATGGAGTGGAATAGAATGGAGTGGAGTGGAGTGGAGGGAAGAGGAATGGAGTAGAATGGAATGGAATGGAAAGGAATGGAAAGGAATGGAGTGGATTGGAAAGGGAGTGGAGTGGAGTAGAATGGATTGGAATGCAATGGAATGGAGTGACGTGGAATAGTTTGGAAAGGAATGGCATGGAATGGAGTAGAGTGGAATGGAGGGGAATGGAATGCAATGGAATTGAGTGGAATGGAGTGGAGTGGAGTGGAGTGGAGAGGAATGGAATGGAGTGGAAAGGTGTGAAAGGAGTGGAATGGAGTGGAGTGGAATGCAATGGAGTAGATTGGAATGAAGTGGAAAGGAATGGAATGGAGAGAAGTAGAGTAGAATGGAGTGGATTGGAATGGAGGGGAGCAGAGTGGAGTTAACAGCAGTGGATTGGAATACAGCGGATGGAGTAGAGTGGAAGGGAGTGTAATTATATGGAATGGAATGGATTGGATTGGATTGGAGTGGAAGGGAGTGGAGTGGAGTTGAAAGTAGAGGAATCGAAAGAAGTGGAAAGGAGTGGAGTAGAGTGGATTAGAGTGGATTGGAATGGAATGGAGTGGAGTGGAATGGTGTGGAAACGAATGGAAGGGAGGGGAGTGGAATGGAACGAAATGGAATGGAATGTAGTGGAATGGAGAGGAGTGGAGTGGACTGGAGTGGAATTTAATCGAATGGAGTTTACTGAAGTGGAATGTATTTGAGAGGAGGGTAATGGACAGGAATTGAGTGGAGTGGAGTGGAGTGAAATACATCGGAATGGCATGGAATTGAATGGAATGGAGGGTAGTGGAATGCAGTGGAGTCTAGTCGATTGGAGTGGTGAGGAATAGAACGGAGTGGCATGGAATGGAGCACAGTGGAATGCAATGGAGTGGAGTGGATTGGAAAGGGGTGGAGTGGAGTGACGATGGGTGAAGTGGAATGGAATGGAGTGGAGTGCAGAGGAGTCTCATGGAATGGAATGGAACGCAATGGAAGCTGAGATTGTACCACTGCGCTCCAGGATGGGTGACAGAGTGTGATACTCTCGAAAGAAAGGAATGGAATGGAATGCAGTGGAATGGAATGGAATGCAATGGGGTGCATTGGAGTGGAGTGGAATGAAGTGAAGTGGATTGGAGTGGAATGGAGAGGAATGGAACGGAATGGAATGGAATGAAGTGGACTGGAGTGGGGTGGAGTTGAGTTCAATGGAATGGAGCGAAATGGAATCAGATGCAGTGAAATGGAGTAGGGAGGAGTGCAGTAGAGTGAAAAGGAATGCAATGGATTGGAATGGAATCGGAAGTAATGGAAAGTAGTGGAGTGGATGGAACGGATAGGAAAGGAGTGGAGCGGAGTGGAATGGAATGGAGCGGGAGGTGGGATGGGGCCACTGCACTCCAGGCTGGCTGACTGAGTGAGATATTCTCGAAATAAAGGAATGGAATGGAATGCCATAGAATGGAATGGAACGAAGTGGAGTGGAGTGGAATGGAGTGAGTTGGAGCAGAGTGGAATGAAGAATGCAATGGGATGGAAGGGAATTGAATGAAATGCAGTGGAGTGCAGTGGAGTGCATTGCAGTGGAATGGAGCAGAATGGAATGGAAAGGAGTGGAATGGGCAGGAGTGGAGTGCACTGGAGAGGAGAGGTTAGGAATGCAGTGGAATGGAATTGGATGTAATGGAACGTAGAGAAGTGGAATGGAATGGAGTGGGCCAGAGTGGAATGGAATGGAATGCAATGGAAAGGAATGGAGTGGAATAGAATGGAATGGAATGGAATGGAAAGGAACGGAGTGGAATGAAATGTAGTGGAGTGGAGTGAAATGGAGTGGAATGGAATGGAGTGGAGTGGAGTGGAATGTGATAGAATGGAGAGGAGGGGAATGGAGCAGAATGGAATGGAGTGCAGCGGAATGGAGTGGAGTGGAATGGAATCAAATGGAGTGGAATGTAACCAAGTGGAATGGAATGGAGTGCAATAGACTAGAATTGAGTGTAGTGTAGTGGAATTTAGTGGAATGGACTGAAATTGAGTGGAATGGAATGGAATGGAATGGAAAGGAATAGAATTGAATGGAACGGAATTAAAAGAATGCAATGGAATGCAATGGAATAGAATGCAATGGAATGTATAGTTGACATGTAATATGAGCTGAGATTGTGACACTGCACTCCAGCCAGAGTGACATAGTGATATCCTGTCGTAAGAAGTGAATGGAATGCAATGGAGTGAAATGGAATGGAAAGAAATGGAATGGAGTGGAGTGGAAGGGAATGGAGTGGAATGGAAGCGAATGCAGTGGAGTGGAGCGGGGTGGAGTGGAATGAAATGGAATGCAGTGGACTGTAATGGCATGGAGTGGAAAGAAGTAGAGTGGAATGGAGTGGAACGGAATGGACTGGCATAGAATGGAGTGTAATTGAATGCAATGGAGTGGATTGGAAAGGAATAGAAAGGAGTAGAGTGGAGTAGAGTGGTGTGGAGTGGAGTGGAATGGAGCTGAATGTACTTCAATGGAGTACAATGGAATGGAACGGAGTGGAATGGAATGGAATGATATGAGGTGGATTGGAGTGGAATGTAGTGGAGTGGAATGGAATGGAATAGAATGGAATGGAGTAGAGTGTAACGGAATGCAGTGGCGATAAGTGGAGTGGAATGGAATGCATTGGAGTAGAGTGGAGTGGAATGGAATGGAATGGAGTGGAGAGGAGGGGAGTGGAGTGGAATGGAATTGAGTGAAGTGGAGTGCAGTTGAATGGAATATCGTGGTGTGGAGTGGAGTGGAAGTGAATGGAGTGAATAGGAGTGGAATTAAATGAAATGGAATGGAGTGGAGAGAAACGCAGTTGATTGGAGTGGAGTGGAGTGGAAAGGAATGGAAAGGAGTAGGATGGAGTCTTATGGATTGGAGTGGAATGGAGTGGAATGGAATGAAGTGGAAAGGAGTGGAACGGAGTGAAATTGAATTTAGTGGACTGGAGTGGAATGGAGTTAAATGGAATGGAATGGAATGGAGTGGAATGGAATGGAATGGAGTGGAGTGGAATGGAATAGAATGGAATGGAATGGAATAGAATGGAATGGAGTGGAGTGGAGAGGAGTGGAATGGATTGGAGTGAAGTGGAGTGGAATGGAATTGAGTGGAGCGGAGAGGAAAGGAATGGAATGGAGTGGAGTGGAATGGCATGGAATGGAGTGGAATGGAATGGATAGAAGTGGAGTGGAGTGGAGTGGATTGGAGTGTAGTGGAAGGGAATGGAGTGCAGTGTAATGGACTGGAATGGAGCAGAGCAGAATGGAGTGGACTGGAGTGGAGTGGAATGGAATGGGATGGAATGGAATGGGAGCTGCGATTTTACCAGTGTGCTCTAGGCAGGGTGACTGAGTGTCATACTCTCAAAAGAAAGGAATGGAATGGAACGCAGTGGAATGGAATGGAACAGAGTGGACATTAGTGGAGTGGAATGTGGAGGAATGGAATGAAATGGAACGTAATGGCATGAATTGGAGTGGTGTGGGTTGGAATGGATTATAGTGGAATGGGGTGGAAAGGAATGGGATGGAGTGGAATGGAGTGCAGTGGAGTTGAACGGAGTTGAATGGCCTAGAATTGAGTGGACAGTAGTGGAATGTAATGGAATGGAATGGAATCCATTGTAATAGAATATAATACAATGGAAAGTTGAGATGTAGTGTGAGCTGAGATTGTGCCACTGCACTCCAGACTGGGTGACACGTTATATCCTGTGGATAGAAAGGAATGGAATGCAATAGAGTGAAATGGAATGGAGTGGAATGGAATTGAATGGAATGGAGTGGAGTGGAGTGGAGTGGAGTCGAATGGAGACGAATGGAATGGGACGGAGTGGAATGGAACGGAGTGGAGTGGAGTATCGTGGAGTGAAATAGAATGGAATGCAATGGGTTGGAATGGAATGCAATGGACTGCTGAAAGGAAATGTGAGCTGTTATTGTTCCACTGCACTCCAGCCTTTGTGACGGAATGAAATGCTGTGGAAAAAAGGATTGGAATGGAATGGAATGGAATGGAATGGAATGGAATGGAATGGAATGGAATGGAGAGGAGTGTAGTGGTGTGGAGTGAAATGGAGTGGAGTGTCATGGAGGAGAGTGGAATGGAGTGGAATGGAATGAAGAGGAAAGGAACGGAGTGGAGTGGAATGGAACGGAGTGGAGTGGAATGGAACGGAGTGTAGTGGAATGGAATCCAATGGAATGAAATGGAATTGAATCGAATGGAATGAAGAAATATGTGCAGTGATTTGGCCACTGCGCTGGAGCCTGCGTGACAGAGGGAGATCCTGTCGATAAAACAGAGTGGAATGGAAGGGATTGGAATGGAATGGAATGGAACGTATTGGAGTGGAGTGGAGTGGAATTGAGTGGAGTGGAGTGCACTGGAATGGAATGGAATGCAATGGAATGTAATGGAATGATGAAATGATATGTGAGCTGAGATTGTGCCACTGCCCTCCACGCTGGGTGACAGAGTGAGATACTCTTGAAAGAAAGAAATGGAATGGAAAGAATTTTTAATTGGGTGGATTCGAGTGGACTGAAGTAGAGTGCAGTGGAATGGAGAGGAATGGAATGGAATGGAATCGGATGTAAAGGAATGGAGTGATGTGGAGTGGAGTGGTGAGGAGTGTAGTGCTGTGGAATGGAGCAGAAAGTAATGGGATGGTGTGGAGTGGAGTGCAGTGCAGTGGAGTGGAGAGGAGTGCAATGGCGTGGAATGGAATCGGATGTAAAGGAACGTACTGGAGTGGAGTGGAGTGGAAAGGAGTGGAATGGAATGGAATTGAATGTAATGCAAAGCAAAGGAATGGAATGCGATGCAATGGAATTTAATGCAATAGAATGCAGTTCAATAGAGAGTTGACATGTAATGTGAGCTGAGATTGTGCCTAAGCTCTCCAGGCTGTTTGACACAGTGATATCGTGTCGAAAGAATGGAGTGGAATGCAGTGGTGTGAAATGGAATGGAATGTAGTGGACAGGAGGAGAATGGAGTGGAGTGAAGAGGAACAGAGTGGAATGGAATGGGATGCAGTGGAATGGAATGCAGTGGAGTGGAGTGAAATAGAAAGAAATGGAATGGGATGGAATGGAATGCAATGGAATGGAGAAGAGAAATGTGAGCTGAGATTGTGTGACTACACTCCAGCCTTAGTGACCGAGAGAGATTCTGTGGAAGGAAAGAACTGATTTCAAAGGAGTGGAATGGAAGGGAATGTAGTACAGTGGAGTAGAGTGGAATGGAGTGAAACAGAATAGAATGGAGTGGAATGCAATGGAATGGAATGGAATGGAGTGGAGTGGAATAGAGAGGAGTGCACTGCAATGGAGTGGAGTGGAGTGGAAGGGAGTGGAATGCAATGGAATGTAGTGGAGTGCAGTGGAGTGGAATGGAATGGAGTGGACAGGATTGGAAGGTGTAGAGTGGACTGGAATGGAATAGAATGGAACAGAATGCAGTGGAGTGGAGGGGAGTGGAGGTGAGTGGAGTGGCATGGAGTGGAATGGAATGGAATGGAGTGAAATGGAGTCCAATGGATTGGAATGGAGTGGAGTGGAGTGGAGTGGAATGGAGAGGAGTCGAATGGAATGGAAGGGAATGCAACGGAACGCAGTGGTGTGGATTGGAAAGCAGTGAAATGGAGTACTATGGAATCTAAAGGAGTGGAGTGGAGTCTAGTGGAGTGGAATGGAATGGAACCAAATGGAATGGAATGGCACGGAATGGAGTGGAGTAGAGTGGAGTGGGAAGGAAGGGAGATGAGTGGAATGGAGAGGAATGGAATGGAGTGGAGTGGATTGGATTGGAATGAACTGGAATGGAGAGGGATGGAATGAAGTGGAACGGAATGGACTGCAATGGAATTGAATGGAGTGAAATGGAGAGGAGTGGAGTGGAGTGGAATGGAGTGGAAATGAATGGAATGGAGTGGAATGGAAGGGAATGGAGACAAGTGGATAGGAATTGAATGAAGCAGATTGGAGTGGAGTGGAGTGGAGTGGAGTGGCATGGAATGGAATGAAGTGGAAGGGAATGCAATGGAGTGGAATGTAATGGAATAAAATGGAATGGAGTGGAATGGAGAGGAATGGAGTGGAGTGGAGTGGAATGGAGGGGAGTAAGAGGAAGAGAATGGAATGGAATCGAAAGGAGGGATGTGCAATTGTGTGGAGGGGAGTGGAGATGAAAGGAGTGGAGTGATGTGGAGTCGAGAGGAAAGGAATGGAATGGCATGGAATGGAGTTAAGTGGAGTGGAATGGAGTGGAAGGTAATGGAGTGGAATGAAAAGGAGTGGATTGGAATGGAGTGGAATGGAATGGAGTGGAATGGAGTGGAGTAGAATGGAGTGGGTTGCAGAGGAGTGGAATGGAGTGGAATGGAAGGGAATGGAATGGAATGTAGTGGAAAGGAATGGAATGGAGTGGATTGAAATTAAATGGAAAGGATTGGAGTGCAGTGGAATGGAGGGGAGTGGAATAAAATGGAGTATAGTGCAGTGGAATGGAGTGGACTGGAGTGGAGATGAGTGGAGTGGACCGAAATGGAATGGAATGGAGTGGAGTGGAACGGTGTGGAGTGGGGTGGAAAGGAATGGAACAGAATGGAATGGAGAGGAATGGAGTGGCATGTAGTGGAGTGGAGTGAAGTGGAAAGGAATGGAATTGAATGGAATTGAATGCAGTGGATTGGAGTGCAATAGAATGGAGTGGAGTGGAGTGGAATGCAGTGGAGTAGATTTTAGTGGAATGGAGTGTAGTGGAATGGAATGGAATGGCATGGAATGGAATGGAACAGAAGCGGAGATAGTGCGACTGTGCTCCAGGCTATGTGACAGAGTGAGATAACATTGAAAGAAAGGAATGGAATGGAATGGAATGGAGTGGACTGCATGGGAACAGAGTGGAGTGAAGTGGAGTGGCCTGGAATGGAGAGAACTGGAATGAGATGGAATGGAATGGATTGAAATGGAGCGGAGTGAGGTGGAGCGGAATACAGTGCAATGGAGATGAATGCAAGGGGATGGCGTGAAATGGAGTGGAGTGGAATGCCGTTAAGTGTAGAGGAGTGTAAAGCAGTGGAATGCAATTGGATGTAACGCAATGTAGTGGAGTGGACTGGAGTAGAATGGAAGGAAATGGAACGGAGCAGAGCCTAGCAGAGCTGAATGGAGTGGAACGGAAAGAAAAGGAACAGAACAGAACGGGAGCTGAGACTGTGCCACTGCACTCCATGCTGAGTGACAGAGTGATATACTCTCGAAAGAAAGGAAAAGAATGCAATGGAGTACAACAGAACGGCATGGAATGGAATGGAATGGAATGGAATAGAATGGAGTAGAATGGAATGGAATGGAGTGGATTGGAGTGAAGTGGAGTGGAGTGGAATGGAATGGAGAGAAATGGAATGGGATGGAATGGAATGGAATGAACCGGAGTTGATTGAGGTGGAGAGGATAGCAGTGGAATGGAGCGGAATGGAATGAGAAGGAGTGGAATTGAGAGGAGAGCATTGCAGCAAAGTGGAGGAGTGGAATGGAGTGGAATGGATTTGGATGTAATGGAATGTAGTGGAGTGGAGTAGAGTTGAGTGGAACGGAGGAGAATAGAATAGAATTGAAAGTAATGGAATGGAAAGCAGTGGAAGGGAATGGAATGCAAAGAATGGAGTGGAGTGGAAAGGAGTAGAATGGAATGGAGTGGAACGGAATGGAATGGAATAGAATGGAATGGATTGGAGTGGGAAAGATTGGAGTGCAGTGGAATGGAGTGGAATAGAACGGAGTGGAGTGGAGTGGAGAGAAGAGGAATGGAGTAGAATGGAATGGAATGGAAAGGAATGGAAAGGAATGGAGTGGATTGGAAAGGGAGTGGAGTGGAGTAGAATGGATTGGAATGCAATGGAATGGAGTGACGTGGAATAGTTTGGAAAGGAATGGCATGGAATGGAGTAGAGTGGAATGGAGGGGAATGGAATGCAATGGAATTGAGTGGAATGGAGTGGAGTGGAGTGGAGTGGAGAGGAATGGAATGGAGTGGAAAGGTGTGAAAGGAGTGGAATGGAGTGGAGTGGAATGCAATGGAGTAGATTGGAATGAAGTGGAAAGGAATGGAATGGAGAGAAGTAGAGTAGAATGGAGTGGATTGGAATGGAGGGGAGCAGAGTGGAGTTAACAGCAGTGGATTGGAATACAGCGGATGGAGTAGAGTGGAAGGGAGTGTAATTATATGGAATGGAATGGATTGGATTGGATTGGAGTGGAAGGGAGTGGAGTGGAGTTGAAAGTAGAGGAATCGAAAGAAGTGGAAAGGAGTGGAGTAGAGTGGATTAGAGTGGATTGGAATGGAATGGAGTGGAGTGGAATGGTGTGGAAACGAATGGAAGGGAGGGGAGTGGAATGGAACGAAATGGAATGGAATGTAGTGGAATGGAGAGGAGTGGAGTGGACTGGAGTGGAATTTAATCGAATGGAGTTTACTGAAGTGGAATGTATTTGAGAGGAGGGTAATGGGCAGGAATTGAGTGGAGTGGAGTGGAGTGAAATACATCGGAATGGCATGGAATTGAATGGAATGGAGGGTAGTGGAATGCAGTGGAGTCTAGTCGATTGGAGTGGTGAGGAATAGAACGGAGTGGCATGGAATGGAGCACAGTGGAATGCAATGGAGTGGAGTGGATTGGAAAGGGGTGGAGTGGAGTGACGATGGGTGAAGTGGAATGGAATGGAGTGGAGTGCAGAGGAGTCTCATGGAATGGAATGGAACGCAATGGAAGCTGAGATTGTACCACTGCGCTCCAGGATGGGTGACAGAGTGTGATACTCTCGAAAGAAAGGAATGGAATGGAATGCAGTGGAATGGAATGGAATGCAATGGGGTGCATTGGAGTGGAGTGGAATGAAGTGAAGTGGATTGGAGTGGAATGGAGAGGAATGGAACGGAATGGAATGGAATGAAGTGGACTGGAGTGGGGTGGAGTTGAGTTCAATGGAATGGAGCGAAATGGAATCAGATGCAGTGAAATGGAGTAGGGAGGAGTGCAGTAGAGTGAAAAGGAGTGCAATGGAGTGGAATGGAATCGGAAGTAATGGAAAGTAGTGGAGTGGATGGAACGGATAGGAAAGGAGTGGAGCGGAGTGGAATGGAATGGAGCGGGAGGTGGGATGGGGCCACTGCACTCCAGGCTGGCTGACTGAGTGAGATATTCTCGAAATAAAGGAATGGAATGGAATGCCATAGAATGGAATGGAACGAAGTGGAGTGGAGTGGAATGGAGTGAGTTGGAGCAGAGTGGAATGAAGAATGCAATGGGATGGAAGGGAATTGAATGAAATGCAGTGGAGTGCAGTGGAGTGCATTGCAGTGGAATGGAGCAGAATGGAATGGAAAGGAGTGGAATGGGCAGGAGTGGAGTGCACTGGAGAGGAGAGGTTAGGAATGCAGTGGAATGGAATTGGATGTAATGGAACGTAGAGAAGTGGAATGGAATGGAGTGGGCCAGAGTGGAATGGAATGGAATGCAATGGAAAGGAATGGAGTGGAATAGAATGGAATGGAATGGAATGGAAAGGAACGGAGTGGAATGAAATGTAGTGGAGTGGAGTGAAATGGAGTGGAATGGAATGGAGTGGAGTGGAGTGGAATGTGATAGAATGGAGAGGAGGGGAATGGAGCAGAATGGAATGGAGTGCAGCGGAATGGAGTGGAGTGGAATGGAATCAAATGGAGTGGAATGTAACCAAGTGGAATGGAATGGAGTGCAATAGACTAGAATTGAGTGTAGTGTAGTGGAATTTAGTGGAATGGACTGAAATTGAGTGGAATGGAATGGAATGGAATGGAAAGGAATAGAATTGAATGGAACGGAATTAAAAGAATGCAATGGAATGCAAAGGAATAGAATGCAATGGAATGTATAGTTGACATGTAATATGAGCTGAGATTGTGACACTGCACTCCAGCCAGAGTGACATAGTGATATCCTGTCGTAAGAAGTGAATGGAATGCAATGGAGTGAAATGGAATGGAAAGAAATGGAATGGAGTGGAGTGGAAGGGAATGGAGTGGAATGGAAGCGAATGCAGTGGAGTGGAGCGGGGTGGAGTGGAATGAAATGGAATGCAGTGGACTGTAATGGCATGGAGTGGAAAGAAGTAGAGTGGAATGGAGTGGAACGGAATGGACTGGCATAGAATGGAGTGTAATTGAATGCAATGGAGTGGATTGGAAAGGAATAGAAAGGAGTAGAGTGGAGTAGAGTGGTGTGGAGTGGAGTGGAATGGAGCTGAATGTACTTCAATGGAGTACAATGGAATGGAACGGAGTGGAATGGAATGGAATGATATGAGGTGGATTGGAGTGGAATGTAGTGGAGTGGAATGGAATGGAATAGAATGGAATGGAGTAGAGTGTAACGGAATGCAGTGGCGATAAGTGGAGTGGAATGGAATGCATTGGAGTAGAGTGGAGTGGAATGGAATGGAATGGAGTGGAGAGGAGGGGAGTGGAGTGGAATGGAATTGAGTGAAGTGGAGTGCAGTTGAATGGAATATCGTGGTGTGGAGTGGAGTGGAAGTGAATGGAGTGAATAGGAGTGGAATTAAATGAAATGGAATGGAGTGGAGAGAAACGCAGTTGATTGGAGTGGAGTGGAGTGGAAAGGAATGGAAAGGAGTAGGATGGAGTCTTATGGATTGGAGTGGAATGGAGTGGAATGGAATGAAGTGGAAAGGAGTGGAACGGAGTGAAATTGAATTTAGTGGACTGGAGTGGAATGGAGTTAAATGGAATGGAATGGAATGGAGTGGAATGGAATGGAATGGAGTGGAGTGGAATGGAATAGAATGGAATGGAATGGAATAGAATGGAATGGAGTGGAGTGGAGAGGAGTGGAATGGATTGGAGTGAAGTGGAGTGGAATGGAATTGAGTGGAGCGGAGAGGAAAGGAATGGAATGGAGTGGAGTGGAATGGCATGGAATGGAGTGGAATGGAATGGATAGAAGTGGAGTGGAGTGGAGTGGATTGGAGTGTAGTGGAAGGGAATGGAGTGCAGTGTAATGGACTGGAATGGAGCAGAGCAGAATGGAGTGGACTGGAGTGGAGTGGAATGGAATGGGATGGAATGGAATGGGAGCTGCGATTTTACCAGTGTGCTCTAGGCAGGGTGACTGAGTGTCATACTCTCAAAAGAAAGGAATGGAATGGAACGCAGTGGAATGGAATGGAACAGAGTGGACATTAGTGGAGTGGAATGTGGAGGAATGGAATGAAATGGAACGTAATGGCATGAATTGGAGTGGTGTGGGTTGGAATGGATTATAGTGGAATGGGGTGGAAAGGAATGGGATGGAGTGGAATGGAGTGCAGTGGAGTTGAACGGAGTTGAATGGCCTAGAATTGAGTGGACAGTAGTGGAATGTAATGGAATGGAATGGAATCCATTGTAATAGAATATAATACAATGGAAAGTTGAGATGTAGTGTGAGCTGAGATTGTGCCACTGCACTCCAGACTGGGTGACACGTTATATCCTGTGGATAGAAAGGAATGGAATGCAATAGAGTGAAATGGAATGGAGTGGAATGGAATTGAATGGAATGGAGTGGAGTGGAGTGGAGTGGAGTCGAATGGAGACGAATGGAATGGGACGGAGTGGAATGGAACGGAGTGGAGTGGAGTATCGTGGAGTGAAATAGAATGGAATGCAATGGGTTGGAATGGAATGCAATGGACTGCTGAAAGGAAATGTGAGCTGTTATTGTTCCACTGCACTCCAGCCTTTGTGACGGAATGAAATCCTGTGGAAAAAAGGATTGGAATGGAATGGAATGGAATGGAATGGAATGGAATGGAATGGAATGGAATGGAATGGAATGGAGAGGAGTGTAGTGGTGTGGAGTGAAATGGAGTGGAGTGTCATGGAGGAGAGTGGAATGGAGTGGAATGGAATGAAGAGGAAAGGAACGGAGTGGAGTGGAATGGAACGGAGTGGAGTGGAATGGAACGGAGTGGAGTGGAATGGAATCCAATGGAATGAAATGGAATTGAATCGAATGGAATGAAGAAATATGTGCAGTGATTTGGCCACTGCGCTGGAGCCTGCGTGACAGAGGGAGATCCTGTCGATAAAACAGAGTGGAATGGAAGGGATTGGAATGGAATGGAATGGAACGTATTGGAGTGGAGTGGAGTGGAATTGAGTGGAGTGGAGTGCACTGGAATGGAATGGAATGCAATGGAATGTAATGGAATGATGAAATGATATGTGAGCTGAGATTGTGCCACTGCCCTCCACGCTGGGTGACAGAGTGAGATACTCTTGAAAGAAAGAAATGGAATGGAAAGAATTTTTAATTGGGTGGATTCGAGTGGACTGAAGTAGAGTGCAGTGGAATGGAGAGGAATGGAATGGAATGGAATCGGATGTAAAGGAATGGAGTGATGTGGAGTGGAGTGGTGAGGAGTGTAGTGCTGTGGAATGGAGCAGAAAGTAATGGGATGGTGTGGAGTGGAGTGCAGTGCAGTGGAGTGGAGAGGAGTGCAATGGCGTGGAATGGAATCGGATGTAAAGGAACGTACTGGAGTGGAGTGGAGTGGAAAGGAGTGGAATGGAATGGAATTGAATGTAATGGAAAGCAAAGGAATGGAATGCGATGCAATGGAATTTAATGCAATAGAATGCAGTTCAATAGAGAGTTGACATGTAATGTGAGCTGAGATTGTGCCTAAGCTCTCCAGGCTGTTTGACACAGTGATATCGTGTCGAAAGAATGGAGTGGAATGCAGTGGTGTGAAATGGAATGGAATGTAGTGGACAGGAGTAGAATGGAGTGGAGTGAAGAGGAACAGAGTGGAATGGAATGGGATGCAGTGGAATGGAATGCAGTGGAGTGGAGTGAAATAGAAAGAAATGGAATGGGATGGAATGGAATGTAATGGAATGGAGAAGAGAAATGTGAGCTTAGATTGTGTGACTACACTCCAGCCTTAGTGACCGAGAGAGATACTGTGGAAGGAAAGAACTGATTTCAAAGGAGTGGAATGGAAGGGAATGTAGTACAGTGGAGTGGAGTGGAATGGAGTGAAACAGAATAGAATGGAGTGGAATGCAATGGAATGGAATGGAATGGAGTGGAGTGGAATAGAGAGGAGTGCACTGCAATGGAGTGGAGTGGAGTGGAAAGGAGTGGAATGCAATGGAATGTAGTGGAGTGCAGTGGAGTGGAATGGAATGGAGTGGACAGGATTGGAAGGTGTAGAGTGGACTGGAATGGAATAGAATGGAACAGAATGCAGTGGAGTGGAGGGGAGTGGAGGTGAGTGGAGTGGCATGGAGTGGAATGGAATGGAATGGAGTGAAATGGAGTCCAGTGGATTGGAATGGAGTAGAGTGGAGTGGAGTGGAATGGAGAGGAGTCGAATGGAATGGAAGGGAATGCAACGGAACGCAGTGGTGTGGATTGGAAAGCAGTGAAATGGAGTACTATGGAATCTAAAGGAGTGGAGTGGAGTCTAGTGGAGTGGAATGGAATGGAACCAAATGGAATGGAATGGCACGGAATGGAGTGGAGTAGAGTGGAGTGGGAAGGAAGGGAGATGAGTGGAATGGAGAGGAATGGAATGGAGTGGAGTGGATTGGATTGGAATGAACTGGAATGGAGAGGGATGGAATGACGTGGAACGGAATGGACTGCAATGGAATTGAATGGAGTGAAATGGAGAGGAGTGGAGTGGAGTGGAATGGAGTGGAAATGAATGGAATGGAGTGGAATGGAAGGGAATGGAGACAAGTGGATAGGAATTGAATGAAGCAGATTGGAGTGGAGTGGAGTGGAGTGGCATGGAATGGAATGAAGTGGAAGGGAATGCAATGGAGTGGAATGTAATGGAATAAAATGGAATGGAGTGGAATGGAGAGGAATGGAGTGGAGTGGAGTGGAATGGAGGGGAGTAAGAGGAAGAGAATGGAATGGAATCGAAAGGAGGGATGTGCAATTGTGTGGAGGGGAGTGGAGATGAAAGGAGTGGAGTGATGTGGAGTCGAGAGGAAAGGAATGGAATGGCATGGAATGGAGTTAAGTGGAGTGGAATGGAGTGGAAGGTAATGGAGTGGAATGAAAAGGAGTGGATTGGAATGGAGTGGAATGGAATGGAGTGGAATGGAGTGGAGTAGAATGGAGTGGGTTGCAGAGGAGTGGAATGGAGTGGAATGGAAGGGAATGGAATGGAATGTAGTGGAAAGGAATGGAATGGAGTGGATTGAAATTAAATGGAAAGGATTGGAGTGCAGTGGAATGGAGGGGAGTGGAATAAAATGGAGTATAGTGCAGTGGAATGGAGTGGACTGGAGTGGAGATGAGTGGAGTGGACCGAAATGGAATGGAATGGAGTGGAGTGGAACGGTGTGGAGTGGGGTGGAAAGGAATGGAACAGAATGGAATGGAGAGGAATGGAGTGGCATGTAGTGGAGTGGAGTGAAGTGGAAAGGAATGGAATTGAATGGAATTGAATGGAGTGGATTGAAGTGCAATAGAATGGAGTGGAGTGGAGTGGAATGCAGTGGAGTAGATTTTAGTGGAATGGAGTGTAGTGGAATGGAATGGAATGGCATGGAATGGAATGGAACAGAAGCGGAGATAGTGCGACTGTGCTCCAGGCTATGTGACAGAGTGAGATAACATTGAAAGAAAGGAATGGAATGGAATGGAATGGAGTGGACTGCATGGGAACAGAGTGGAGTGAAGTGGAGTGGCCTGGAATGGAGAGAACTGGAATGAGATGGAATGGAATGGATTGAAATGGAGCGGAGTGAGGGGGAGGGGAATACAGTGCAATGGAGATGAATGCAAGGGGATGGCGTGAAATGGAGTGGAGTGGAATGCCGTTAAATGTAGAGGAGTGTAAAGCAGTGGAATGCAATTGGATGTAACGCAATGTAGTGGAGTGGACTGGAGTAGAATGGAAGGAAATGGAACGGAGCAGAGCCTAGCAGAGCTGAATGGAGTGGAACGGAAAGAAAAGGAACAGAACAGAACGGGAGCTGAGACTGTGCCACTGCACTCCATGCTGAGTGACAGAGTGAGATACTCTCGAAAGAAAGGAAAAGAATGCAATGGAGTACAACAGAACGGCATGGAATGGAATGGAATGGAATGGAATAGAATGGAGTAGAATGGAATGGAATGGAGTGGATTGGAGTGAAGTGGAGTGGAGTGGAATGGAATGGAGAGAAATGGAATTGGATGGAATGGAATGGAATGAACCGGAGTTGATTGAGGTGGAGAGGATAGCAGTGGAATGGAGCGGAATGGAATGAGAAGGAGTGGAATTGAGAGGAGAGCATTGCAGCAAAGTGGAGGAGTGGAATGGAGTGGAATGGATTTGGATGTAATGGAATGTAGTGGAGTGGAGTAGAGTTGAGTGGAACGGAGGAGAATAGAATAGAATTGAAAGTAATGGAATGGAAAGCAGTGGAAGGGAATGGAATGCAAAGAATGGAGTGGAGTGGAAAGGAGTAGAATGGAATGGAGTGGAACGGAATGGAATGGAATAGAATGGAATGGATTGGAGTGGGAAAGATTGGAGTGCAGTGGAATGGAGTGGAATAGAATGGAGTGGAGTGGAGTGGAGGGAAGAGGAATGGAGTAGAATGGAATGGAATGGAAAGGAATGGAAAGGAATGGAGTGGATTGGAAAGGGAGTGGAGTGGAGTAGAATGGATTGGAATGCAATGGAATGGAGTGACGTGGAATAGTTTGGAAAGGAATGGCATGGAATGGAGTAGAGTGGAATGGAGGGGAATGGAATGCAATGGAATTGAGTGGAATGGAGTGGAGTGGAGTGGAGTGGAGAGGAATGGAATGGAGTGGAAAGGTGTGAAAGGAGTGGAATGGAGTGGAGTGGAATGCAATGGAGTAGATTGGAATGAAGTGGAAAGGAATGGAATGGAGAGAAGTAGAGTAGAATGGAGTGGATTGGAATGGAGGGGAGCAGAGTGGAGTTAACAGCAGTGGATTGGAATACAGCGGATGGAGTAGAGTGGAAGGGAGTGTAATTATATGGAATGGAATGGATTGGATTGGATTGGAGTGGAAGGGAGTGGAGTGGAGTTGAAAGTAGAGGAATCGAAAGAAGTGGAAAGGAGTGGAGTAGAGTGGATTAGAGTGGATTGGAATGGAATGGAGTGGAGTGGAATGGTGTGGAAACGAATGGAAGGGAGGGGAGTGGAATGGAACGAAATGGAATGGAATGTAGTGGAATGGAGAGGAGTGGAGTGGACTGGAGTGGAATTTAATCGAATGGAGTTTACTGAAGTGGAATGTATTTGAGAGGAGGGTAATGGACAGGAATTGAGTGGAGTGGAGTGGAGTGAAATACATCGGAATGGCATGGAATTGAATGGAATGGAGGGTAGTGGAATGCAGTGGAGTCTAGTCGATTGGAGTGGTGAGGAATAGAACGGAGTGGCATGGAATGGAGCACAGTGGAATGCAATGGAGTGGAGTGGATTGGAAAGGGGTGGAGTGGAGTGACGATGGGTGAAGTGGAATGGAATGGAGTGGAGTGCAGAGGAGTCTCATGGAATGGAATGGAACGCAATGGAAGCTGAGATTGTACCACTGCGCTCCAGGATGGGTGACAGAGTGTGATACTCTCGAAAGAAAGGAATGGAATGGAATGCAGTGGAATGGAATGGAATGCAATGGGGTGCATTGGAGTGGAGTGGAATGAAGTGAAGTGGATTGGAGTGGAATGGAGAGGAATGGAACGGAATGGAATGGAATGAAGTGGACTGGAGTGGGGTGGAGTTGAGTTCAATGGAATGGAGCGAAATGGAATCAGATGCAGTGAAATGGAGTAGGGAGGAGTGCAGTAGAGTGAAAAGGAGTGCAATGGAGTGGAATGGAATCGGAAGTAATGGAAAGTAGTGGAGTGGATGGAACGGATAGGAAAGGAGTGGAGCGGAGTGGAATGGAATGGAGCGGGAGGTGGGATGGGGCCACTGCACTCCAGGCTGGCTGACTGAGTGAGATATTCTCGAAATAAAGGAATGGAATGGAATGCCATAGAATGGAATGGAACGGAGTGGAGTGGAGTGGAATGGAGTGAGTTGGAGCAGAGTGGAATGAAGAATGCAATGGGATGGAAGGGAATTGAATGAAATGCAGTGGAGTGCAGTGGAGTGCATTGCAGTGGAATGGAGCAGAATGGAATGGAAAGGAGTGGAATGGGCAGGAGTGGAGTGCACTGGAGAGGAGAGGTTAGGAATGCAGTGGAATGGAATTGGATGTAATGGAACGTAGAGAAGTGGAGTGGAATGGAGTGGGCCAGGGTGGAATGGAATGGAATGCAATGGAAAGGAATGGAGTGGAATAGAATGGAATGGAATGGAATGGAAAGGAACGGAGTGGAATGAAATGTAGTGGAGTGCAGTGAAATGCAGTGGAATGGAATCGAGTGGAGTGGAGTGGAATGTGATAGAATGGAGAGGAGGGGAATGGAGCAGAATGGAATGGAGTGCAGCGGAATGGAGTGGAGTGGAATGGAATCAAATGGAGTGGAATGGAACCAAGTGGAATGGAATGGAGTGCAATAGACTAGAATTGAGTGTAGTGTAGTGGAATTTAGTGGAATGGACTGAAATGGAGTGGAATGGAATGGAATTGAGAGGAATGGAATGGAATGGAATGGAATGGAAAGGAATAGAATTGAATGGAACGGAATTAAAAGAATGCAATGGAATGCAATGGAATAGAATGCAATGGAATGTATAGTTGACATGTAATATGAGCTGAGATTGTGACACTGCACTCCAGCCAGGGTGACATAGTGATATCCTGTCGTAAGAAGTGAATGGAATGCAATTTAGTGAAATGGAATGGAAAAAAATGGAATGGAGTGGAGTGGAAGGGAATGGAGTGGAATGGAAGCGAATGCAGTGGAGTGGAGTGGGGTGGAGTGGAATGAAATGGAATGCAGTGGACTGTAATGGCATGGAGTGGAAAGAAGTAGAGTGGAATGGAGTGGAATGGAATGGACTGGCATAGAATGGAGTGTAATTGAATGCAATGGAGTGGATTGGAAAGGAATAGAAAGGAGTAGAGTGGAGTAGAGTGGTGTGGAGTGGAGTGGAATGGAGCTGAATGTACTTCATTGGAGTACAATGGAATGGAACGGAGTGGAATGGAATGGAATGATATGAGGTGGATTGGAGTGGAATGTAGTGGAGTGGAATGGAATGGAATAGAATGGAATGGAGTAGAGTGTAACGGAATGCAGTGGCGATAAGTGGAGTGGAATGGAATGCATTGGAGTAGAGTGGAGTGGAATGGAATGGAATGGAGTGGAGAGGAGGGGAGTGGAGTGGAATGGAATTGAGTGAAGTGGAGTGCAGTTGAATGGAATATCGTGGTGTGGAGTGGAGTGGAAGTGAATGGAGTGAATAGGAGTGGAATTAAATGAAATGGAATGGAGTGGAGAGAAACGCAGTTGATTGGAGTGGAGTGGAGTGGAAAGGAATGGAAAGGAGTGGGATGGAGTCGTATGGATTGGAGTGGAATGGAGTGGAATGGAATGAAGTGGAAAGGAGTGGAACGGAGTGAAATTGAATTTAGTGGACTGGAGTGGAATGGAGTTAAATGGAATGGAATGGAATGGAGTGGAATGGAATGGAATGGAGTGGAGTGGAATGGAATAGAATGGAATGGAAAGGAATAGAATGGAATGGAGTGGAGTGGAGAGGAGTGGAATGGATTGGAGTGAAGTGGAGTGGAATGGAATTGAGTGGAGCGGAGAGGAAAGGAATGGAATGGAGTGGAGTGGAATGGCATGGAATGGAGTGGAATGGAATGGATAGAAGTTGAGTGGAGTGGAGTGGATTGGAGTGTAATGGAAGGGAATGGAGTGCAGTGTAATGGACTGGAATGGAGCAGAGCAGAATGGAGTGGACTGGAGTGGAGTGGAATGGAATGGGATGGAATGGAATGGGAGCTGCGATTTTACCAGTGTGCTCTAGGCAGGGTGACTGAGTGTCATACTCTCAAAAGAAAGGAATGGAATGGAACGCAGTGGAATGGAATGGAACAGAGTGGACATTAGTGGAGTGGAATGTGGAGGAATGGAATGAAATGGAACGTAATGGCATGAATTGGAGTGGTGAGGGTTGGAATGGATTATAGTGGAATGGGGTGGAAAGGAATGGGATGGAGTGGAATGGAGTGCAGTGGAGTTGAACGGAGTTGAATGGCCTAGAATTGAGTGGACAGTAGTGGAATGTAATGGAATGGAATGGAATCCATTGTAATAGAATATAATACAATGGAAAGTTGAGATGTAGTGTGAGCTGAGATTGTGCCACTGCACTCCAGACTGGGTGACACGTTATATCCTGTGGATAGAAAGGAATGGAATGCAATAGAGTGAAAGGGAATGGAGTGGAATGGAATTGAATGGAATGGAGTGGAGTGGAGTGGAGTGGAGTCGAATGGAGACGAATGGAATGGGACGGAGTGGAATGGAACGGAGTGGAGTGGAGTATCGTGGAGTGAAATAGAATGGAATGCAATGGGTTGGAATGGAATGCAATGGACTGCTGAAAGGAAATGTGAGCTGTTATTGTTCCACTGCACTCCAGCCTTTGTGACGGAATGAAATCCTGTGGAAAAAAAGGATTGGAATGGAATGGAATGGAATGGAATGGAATGGAATGGAATGGAATGGAATGGAATGGAATGGAGAGGAGTGTAGTGGTGTGGAGTGAAATGGAGTGGAGTGTCGTGGAGGAGAGTGGAATGGAGTGGAATGGAATGAAGAGGAAAGGAACGGAGTGGAGTGGAATGGAACGGAGTGGAGTGGAATGGAACGGAGTGGAGTGGAATGGAACGGAGTGGAGTGGAATGGAATCCAATGGAATGAAATGGAATTGAATCGAATGGAATGAAGAAATATGTGCAGTGATTTGGCCACTGCGCTGGAGCCTGCGTGACAGAGGGAGATCCTGTCGATAAAACAGAGTGGAATGGAAGGGATTGGAATGGAATGGAATGGAACGTATTGGAGTGGAGTGGAGTGGAATTGAGTGGAGTGGAGTGCACTGGAATGGAATGGAATGCAATGGAATGTAATGGAATGATGAAATGATATCTGAGTTGAGATTGTGCCACTGCACTCCACGCTGGGTGACAGAGTGAGATACTCTTGAAAGAAAGAAATGGAATGGAAAGAATTTTTAATTGGGTGGATTCGAGTGGACTGAAGTAGAGTGCAGTGGAATGGAGAGGAATGGAATGGAATGGAATCGGATGTAAAGGAATGGAGTGATGTGGAGTGGAGTGGTGAGGAGTGTAGTGCTGTGGAATGGAGCAGAAAGTAATGGGATGGTGTGGAGTGGAGTGCAGTGCAGTGGAGTGGAGAGGAGTGCAATGGCGTGGAATGGAATCGGATGTAAAGGAACGTACTGGAGTGGAGTGGAGTGGAAAGGAGTGGAATGGAATGGAATTGAATGTAATGGAAAGCAAAGGAATGGAATGCGATGCAATGGAATTTAATGCAATAGAATGCAGTTCAATAGAGAGTTGACATGTAATGTGAGCTGAGATTGTGCCTAAGCTCTCCAGGCTGTTTGACACAGTGATATCGTGTCGAAAGAATGGAGTGGAATGCAGTGGTGTGAAATGGAATGGAATGTAGTGGACAGGAGTAGAATGGAGTGGAGTGAAGAGGAACAGAGTGGAATGGAATGGGATGCAGTGGAATGGAATGCAGTGGAGTGGAGTGAAATAGAAAGAAATGGAATGGGATGGAATGGAATGTAATGGAATGGAGAAGAGAAATGTGAGCTTAGATTGTGTGACTACACTCCAGCCTTAGTGACCGAGAGAGATTCTGTGGAAGGAAAGAACTGATTTCAAAGGAGTGGAATGGAAGGGAATGTAGTACAGTGGAGTGGAGTGGAATGGAGTGAAACAGAATAGAATGGAGTGGAATGCAATGGAATGGAATGGAATGGAGTGGAGTGGAATAGAGAGGAGTGCACTGCAATGGAGTGGAGTGGAGTGGAAAGGAGTGGAATGCAATGGAATGTAGTGGAGTGCAGTGGAGTGGAATGGAATGGAGTGGACAGGATTGGAAGGTGTAGAGTGGACTGGAATGGAATAGAATGGAACAGAATGCAGTGGAGTGGAGGGGAGTGGAGGTGAGTGGAGTGGCATGGAGTGGAATGGAATGGAATGGAGTGAAATGGAGTCCAATGGATTGGAATGGAGTGGAGTGGAGTGGAGTGGAATGGAGAGGAGTCGAATGGAATGGAAGGGAATGCAACGGAACGCAGTGGTGTGGATTGGAAAGCAGTGAAATGGAGTACTATGGAATCTAAAGGAGTGGAGTGGAGTCTAGTGGAGTGGAATGGAATGGAACCAAATGGAATGGAATGGCACGGAATGGAGTGGAGTAGAGTGGAGTGGGAAGGAAGGGAGATGAGTGGAATGGAGAGGAATGGAATGGAGTGGAGTGGATTGGATTGGAATGAACTGGAATGGAGAGGGATGGAATGACGTGGAACGGAATGGACTGCAATGGAATTGAATGGAGTGAAATGGAGAGGAGTGGAGTGGAGTGGAATGGAGTGGAAATGAATGGAATGGAGTGGAATGGAAGGGAATGGAGACAAGTGGATAGGAATTGAATGAAGCAGATTGGAGTGGAGTGGAGTGGAGTGGCATGGAATGGAATGAAGTGGAAGGGAATGCAATGGAGTGGAATGTAATGGAATAAAATGGAATGGAGTGGAATGGAGAGGAATGGAGTGGAGTGGAGTGGAATGGAGGGGAGTAAGAGGAAGAGAATGGAATGGAATCGAAAGGAGGGATGTGCAATTGTGTGGAGGGGAGTGGAGATGAAAGGAGTGGAGTGATGTGGAGTCGAGAGGAAAGGAATGGAATGGCATGGAATGGAGTTAAGTGGAGTGGAATGGAGTGGAAGGTAATGGAGTGGAATGAAAAGGAGTGGATTGGAATGGAGTGGAATGGAATGGAGTGGAATGGAGTGGAGTAGAATGGAGTGGGTTGCAGAGGAGTGGAATGGAGTGGAATGGAAGGGAATGGAATGGAATGTAGTGGAAAGGAATGGAATGGAGTGGATTGAAATTAAATGGAAAGGATTGGAGTGCAGTGGAATGGAGGGGAGTGGAATAAAATGGAGTATAGTGCAGTGGAATGGAGTGGACTGGAGTGGAGATGAGTGTAGTGGACCGAAATGGAATGGAATGGAGTGGAGTGGAACGGTGTGGAGTGGGGTGGAAAGGAATGGAACAGAATGGAATGGAGAGGAATGGAGTGGCATGTAGTGGAGTGGAGTGAAGTGGAAAGGAATGGAATTGAATGGAATTGAATGGAGTGGATTGAAGTGCAATAGAATGGAGTGGAGTGGAGTGGAATGCAGTGGAGTAGATTTTAGTGGAATGGAGTGTAGTGGAATGGAATGGAATGGCATGGAATGGAATGGAACAGAAGCGGAGATAGTGCGACTGTGCTCCAGGCTATGTGACAGAGTGAGATAACATTGAAAGAAAGGAATGGAATGGAATGGAATGGAGTGGACTGCATGGGAACAGAGTGGAGTGAAGTGGAGTGGCCTGGAATGGAGAGAACTGGAATGAGATGGAATGGAATGGATTGAAATGGAGCGGAGTGAGGGGGAGGGGAATACAGTGCAATGGAGATGAATGCAAGGGGATGGCGTGAAATGGAGTGGAGTGGAATGCCGTTAAATGTAGAGGAGTGTAAAGCAGTGGAATGCAATTGGATGTAACGCAATGTAGTGGAGTGGACTGGAGTAGAATGGAAGGAAATGGAACGGAGCAGAGCCTAGCAGAGCTGAATGGAGTGGAACGGAAAGAAAAGGAACAGAACAGAACGGGAGCTGAGACTGTGCCACTGCACTCCATGCTGAGTGACAGAGTGAGATACTCTCGAAAGAAAGGAAAAGAATGCAATGGAGTACAACAGAACGGCATGGAATGGAATGGAATGGAATGGAATAGAATGGAGTAGAATGGAATGGAATGGAGTGGATTGGAGTGAAGTGGAGTGGAGTGGAATGGAATGGAGAGAAATGGAATTGGATGGAATGGAATGGAATGAACCGGAGTTGATTGAGGTGGAGAGGATAGCAGTGGAATGGAGCGGAATGGAATGAGAAGGAGTGGAATTGAGAGGAGAGCATTGCAGCAAAGTGGAGGAGTGGAATGGAGTGGAATGGATTTGGATGTAATGGAATGTAGTGGAGTGGAGTAGAGTTGAGTGGAACGGAGGAGAATAGAATAGAATTGAAAGTAATGGAATGGAAAGCAGTGGAAGGGAATGGAATGCAAAGAATGGAGTGGAGTGGAAAGGAGTAGAATGGAATGGAGTGGAACGGAATGGAATGGAATAGAATGGAATGGATTGGAGTGGGAAAGATTGGAGTGCAGTGGAATGGAGTGGAATAGAATGGAGTGGAGTGGAGTGGAGGGAAGAGGAATGGAGTAGAATGGAATGGAATGGAAAGGAATGGAAAGGAATGGAGTGGATTGGAAAGGGAGTGGAGTGGAGTAGAATGGATTGGAATGCAATGGAATGGAGTGACGTGGAATAGTTTGGAAAGGAATGGCATGGAATGGAGTAGAGTGGAATGGAGGGGAATGGAATGCAATGGAATTGAGTGGAATGGAGTGGAGTGGAGTGGAGTGGAGAGGAATGGAATGGAGTGGAAAGGTGTGAAAGGAGTGGAATGGAGTGGAGTGGAATGCAATGGAGTAGATTGGAATGAAGTGGAAAGGAATGGAATGGAGAGAAGTAGAGTAGAATGGAGTGGATTGGAATGGAGGGGAGCAGAGTGGAGTTAACAGCAGTGGATTGGAATACAGCGGATGGAGTAGAGTGGAAGGGAGTGTAATTATATGGAATGGAATGGATTGGATTGGATTGGAGTGGAAGGGAGTGGAGTGGAGTTGAAAGTAGAGGAATCGAAAGAAGTGGAAAGGAGTGGAGTAGAGTGGATTAGAGTGGATTGGAATGGAATGGAGTGGAGTGGAATGGTGTGGAAACGAATGGAAGGGAGGGGAGTGGAATGGAACGAAATGGAATGGAATGTAGTGGAATGGAGAGGAGTGGAGTGGACTGGAGTGGAATTTAATCGAATGGAGTTTACTGAAGTGGAATGTATTTGAGAGGAGGGTAATGGACAGGAATTGAGTGGAGTGGAGTGGAGTGAAATACATCGGAATGGCATGGAATTGAATGGAATGGAGGGTAGTGGAATGCAGTGGAGTCTAGTCGATTGGAGTGGTGAGGAATAGAACGGAGTGGCATGGAATGGAGCACAGTGGAATGCAATGGAGTGGAGTGGATTGGAAAGGGGTGGAGTGGAGTGACGATGGGTGAAGTGGAATGGAATGGAGTGGAGTGCAGAGGAGTCTCATGGAATGGAATGGAACGCAATGGAAGCTGAGATTGTACCACTGCGCTCCAGGATGGGTGACAGAGTGTGATACTCTCGAAAGAAAGGAATGGAATGGAATGCAGTGGAATGGAATGGAATGCAATGGGGTGCATTGGAGTGGAGTGGAATGAAGTGAAGTGGATTGGAGTGGAATGGAGAGGAATGGAACGGAATGGAATGGAATGAAGTGGACTGGAGTGGGGTGGAGTTGAGTTCAATGGAATGGAGCGAAATGGAATCAGATGCAGTGAAATGGAGTAGGGAGGAGTGCAGTAGAGTGAAAAGGAGTGCAATGGAGTGGAATGGAATCGGAAGTAATGGAAAGTAGTGGAGTGGATGGAACGGATAGGAAAGGAGTGGAGCGGAGTGGAATGGAATGGAGCGGGAGGTGGGATGGGGCCACTGCACTCCAGGCTGGCTGACTGAGTGAGATATTCTCGAAATAAAGGAATGGAATGGAATGCCATAGAATGGAATGGAACGGAGTGGAGTGGAGTGGAATGGAGTGAGTTGGAGCAGAGTGGAATGAAGAATGCAATGGGATGGAAGGGAATTGAATGAAATGCAGTGGAGTGCAGTGGAGTGCATTGCAGTGGAATGGAGCAGAATGGAATGGAAAGGAGTGGAATGGGCAGGAGTGGAGTGCACTGGAGAGGAGAGGTTAGGAATGCAGTGGAATGGAATTGGATGTAATGGAACGTAGAGAAGTGGAGTGGAATGGAGTGGGCCAGGGTGGAATGGAATGGAATGCAATGGAAAGGAATGGAGTTTAATAGAATGGAATGGAATGGAATGGAAAGGAACGGAGTGGAATGAAATGTAGTGGAGTGCAGTGAAATGCAGTGGAATGGAATCGAGTGGAGTGGAGTGGAATGTGATAGAATGGAGAGGAGGGGAATGGAGCAGAATGGAATGGAGTGCAGCGGAATGGAGTGGAGTGGAATGGAATCAAATGGAGTGGAATGGAACCAAGTGGAATGGAATGGAGTGCAATAGACTAGAATTGAGTGTAGTGTAGTGGAATTTAGTGGAATGGACTGAAATGGAGTGGAATGGAATGGAATTGAGAGGAATGGAATGGAATGGAATGGAATGGAAAGGAATAGAATTGAATGGAACGGAATTAAAAGAATGCAATGGAATGCAATGGAATAGAATGCAATGGAATGTATAGTTGACATGTAATATGAGCTGAGATTGTGACACTGCACTCCAGCCAGGGTGACATAGTGATATCCTGTCGTAAGAAGTGAATGGAATGCAATTTAGTGAAATGGAATGGAAAAAAATGGAATGGAGTGGAGTGGAAGGGAATGGAGTGGAATGGAAGCGAATGCAGTGGAGTGGAGTGGGGTGGAGTGGAATGAAATGGAATGCAGTGGACTGTAATGGCATGGAGTGGAAAGAAGTAGAGTGGAATGGAGTGGAATGGAATGGACTGGCATAGAATGGAGTGTAATTGAATGCAATGGAGTGGATTGGAAAGGAATAGAAAGGAGTAGAGTGGAGTAGAGTGGTGTGGAGTGGAGTGGAATGGAGCTGAATGTACTTCATTGGAGTACAATGGAATGGAACGGAGTGGAATGGAATGGAATGATATGAGGTGGATTGGAGTGGAATGTAGTGGAGTGGAATGGAATGGAATAGAATGGAATGGAGTAGAGTGTAACGGAATGCAGTGGCGATAAGTGGAGTGGAATGGAATGCATTGGAGTAGAGTGGAGTGGAATGGAATGGAATGGAGTGGAGAGGAGGGGAGTGGAGTGGAATGGAATTGAGTGAAGTGGAGTGCAGTTGAATGGAATATCGTGGTGTGGAGTGGAGTGGAAGTGAATGGAGTGAATAGGAGTGGAATTAAATGAAATGGAATGGAGTGGAGAGAAACGCAGTTGATTGGAGTGGAGTGGAGTGGAAAGGAATGGAAAGGAGTGGGATGGAGTCGTATGGATTGGAGTGGAATGGAGTGGAATGGAATGAAGTGGAAAGGAGTGGAACGGAGTGAAATTGAATTTAGTGGACTGGAGTGGAATGGAGTTAAATGGAATGGAATGGAATGGAGTGGAATGGAATGGAATGGAGTGGAGTGGAATGGAATAGAATGGAATGGAAAGGAATAGAATGGAATGGAGTGGAGTGGAGAGGAGTGGAATGGATTGGAGTGAAGTGGAGTGGAATGGAATTGAGTGGAGCGGAGAGGAAAGGAATGGAATGGAGTGGAGTGGAATGGCATGGAATGGAGTGGAATGGAATGGATAGAAGTTGAGTGGAGTGGAGTGGATTGGAGTGTAATGGAAGGGAATGGAGTGCAGTGTAATGGACTGGAATGGAGCAGAGCAGAATGGAGTGGACTGGAGTGGAGTGGAATGGAATGGGATGGAATGGAATGGGAGCTGCGATTTTACCAGTGTGCTCTAGGCAGGGTGACTGAGTGTCATACTCTCAAAAGAAAGGAATGGAATGGAACGCAGTGGAATGGAATGGAACAGAGTGGACATTAGTGGAGTGGAATGTGGAGGAATGGAATGAAATGGAACGTAATGGCATGAATTGGAGTGGTGAGGGTTGGAATGGATTATAGTGGAATGGGGTGGAAAGGAATGGGATGGAGTGGAATGGAGTGCAGTGGAGTTGAACGGAGTTGAATGGCCTAGAATTGAGTGGACAGTAGTGGAATGTAATGGAATGGAATGGAATCCATTGTAATAGAATATAATACAATGGAAAGTTGAGATGTAGTGTGAGCTGAGATTGTGCCACTGCACTCCAGACTGGGTGACACGTTATATCCTGTGGATAGAAAGGAATGGAATGCAATAGAGTGAAAGGGAATGGAGTGGAATGGAATTGAATGGAATGGAGTGGAGTGGAGTGGAGTGGAGTCGAATGGAGACGAATGGAATGGGACGGAGTGGAATGGAACGGAGTGGAGTGGAGTATCGTGGAGTGAAATAGAATGGAATGCAATGGGTTGGAATGGAATGCAATGGACTGCTGAAAGGAAATGTGAGCTGTTATTGTTCCACTGCACTCCAGCCTTTGTGACGGAATGAAATCCTGTGGAAAAAAAGGATTGGAATGGAATGGAATGGAATGGAATGGAATGGAATGGAATGGAATGGAATGGAATGGAGAGGAGTGTAGTGGTGTGGAGTGAAATGGAGTGGAGTGTCGTGGAGGAGAGTGGAATGGAGTGGAATGGAATGAAGAGGAAAGGAACGGAGTGGAGTGGAATGGAACGGAGTGGAGTGGAATGGAACGGAGTGGAGTGGAATGGAACGGAGTGGAGTGGAATGGAATCCAATGGAATGAAATGGAATTGAATCGAATGGAATGAAGAAATATGTGCAGTGATTTGGCCACTGCGCTGGAGCCTGCGTGACAGAGGGAGATCCTGTCGATAAAACAGAGTGGAATGGAAGGGATTGGAATGGAATGGAATGGAACGTATTGGAGTGGAGTGGAGTGGAATTGAGTGGAGTGGAGTGCACTGGAATGGAATGGAATGCAATGGAATGTAATGGAATGATGAAATGATATCTGAGTTGAGATTGTGCCACTGCACTCCACGCTGGGTGACAGAGTGAGATACTCTTGAAAGAAAGAAATGGAATGGAAAGAATTTTTAATTGGGTGGATTCGAGTGGACTGAAGTAGAGTGCAGTGGAATGGAGAGGAATGGAATGGAATGGAATCGGATGTAAAGGAATGGAGTGATGTGGAGTGGAGTGGTGAGGAGTGTAGTGCTGTGGAATGGAGCAGAAAGTAATGGGATGGTGTGGAGTGGAGTGCAGTGCAGTGGAGTGGAGAGGAGTGCAATGGCGTGGAATGGAATCGGATGTAAAGGAACGTACTGGAGTGGAGTGGAGTGGAAAGGAGTGGAATGGAATGGAATTGAATGTAATGGAAAGCAAAGGAATGGAATGCGATGCAATGGAATTTAATGCAATAGAATGCAGTTCAATAGAGAGTTGACATGTAATGTGAGCTGAGATTGTGCCTAAGCTCTCCAGGCTGTTTGACACAGTGATATCGTGTCGAAAGAATGGAGTGGAATGCAGTGGTGTGAAATGGAATGGAATGTAGTGGACAGGAGTAGAATGGAGTGGAGTGAAGAGGAACAGAGTGGAATGGAATGGGATGCAGTGGAATGGAATGCAGTGGAGTGGAGTGAAATAGAAAGAAATGGAATGGGATGGAATGGAATGTAATGGAATGGAGAAGAGAAATGTGAGCTTAGATTGTGTGACTACACTCCAGCCTTAGTGACCGAGAGAGATTCTGTGGAAGGAAAGAACTGATTTCAAAGGAGTGGAATGGAAGGGAATGTAGTACAGTGGAGTGGAGTGGAATGGAGTGAAACAGAATAGAATGGAGTGGAATGCAATGGAATGGAATGGAATGGAGTGGAGTGGAATAGAGAGGAGTGCACTGCAATGGAGTGGAGTGGAGTGGAAAGGAGTGGAATGCAATGGAATGTAGTGGAGTGCAGTGGAGTGGAATGGAATGGAGTGGACAGGATTGGAAGGTGTAGAGTGGACTGGAATGGAATAGAATGGAACAGAATGCAGTGGAGTGGAGGGGAGTGGAGGTGAGTGGAGTGGCATGGAGTGGAATGGAATGGAATGGAGTGAAATGGAGTCCAATGGATTGGAATGGAGTGGAGTGGAGTGGAGTGGAATGGAGAGGAGTCGAATGGAATGGAAGGGAATGCAACGGAACGCAGTGGTGTGGATTGGAAAGCAGTGAAATGGAGTACTATGGAATCTAAAGGAGTGGAGTGGAGTCTAGTGGAGTGGAATGGAATGGAACCAAATGGAATGGAATGGCACGGAATGGAGTGGAGTAGAGTGGAGTGGGAAGGAAGGGAGATGAGTGGAATGGAGAGGAATGGAATGGAGTGGAGTGGATTGGATTGGAATGAACTGGAATGGAGAGGGATGGAATGACGTGGAACGGAATGGACTGCAATGGAATTGAATGGAGTGAAATGGAGAGGAGTGGAGTGGAGTGGAATGGAGTGGAAATGAATGGAATGGAGTGGAATGGAAGGGAATGGAGACAAGTGGATAGGAATTGAATGAAGCAGATTGGAGTGGAGTGGAGTGGAGTGGCATGGAATGGAATGAAGTGGAAGGGAATGCAATGGAGTGGAATGTAATGGAATAAAATGGAATGGAGTGGAATGGAGAGGAATGGAGTGGAGTGGAGTGGAATGGAGGGGAGTAAGAGGAAGAGAATGGAATGGAATCGAAAGGAGGGATGTGCAATTGTGTGGAGGGGAGTGGAGATGAAAGGAGTGGAGTGATGTGGAGTCGAGAGGAAAGGAATGGAATGGCATGGAATGGAGTTAAGTGGAGTGGAATGGAGTGGAAGGTAATGGAGTGGAATGAAAAGGAGTGGATTGGAATGGAGTGGAATGGAATGGAGTGGAATGGAGTGGAGTAGAATGGAGTGGGTTGCAGAGGAGTGGAATGGAGTGGAATGGAAGGGAATGGAATGGAATGTAGTGGAAAGGAATGGAATGGAGTGGATTGAAATTAAATGGAAAGGATTGGAGTGCAGTGGAATGGAGGGGAGTGGAATAAAATGGAGTATAGTGCAGTGGAATGGAGTGGACTGGAGTGGAGATGAGTGGAGTGGACCGAAATGGAATGGAATGGAGTGGAGTGGAACGGTGTGGAGTGGGGTGGAAAGGAATGGAACAGAATGGAATGGAGAGGAATGGAGTGGCATGTAGTGGAGTGGAGTGAAGTGGAAAGGAATGGAATTGAATGGAATTGAATGGAGTGGATTGAAGTGCAATAGAATGGAGTGGAGTGGAGTGGAATGCAGTGGAGTAGATTTTAGTGGAATGGAGTGTAGTGGAATGGAATGGAATGGCATGGAATGGAATGGAACAGAAGCGGAGATAGTGCGACTGTGCTCCAGGCTATGTGACAGAGTGAGATAACATTGAAAGAAAGGAATGGAATGGAATGGAATGGAGTGGACTGCATGGGAACAGAGTGGAGTGAAGTGGAGTGGCCTGGAATGGAGAGAACTGGAATGAGATGGAATGGAATGGATTGAAATGGAGCGGAGTGAGGGGGAGGGGAATACAGTGCAATGGAGATGAATGCAAGGGGATGGCGTGAAATGGAGTGGAGTGGAATGCCGTTAAATGTAGAGGAGTGTAAAGCAGTGGAATGCAATTGGATGTAACGCAATGTAGTGGAGTGGACTGGAGTAGAATGGAAGGAAATGGAACGGAGCAGAGCCTAGCAGAGCTGAATGGAGTGGAACGGAAAGAAAAGGAACAGAACAGAACGGGAGCTGAGACTGTGCCACTGCACTCCATGCTGAGTGACAGAGTGAGATACTCTCGAAAGAAAGGAAAAGAATGCAATGGAGTACAACAGAACGGCATGGAATGGAATGGAATGGAATGGAATAGAATGGAGTAGAATGGAATGGAATGGAGTGGATTGGAGTGAAGTGGAGTGGAGTGGAATGGAATGGAGAGAAATGGAATGGGATGGAATGGAATGGAATGAACCGGAGTTGATTGAGGTGGAGAGGATAGCAGTGGAATGGAGCGGAATGGAATGAGAAGGAGTGGAATTGAGAGGAGAGCATTGCAGCAAAGTGGAGGAGTGGAATGGAGTGGAATGGATTTGGATGTAATGGAATGTAGTGGAGTGGAGTAGAGTTGAGTGGAACGGAGGAGAATAGAATAGAATTGAAAGTAATGGAATGGAAAGCAGTGGAAGGGAATGGAATGCAAAGAATGGAGTGGAGTGGAAAGGAGTAGAATGGAATGGAGTGGAACGGAATGGAATGGAATAGAATGGAATGGATTGGAGTGGGAAAGATTGGAGTGCAGTGGAATGGAGTGGAATAGAATGGAGTGGAGTGGAGTGGAGGGAAGAGGAATGGAGTAGAATGGAATGGAATGGAAAGGAATGGAAAGGAATGGAGTGGATTGGAAAGGGAGTGGAGTGGAGTAGAATGGATTGGAATGCAATGGAATGGAGTGACGTGGAATAGTTTGGAAAGGAATGGCATGGAATGGAGTAGAGTGGAATGGAGGGGAATGGAATGCAATGGAATTGAGTGGAATGGAGTGGAGTGGAGTGGAGTGGAGAGGAATGGAATGGAGTGGAAAGGTGTGAAAGGAGTGGAATGGAGTGGAGTGGAATGCAATGGAGTAGATTGGAATGAAGTGGAAAGGAATGGAATGGAGAGAAGTAGAGTAGAATGGAGTGGATTGGAATGGAGGGGAGCAGAGTGGAGTTAACAGCAGTGGATTGGAATACAGCGGATGGAGTAGAGTGGAAGGGAGTGTAATTATATGGAATGGAATGGATTGGATTGGATTGGAGTGGAAGGGAGTGGAGTGGAGTTGAAAGTAGAGGAATCGAAAGAAGTGGAAAGGAGTGGAGTAGAGTGGATTAGAGTGGATTGGAATGGAATGGAGTGGAGTGGAATGGTGTGGAAACGAATGGAAGGGAGGGGAGTGGAATGGAACGAAATGGAATGGAATGTAGTGGAATGGAGAGGAGTGGAGTGGACTGGAGTGGAATTTAATCGAATGGAGTTTACTGAAGTGGAATGTATTTGAGAGGAGGGTAATGGACAGGAATTGAGTGGAGTGGAGTGGAGTGAAATACATCGGAATGGCATGGAATTGAATGGAATGGAGGGTAGTGGAATGCAGTGGAGTCTAGTCGATTGGAGTGGTGAGGAATAGAACGGAGTGGCATGGAATGGAGCACAGTGGAATGCAATGGAGTGGAGTGGATTGGAAAGGGGTGGAGTGGAGTGACGATGGGTGAAGTGGAATGGAATGGAGTGGAGTGCAGAGGAGTCTCATGGAATGGAATGGAACGCAATGGAAGCTGAGATTGTACCACTGCGCTCCAGGATGGGTGACAGAGTGTGATACTCTCGAAAGAAAGGAATGGAATGGAATGCAGTGGAATGGAATGGAATGCAATGGGGTGCATTGGAGTGGAGTGGAATGAAGTGAAGTGGATTGGAGTGGAATGGAGAGGAATGGAACGGAATGGAATGGAATGAAGTGGACTGGAGTGGGGTGGAGTTGAGTTCAATGGAATGGAGCGAAATGGAATCAGATGCAGTGAAATGGAGTAGGGAGGAGTGCAGTAGAGTGAAAAGGAGTGCAATGGAGTGGAATGGAATCGGAAGTAATGGAAAGTAGTGGAGTGGATGGAACGGATAGGAAAGGAGTGGAGCGGAGTGGAATGGAATGGAGCGGGAGGTGGGATGGGGCCACTGCACTCCAGGCTGGCTGACTGAGTGAGATATTCTCGAAATAAAGGAATGGAATGGAATGCCATAGAATGGAATGGAACGGAGTGGAGTGGAGTGGAATGGAGTGAGTTGGAGCAGAGTGGAATGAAGAATGCAATGGGATGGAAGGGAATTGAATGAAATGCAGTGGAGTGCAGTGGAGTGTATTGCAGTGGAATGGAGCAGAATGGAATGGAAAGGAGTGGAATGGGCAGGAGTGGAGTGCACTGGAGAGGAGAGGTTAGGAATGCAGTGGAATGGAATTGGATGTAATGGAACGTAGAGAAGTGGAGTGGAATGGAGTGGGCCAGGGTGGAATGGAATGGAATGCAATGGAAAGGAATGGAGTGGAATAGAATGGAATGGAATGGAATGGAAAGGAACGGAGTGGAATGAAATGTAGTGGAGTGGAGTGAAATGGAGTGGAATGGAATGGAGTGGAGTGGAGTGGAATGTGATAGAATGGAGAGGAGGGGAATGGAGCAGAATGGAATGGAGTGCAGCGGAATGGAGTGGAGTGGAATGGAATCAAATGGAGTGGAATGGAACCAAGTGGAATGGAATGGAGTGCAATAGACTAGAATTGAGTGTAGTGTAGTGGAATTTAGTGGAATGGACTGAAATGGAGTGGAATGGAATGGAATTGAGAGGAATGGAATGGAATGGAATGGAATGGAAAGGAATAGAATTGAATGGAACGGAATTAAAAGAATGCAATGGAATGCAATGGAATAGAATGCAATGGAATGTATAGTTGACATGTAATATGAGCTGAGATTGTGACACTGCACTCCAGCCAGGGTGACATAGTGATATCCTGTCGTAAGAAGTGAATGGAATGCAATTTAGTGAAATGGAATGGAAAAAAATGGAATGGAGTGGAGTGGAAGGGAATGGAGTGGAATGGAAGCGAATGCAGTGGAGTGGAGTGGGGTGGAGTGGAATGAAATGGAATGCAGTGGACTGTAATGGCATGGAGTGGAAAGAAGTAGAGTGGAATGGAGTGGAATGGAATGGACTGGCATAGAATGGAGTGTAATTGAATGCAATGGAGTGGATTGGAAAGGAATAGAAAGGAGTAGAGTGGAGTAGAGTGGTGTGGAGTGGAGTGGAATGGAGCTGAATGTACTTCAATGGAGTACAATGGAATGGAACCGAGTGGAATGGAATGGAATGATATGAGGTGGATTGGAGTGGAATGTAGTGGAGTGGAATGGAATGGAATAGAATGGAATGGAGTAGAGTGTAACGGAATGCAGTGGCGATAAGTGGAGTGGAATGGAATGCATTGGAGTAGAGTGGAGTGGAATGGAATGGAATGGAGTGGAGAGGAGGGGAGTGGAGTGGAATGGAATTGAATGAAGTGGAGTGCAGTTGAATGGAATATCGTGGTGTGGAGTGGAGTGGAAGTGAATGGAGTGAATAGGAGTGGAATTAAATGAAATGGAATGGAGTGGAGAGAAACGCAGTTGATTGGAGTGGAGTGGATTGGAAAGGAATGGAAAGGAGTGGGATGGAGTCGTATGGATTGGAGTGGAATGGAGTGGAATGGAATGAAGTGGAAAGGAGTGGAACGGAGTGAAATTGAATTTAGTGGACTGGAGTGGAATGGAGTTAAATGGAATGGAATGGAATGGAGTGGAATGGAATGGAATGGAGTGGAGTGGAATGGAATGGAATGGAGTGGAGTGGAATGGAATAGAATGGAATGGAATGGAATAGAATGGAATGGAGTGGAGTGGAGAGGAGTGGAATGGATTGGAGTGAAGTGGAGTGGAATGGAATAGAGTGGAGCGGAGAGGAAAGGAATGGAATGGAGTGGAGTGGAATGGCATGGAATGGAGTGGAATGGAATGGATAGAAGTGGAGTGGAGTGGAGTGGATTGGAGTGTAGTGGAAGGGAATGGAGTGCAGTGTAATGGACTGGAATGGAGCAGAGCAGAATGGAGTGGACTGGAGTGGAGTGGAATGGAATGGGATAGAATGGAATGGGAGCTGCGATTTTAGCAGTGTGCTCTAGGCAGTGTAACTGAGTGTCATACTCTCAAAAGAAAGGAATGGAATGGAACGCAGTGGAATGGAATGGAACAGAGTGGACATTAGTGGAGTGGAATGTGGAGGAATGGAATGAAATGGAACGTAATGGCATGAATTGGAGTGGTGTGGGTTGGAATGGATTATAGTGGAATGGGGTGGAAAGGAATGGGATGGAGTGGAATGGAGTGCAGTGGAGTTGAACGGAGTTGAATGGCCTAGAATTGAGTGGACAGTAGTGGAATGTAATGGAATGGAATGGAATCCATTGTAATAGAATATAATACAATGGAAAGTTGAGATGTAGTGTGAGCTGAGATTGTGCCACTGCACTCCAGACTGGGTGACACGTTATATCCTGTGGATAGAAAGGAATGGAATGCAATAGAGTGAAAGGGAATGGAGTGGAATGGAATTGAATGGAATGGAGTGGAGTGGAGTGGAGTGGAGTCGAATGGAGACGAATGGAATGGGACGGAGTGGAATGGAACGGAGTGGAGTGGAGTATCGTGGAGTGAAATAGAATGGAATGCAATGGGTTGGAATGGAATGCAATGGACTGCTGAAAGGAAATGTGAGCTGTTATTGTTCCACTGCACTCCAGCCTTTGTGACGGAATGAAATCCTGTGGAAAAAAAGGATTGGAATGGAATGGAATGGAATGGAATGGAATGGAATGGAATGGAATGGAATGGAATGGAATGGAATGGAATGGAGAGGAGTGTAGTGGTGTGGAGTGAAATGGAGTGGAGTGTCGTGGAGGAGAGTGGAATGGAGTGGAATGGAATGAAGAGGAAAGGAACGGAGTGGAGTGGAATGGAACGGAGTGGAGTGGAATGGAACGGAGTGGAGTGGAATGGAACGGAGTGGAGTGGAATGGAATCCAATGGAATGAAATGGAATTGAATCGAATGGAATGAAGAAATATGTGCAGTGATTTGGCCACTGCGCTGGAGCCTGCGTGACAGAGGGAGATCCTGTCGATAAAACAGAGTGGAATGGAAGGGATTGGAATGGAATGGAATGGAACGTATTGGAGTGGAGTGGAGTGGAATTGAGTGGAGTGGAGTGCACTGGAATGGAATGGAATGCAATGGAATGTAATGGAATGATGAAATGATATGTGAGTTGAGATTGTGCCACTGCACTCCACGCTGGGTGACAGAGTGAGATACTCTTGAAAGAAAGAAATGGAATGGAAAGAATTTTTAATTGGGTGGATTCGAGTGGACTGAAGTAGAGTGCAGTGGAATGGAGAGGAATGGAATGGAATGGAATCGGATGTAAAGGAATGGAGTGATGTGGAGTGGAGTGGTGAGGAGTGTAGTGCTGTGGAATGGAGCAGAAAGTAATGGGATGGTGTGGAGTGGAGTGCAGTGCAGTGGAGTGGAGAGGAGTGCAATGGCGTGGAATGGAATCGGATGTAAAGGAACGTACTGGAGTGGAGTGGAGTGGAAAGGAGTGGAATGGAATGGAATTGAATGTAATGGAAAGCAAAGGAATGGAATGCGATGCAATGGAATTTAATGCAATAGAATGCAGTTCAATAGAGAGTTGACATGTAATGTGAGCTGAGATTGTGCCTAAGCTCTCCAGGCTGTTTGACACAGTGATATCGTGTCGAAAGAATGGAGTGGAATGCAGTGGTGTGAAATGGAATGGAATGTAGTGGACAGGAGGAGAATGGAGTGGAGTGAAGAGGAACAGAGTGGAATGGAATGGGATGCAGTGGAATGGAATGCAGTGGAGTGGAGTGAAATAGAAAGAAATGGAATGGGATGGAATGGAATGTAATGGAATGGAGAAGAGAAATGTGAGCTTAGATTGTGTGACTACACTCCAGCCTTAGTGACCGAGAGAGATTCTGTGGAAGGAAAGAACTGATTTCAAAGGAGTGGAATGGAAGGGAATGTAGTACAGTGGAGTAGAGTGGAATGGAGTGAAACAGAATAGAATGGAGTGGAATGCAATGGAATGGAATGGAATGGAGTGGAGTGGAATAGAGAGGAGTGCACTGCAATGGAGTGGAGTGGAGTGGAAGGGAGTGGAATGCAATGGAATGTAGTGGAGTGCAGTGGAGTGGAATGGAATGGAGTGGACAGGATTGGAAGGTGTAGAGTGGACTGGAATGGAATAGAATGGAACAGAATGCAGTGGAGTGGAGGGGAGTGGAGGTGAGTGGAGTGGCATGGAGTGGAATGGAATGGAATGGAGTGAAATGGAGTCCAATGGATTGGAATGGAGTGGAGTGGAGTGGAGTGGAATGGAGAGGAGTCGAATGGAATGGAAGGGAATGCAACGGAACGCAGTGGTGTGGATTGGAAAGCAGTGAAATGGAGTACTATGGAATCTAAAGGAGTGGAGTGGAGTCTAGTGGAGTGGAATGGAATGGAACCAAATGGAATGGAATGGCACGGAATGGAGTGGAGTAGAGTGGAGTGGGAAGGAAGGGAGATGAGTGGAATGGAGAGGAATGGAATGGAGTGGAGTGGATTGGATTGGAATGAACTGGAATGGAGAGGGATGGAATGACGTGGAACGGAATGGACTGCAATGGAATTGAATGGAGTGAAATGGAGAGGAGTGGAGTGGAGTGGAATGGAGTGGAAATGAATGGAATGGAGTGGAATGGAAGGGAATGGAGACAAGTGGATAGGAATTGAATGAAGCAGATTGGAGTGGAGTGGAGTGGAGTGGCATGGAATGGAATGAAGTGGAAGGGAATGCAATGGAGTGGAATGTAATGGAATAAAATGGAATGGAGTGGAATGGAGAGGAATGGAGTGGAGTGGAGTGGAATGGAGGGGAGTAAGAGGAAGAGAATGGAATGGAATCGAAAGGAGGGATGTGCAATTGTGTGGAGGGGAGTGGAGATGAAAGGAGTGGAGTGATGTGGAGTCGAGAGGAAAGGAATGGAATGGCATGGAATGGAGTTAAGTGGAGTGGAATGGAGTGGAAGGTAATGGAGTGGAATGAAAAGGAGTGGATTGGAATGGAGTGGAATGGAATGGAGTGGAATGGAGTGGAGTAGAATGGAGTGGGTTGCAGAGGAGTGGAATGGAGTGGAATGGAAGGGAATGGAATGGAATGTAGTGGAAAGGAATGGAATGGAGTGGATTGAAATTAAATGGAAAGGATTGGAGTGCAGTGGAATGGAGGGGAGTGGAATAAAATGGAGTATAGTGCAGTGGAAAGGAGTGGACTGGAGTGGAGATGAGTGTAGTGGACCGAAATGGAATGGAATGGAGTGGAGTGGAACGGTGTGGAGTGGGGTGGAAAGGAATGGAACAGAATGGAATGGAGAGGAATGGAGTGGCATGTAGTGGAGTGGAGTGAAGTGGAAAGGAATGGAATTGAATGGAATTGAATGGAGTGGATTGAAGTGCAATAGAATGGAGTGGAGTGGAGTGGAATGCAGTGGAGTAGATTTTAGTGGAATGGAGTGTAGTGGAATGGAATGGAATGGCATGGAATGGAATGGAACAGAAGCGGAGATAGTGCGACTGTGCTCCAGGCTATGTGACAGAGTGAGATAACATTGAAAGAAAGGAATGGAATGGAATGGAATGGAGTGGACTGCATGGGAACAGAGTGGAGTGAAGTGGAGTGGCCTGGAATGGAGAGAACTGGAATGAGATGGAATGGAATGGATTGAAATGGAGCGGAGTGAGGGGGAGGGGAATACAGTGCAATGGAGATGAATGCAAGGGGATGGCGTGAAATGGAGTGGAGTGGAATGCCGTTAAGTGTAGAGGAGTGTAAAGCAGTGGAATGCAATTGGATGTAACGCAATGTAGTGGAGTGGACTGGAGTAGAATGGAAGGAAATGGAACGGAGCAGAGCCTAGCAGAGCTGAATGGAGTGGAACGGAAAGAAAAGGAACAGAACAGAACGGGAGCTGAGACTGTGCCACTGCACTCCATGCTGAGTGACAGAGTGAGATACTCTCGAAAGAAAGGAAAAGAATGCAATGGAGTACAACAGAACGGCATGGAATGAAATGGAATGGAATGGAATAGAATGGAGTAGAATGGAATGGAATGGAGTGGATTGGAGTGAAGTGGAGTGGAGTGGAATGGAATGGAGAGAAATGGAATGGGATGGAATGGAATGGAATGAACCGGAGATGATTGAGGTGGAGAGGATAGCAGTGGAATGGAGCGGAATGGAATGAGAAGGAGTGGAATTGAGAGGAGAGCATTGCAGCAAAGTGGAGGAGTGGAATGGAGTGGAATGGATTTGGATGTAATGGAATGTAGTGGAGTGGAGTAGAGTTGAGTGGAACGGAGGAGAATAGAATAGAATTGAAAGTAATGGAATGGAAAGCAGTGGAAGGGAATGGAATGCAAAGAATGGAGTGGAGTGGAAAGGAGTAGAATGGAATGGAGTGGAACGGAATGGAATGGAATAGAATGGAATGGATTGGAGTGGGAAAGATTGGAGTGCAGTGGAATGGAGTGGAATAGAATGGAGTGGAGTGGAGTGGAGGGAAGAGGAATGGAGTAGAATGGAATGGAATGGAAAGGAATGGAAAGGAATGGAGTGGATTGGAAAGGGAGTGGAGTGGAGTAGAATGGATTGGAATGCAATGGAATGGAGTGACGTGGAATAGTTTGGAAAGGAATGGCATGGAATGGAGTAGAGTGGAATGGAGGGGAATGGAATGCAATGGAATTGAGTGGAATGGAGTGGAGTGGAGTGGAGTGGAGAGGAATGGAATGGAGTGGAAAGGTGTGAAAGGAGTGGAATGGAGTGGAGTGGAATGCAATGGAGTAGATTGGAATGAAGTGGAAAGGAATGGAATGGAGAGAAGTAGAGTAGAATGGAGTGGATTGGAATGGAGGGGAGCAGAGTGGAGTTAACAGCAGTGGATTGGAATACAGCGGATGGAGTAGAGTGGAAGGGAGTGTAATTATATGGAATGGAATGGATTGGATTGGATTGGAGTAGAAGGGAGTGGAGTGGAGTTGAAAGTAGAGGAATCGAAAGAAGTGGAAAGGAGTGGAGTAGAGTGGATTAGAGTGGATTGGAATGGAATGGAGTGGAGTGGAATGGTGTGGAAACGAATGGAAGGGAGGGGAGTGGAATGGAACGAAATGGAATGGAATGTAGTGGAATGGAGAGGAGTGGAGTGGACTGGAGTGGAATTTAATCGAATGGAGTTTACTGAAGTGGAATGTATTTGAGAGGAGGGTAATGGACAGGAATTGAGTGGAGTGGAGTGGAGTGAAATACATCGGAATGGCATGGAATTGAATGGAATGGAGGGTAGTGGAATGCAGTGGAGTCTAGTCGATTGGAGTGGTGAGGAATAGAACGGAGTGGCATGGAATGGAGCACAGTGGAATGCAATGGAGTGGAGTGGATTGGAAAGGGGTGGAGTGGAGTGACGATGGGTGAAGTGGAATGGAATGGAGTGGAGTGCAGAGGAGTCTCATGGAATGGAATGGAACGCAATGGAAGCTGAGATTGTACCACTGCGCTCCAGGATGGGTGACAGAGTGTGATACTCTCGAAAGAAAGGAATGGAATGGAATGCAGTGGAATGGAATGGAATGCAATGGGTTGCATTGGAGTGGAGTGGAATGAAGTGAAGTGAATTGGAGTGGAATGGAGAGGAATGGAACGGAATGGAATGGAATGAAGTGGACTGGAGTGGGGTGGAGTTGAGTTCAATGGAATGGAGCGAAATGGAATCAGATGCAGTGAAATGGAGTAGGGAGGAGTGCAGTAGAGTGAAAAGGAGTGCAATGGAGTGGAATGGAATCGGAAGTAATGGAAAGTAGTGGAGTGGATGGAACGGATAGGAAAGGAGTGGAGCGGAGTGGAATGGAATGGAGCGGGAGGTGGGATGGGGCCACTGCACTCCAGGCTGGCTGACTGAGTGAGATATTCTCGAAATAAAGGAATGGAATGGAATGCCATAGAATGGAATGGAACGGAGTGGAGTGGAGTGGAATGGAGTGAGTTGGAGCAGAGTGGAATGAAGAATGCAATGGGATGGAAGGGAATTGAATGAAATGCAGTGGAGTGCAGTGGAGTGCATTGCAGTGGAATGGAGCAGAATGGAATGGAAAGGAGTGGAATGGGCAGGAGTGGAGTGCACTGGAGAGGAGAGGTTAGGAATGCAGTGGAATGGAATTGGATGTAATGGAACGTAGAGAAGTGGAGTGGAATGGAGTGGGCCAGAGTGGAATGGAATGGAATGCAATGGAAAGGAATGGAGTGGAATAGAATGGAATGGAATGGAATGGAAAGGAACGGAGTGGAATGAAATGTAGTGGAGTGCAGTGAAATGCAGTGGAATGGAATCGAGTGGAGTGGAGTGGAATGTGATAGAATGGAGAGGAGGGGAATGGAGCAGAATGGAATGGAGTGCAGCGGAATGGAGTGGAGTGGAATGGAATCAAATGGAGTGGAATGGAACCAAGTGGAATGGAATGGAGTGCAATAGACTAGAATTGAGTGTAGTGTAGTGGAATTTAGTGGAATGGACTGAAATGGAGTGGAATGGAATGGAATTGAGAGGAATGGAATGGAATGGAATGGAATGGAAAGGAATAGAATTGAATGGAACGGAATTAAAAGAATGCAATGGAATGCAATGGAATAGAATGCAATGGAATGTATAGTTGACATGTAATATGAGCTGAGATTGGGACACTGCACTCCAGCCAGGGTGACATAGTGATATCCTGTCGTAAGAAGTGAATGGAATGCAATTTAGTGAAATGGAATGGAAAAAAATGGAATGGAGTGGAGTGGAAGGGAATGGAGTGGAATGGAAGCGAATGCAGTGGAGTGGAGTGGGGTGGAGTGGAATGAAATGGAATGCAGTGGACTGTAATGGCATGGAGTGGAAAGAAGTAGAGTGGAATGGAGTGGAATGGAATGGACTGGCATAGAATGGAGTGTAATTGAATGCAATGGAGTGGATTGGAAAGGAATAGAAAGGAGTAGAGTGGAGTAGAGTGGTGTGGAGTGGAGTGGAATGGAGCTGAATGTACTTCAATGGAGTACAATGGAATGGAACCGAGTGGAATGGAATGGAATGATATGAGGTGGATTGGAGTGGAATGTAGTGGAGTGGAATGGAATGGAATAGAATGGAATGGAGTAGAGTGTAACGGAATGCAGTGGTGATAAGTGGAGTGGAATGGAATGCATTGGAGTAGAGTGGAGTGGAATGGAATGGAATGGAGTGGAGAGGAGGGGAGTGGAGTGGAATGGAATTGAATGAAGTGGAGTGCAGTTGAATGGAATATCGTGGTGTGGAGTGGAGTGGAAGTGAATGGAGTGAATAGGAGTGGAATTAAATGAAATGGAATGGAGTGGAGAGAAACGCAGTTGATTGGAGTGGAGTGGAGTGGAAAGGAATGGAAAGGAGTGGGATGGAGTCGTATGGATTGGAGTGGAATGGAGTGGAATGGAATGAAGTGGAAAGGAGTGGAACGGAGTGAAATTGAATTTAGTGGACTGGAGTGGAATGGAGTTAAATGGAATGGAATGGAATGGAGTGGAATGGAATGGAATGGAGTGGAGTGGAATGGAATGGAATGGAGTGGAGTGGAATGGAATAGAATGGAATGGAATGGAATAGAATGGAATGGAGTGGAGTGGAGAGGAGTGGAATGGATTGGAGTGAAGTGGAGTGGAATGGAATAGAGTGGAGCGGAGAGGAAAGGAATGGAATGGAGTGGAGTGGAATGGCATGGAATGGAGTGGAATGGAATGGATAGAAGTGGAGTGGAGTGGAGTGGATTGGAGTGTAGTGGAAGGGAATGGAGTGCAGTGTAATGGACTGGAATGGAGCAGAGCAGAATGGAGTGGACTGGAGTGGAGTGGAATGGAATGGGATAGAATGGAATGGGAGCTGCGATTTTACCAGTGTGCTCTAGGCAGTGTAACTGAGTGTCATACTCTCAAAAGAAAGGAATGGAATGGAACGCAGTGGAATGGAATGGAACAGAGTGGACATTAGTGGAGTGGAATGTGGAGGAATGGAATGAAATGGAACGTAATGGCATGAATTGGAGTGGTGTGGGTTGGAATGGATTATAGTGGAATGGGGTGGAAAGGAATGGGATGGAGTGGAATGGAGTGCAGTGGAGTTGAACGGAGTTGAATGGCCTAGAATTGAGTGGACAGTAGTGGAATGTAATGGAATGGAATGGAATCCATTGTAATAGAATATAATACAATGGAAAGTTGAGATGTAGTGTGAGCTGAGATTGTGCCACTGCACTCCAGACTGGGTGACACGTTATATCCTGTGGATAGAAAGGAATGGAATGCAATAGAGTGAAAGGGAATGGAGTGGAATGGAATTGAATGGAATGGAGTGGAGTGGAGTGGAGTGGAGTCGAATGGAGACGAATGGAATGGGACGGAGTGGAATGGAACGGAGTGGAGTGGAGTATCGTGGAGTGAAATAGAATGGAATGCAATGGGTTGGAATGGAATGCAATGGACTGCTGAAAGGAAATGTGAGCTGTTATTGTTCCACTGCACTCCAGCCTTTGTGACGGAATGAAATCCTGTGGAAAAAAAGGATTGGAATGGAATGGAATGGAATGGAATGGAATGGAATGGAATGGAATGGAATGGAATGGAATGGAATGGAATGGAGAGGAGTGTAGTGGTGTGGAGTGAAATGGAGTGGAGTGTCGTGGAGGAGAGTGGAATGGAGTGGAATGGAATGAAGAGGAAAGGAACGGAGTGGAGTGGAATGGAACGGAGTGGAGTGGAATGGAACGGAGTGGAGTGGAATGGAACGGAGTGGAGTGGAATGGAATCCAATGGAATGAAATGGAATTGAATCGAATGGAATGAAGAAATATGTGCAGTGATTTGGCCACTGCGCTGGAGCCTGCGTGACAGAGGGAGATCCTGTCGATAAAACAGAGTGGAATGGAAGGGATTGGAATGGAATGGAATGGAACGTATTGGAGTGGAGTGGAGTGGAATTGAGTGGAGTGGAGTGCACTGGAATGGAATGGAATGCAATGGAATGTAATGGAATGATGAAATGATATGTGAGTTGAGATTGTGCCACTGCACTCCACGCTGGGTGACAGAGTGAGATACTCTTGAAAGAAAGAAATGGAATGGAAAGAATTTTTAATTGGGTGGATTCGAGTGGACTGAAGTAGAGTGCAGTGGAATGGAGAGGAATGGAATGGAATGGAATCGGATGTAAAGGAATGGAGTGATGTGGAGTGGAGTGGTGAGGAGTGTAGTGCTGTGGAATGGAGCAGAAAGTAATGGGATGGTGTGGAGTGGAGTGCAGTGCAGTGGAGTGGAGAGGAGTGCAATGGCGTGGAATGGAATCGGATGTAAAGGAACGTACTGGAGTGGAGTGGAGTGGAAAGGAGTGGAATGGAATGGAATTGAATGTAATGGAAAGCAAAGGAATGGAATGCGATGCAATGGAATTTAATGCAATAGAATGCAGTTCAATAGAGAGTTGACATGTAATGTGAGCTGAGATTGTGCCTAAGCTCTCCAGGCTGTTTGACACAGTGATATCGTGTCGAAAGAATGGAGTGGAATGCAGTGGTGTGAAATGGAATGGAATGTAGTGGACAGGAGGAGAATGGAGTGGAGTGAAGAGGAACAGAGTGGAATGGAATGGGATGCAGTGGAATGGAATGCAGTGGAGTGGAGTGAAATAGAAAGAAATGGAATGGGATGGAATGGAATGTAATGGAATGGAGAAGAGAAATGTGAGCTTAGATTGTGTGACTACACTCCAGCCTTAGTGACCGAGAGAGATTCTGTGGAAGGAAAGAACTGATTTCAAAGGAGTGGAATGGAAGGGAATGTAGTACAGTGGAGTAGAGTGGAATGGAGTGAAACAGAATAGAATGGAGTGGAATGCAATGGAATGGAATGGAATGGAGTGGAGTGGAATAGAGAGGAGTGCACTGCAATGGAGTGGAGTGGAGTGGAAGGGAGTGGAATGCAATGGAATGTAGTGGAGTGCAGTGGAGTGGAATGGAATGGAGTGGACAGGATTGGAAGGTGTAGAGTGGACTGGAATGGAATAGAATGGAACAGAATGCAGTGGAGTGGAGGGGAGTGGAGGTGAGTGGAGTGGCATGGAGTGGAATGGAATGGAATGGAGTGAAATGGAGTCCAATGGATTGGAATGGAGTGGAGTGGAGTGGAGTGGAATGGAGAGGAGTCGAATGGAATGGAAGGGAATGCAACGGAACGCAGTGGTGTGGATTGGAAAGCAGTGAAATGGAGTACTATGGAATCTAAAGGAGTGGAGTGGAGTCTAGTGGAGTGGAATGGAATGGAACCAAATGGAATGGAATGGCACGGAATGGAGTGGAGTAGAGTGGAGTGGGAAGGAAGGGAGATGAGTGGAATGGAGAGGAATGGAATGGAGTGGAGTGGATTGGATTGGAATGAACTGGAATGGAGAGGGATGGAATGACGTGGAACGGAATGGACTGCAATGGAATTGAATGGAGTGAAATGGAGAGGAGTGGAGTGGAGTGGAATGGAGTGGAAATGAATGGAATGGAGTGGAATGGAAGGGAATGGAGACAAGTGGATAGGAATTGAATGAAGCAGATTGGAGTGGAGTGGAGTGGAGTGGCATGGAATGGAATGAAGTGGAAGGGAATGCAATGGAGTGGAATGTAATGGAATAAAATGGAATGGAGTGGAATGGAGAGGAATGGAGTGGAGTGGAGTGGAATGGAGGGGAGTAAGAGGAAGAGAATGGAATGGAATCGAAAGGAGGGATGTGCAATTGTGTGGAGGGGAGTGGAGATGAAAGGAGTGGAGTGATGTGGAGTCGAGAGGAAAGGAATGGAATGGCATGGAATGGAGTTAAGTGGAGTGGAATGGAGTGGAAGGTAATGGAGTGGAATGAAAAGGAGTGGATTGGAATGGAGTGGAATGGAATGGAGTGGAATGGAGTGGAGTAGAATGGAGTGGGTTGCAGAGGAGTGGAATGGAGTGGAATGGAAGGGAATGGAATGGAATGTAGTGGAAAGGAATGGAATGGAGTGGATTGAAATTAAATGGAAAGGATTGGAGTGCAGTGGAATGGAGGGGAGTGGAATAAAATGGAGTATAGTGCAGTGGAATGGAGTGGACTGGAGTGGAGATGAGTGTAGTGGACCGAAATGGAATGGAATGGAGTGGAGTGGAACGGTGTGGAGTGGGGTGGAAAGGAATGGAACAGAATGGAATGGAGAGGAATGGAGTGGCATGTAGTGGAGTGGAGTGAAGTGGAAAGGAATGGAATTGAATGGAATTGAATGGAGTGGATTGAAGTGCAATAGAATGGAGTGGAGTGGAGTGGAATGCAGTGGAGTAGATTTTAGTGGAATGGAGTGTAGTGGAATGGAATGGAATGGCATGGAATGGAATGGAACAGAAGCGGAGATAGTGCGACTGTGCTCCAGGCTATGTGACAGAGTGAGATAACATTGAAAGAAAGGAATGGAATGGAATGGAATGGAGTGGACTGCATGGGAACAGAGTGGAGTGAAGTGGAGTGGCCTGGAATGGAGAGAACTGGAATGAGATGGAATGGAATGGATTGAAATGGAGCGGAGTGAGGGGGAGGGGAATACAGTGCAATGGAGATGAATGCAAGGGGATGGCGTGAAATGGAGTGGAGTGGAATGCCGTTAAGTGTAGAGGAGTGTAAAGCAGTGGAATGCAATTGGATGTAACGCAATGTAGTGGAGTGGACTGGAGTAGAATGGAAGGAAATGGAACGGAGCAGAGCCTAGCAGAGCTGAATGGAGTGGAACGGAAAGAAAAGGAACAGAACAGAACGGGAGCTGAGACTGTGCCACTGCACTCCATGCTGAGTGACAGAGTGAGATACTCTCGAAAGAAAGGAAAAGAATGCAATGGAGTACAACAGAACGGCATGGAATGAAATGGAATGGAATGGAATAGAATGGAGTAGAATGGAATGGAATGGAGTGGATTGGAGTGAAGTGGAGTGGAGTGGAATGGAATGGAGAGAAATGGAATGGGATGGAATGGAATGGAATGAACCGGAGATGATTGAGGTGGAGAGGATAGCAGTGGAATGGAGCGGAATGGAATGAGAAGGAGTGGAATTGAGAGGAGAGCATTGCAGCAAAGTGGAGGAGTGGAATGGAGTGGAATGGATTTGGATGTAATGGAATGTAGTGGAGTGGAGTAGAGTTGAGTGGAACGGAGGAGAATAGAATAGAATTGAAAGTAATGGAATGGAAAGCAGTGGAAGGGAATGGAATGCAAAGAATGGAGTGGAATGGAAAGGAGTAGAATGGAATGGAGTGGAACGGAATGGAATGGAATAGAATGGAATGGATTGGAGTGGGAAAGATTGGAGTGCAGTGGAATGGAGTGGAATAGAATGGAGTGGAGTGGAGTGGAGGGAAGAGGAATGGAGTAGAATGGAATGGAATGGAAAGGAATGGAAAGGAATGGAGTGGATTGGAAAGGGAGTGGAGTGGAGTAGAATGGATTGGAATGCAATGGAATGGAGTGACGTGGAATAGTTTGGAAAGGAATGGCATGGAATGGAGTAGAGTGGAATGGAGGGGAATGGAATGCAATGGAATTGAGTGGAATGGAGTGGAGTGGAGTGGAGTGGAGAGGAATGGAATGGAGTGGAAAGGTGTGAAAGGAGTGGAATGGAGTGGAGTGGAATGCAATGGAGTAGATTGGAATGAAGTGGAAAGGAATGGAATGGAGAGAAGTAGAGTAGAATGGAGTGGATTGGAATGGAGGGGAGCAGAGTGGAGTTAACAGCAGTGGATTGGAATACAGCGGATGGAGTAGAGTGGAAGGGAGTGTAATTATATGGAATGGAATGGATTGGATTGGATTGGAGTAGAAGGGAGTGGAGTGGAGTTGAAAGTAGAGGAATCGAAAGAAGTGGAAAGGAGTGGAGTAGAGTGGATTAGAGTGGATTGGAATGGAATGGAGTGGAGTGGAATGGTGTGGAAACGAATGGAAGGGAGGGGAGTGGAATGGAACGAAATGGAATGGAATGTAGTGGAATGGAGAGGAGTGGAGTGGACTGGAGTGGAATTTAATCGAATGGAGTTTACTGAAGTGGAATGTATTTGAGAGGAGGGTAATGGACAGGAATTGAGTGGAGTGGAGTGGAGTGAAATACATCGGAATGGCATGGAATTGAATGGAATGGAGGGTAGTGGAATGCAGTGGAGTCTAGTCGATTGGAGTGGTGAGGAATAGAACGGAGTGGCATGGAATGGAGCACAGTGGAATGCAATGGAGTGGAGTGGATTGGAAAGGGGTGGAGTGGAGTGACGATGGGTGAAGTGGAATGGAATGGAGTGGAGTGCAGAGGAGTCTCATGGAATGGAATGGAACGCAATGGAAGCTGAGATTGTACCACTGCGCTCCAGGATGGGTGACAGAGTGTGATACTCTCGAAAGAAAGGAATGGAATGGAATGCAGTGGAATGGAATGGAATGCAATGGGGTGCATTGGAGTGGAGTGGAATGAAGTGAAGTGGATTGGAGTGGAATGGAGAGGAATGGAACGGAATGGAATGGAATGAAGTGGACTGGAGTGGGGTGGAGTTGAGTTCAATGGAATGGAGCGAAATGGAATCAGATGCAGTGAAATGGAGTAGGGAGGAGTGCAGTAGAGTGAAAAGGAGTGCAATGGAGTGGAATGGAATCGGAAGTAATGGAAAGTAGTGGAGTGGATGGAACGGATAGGAAAGGAGTGGAGCGGAGTGGAATGGAATGGAGCGGGAGGTGGGATGGGGCCACTGCACTCCAGGCTGGCTGACTGAGTGAGATATTCTCGAAATAAAGGAATGGAATGGAATGCCATAGAATGGAATGGAACGGAGTGGAGTGGAGTGGAATGGAGTGAGTTGGAGCAGAGTGGAATGAAGAATGCAATGGGATGGAAGGGAATTGAATGAAATGCAGTGGAGTGCAGTGGAGTGCATTGCAGTGGAATGGAGCAGAATGGAATGGAAAGGAGTGGAATGGGCAGGAGTGGAGTGCACTGGAGAGGAGAGGTTAGGAATGCAGTGGAATGGAATTGGATGTAATGGAACGTAGAGAAGTGGAGTGGAATGGAGTGGGCCAGAGTGGAATGGAATGGAATGCAATGGAAAGGAATGGAGTGGAATAGAATGGAATGGAATGGAATGGAAAGGAACGGAGTGGAATGAAATGTAGTGGAGTGCAGTGAAATGCAGTGGAATGGAATCGAGTGGAGTGGAGTGGAATGTGATAGAATGGAGAGGAGGGGAATGGAGCAGAATGGAATGGAGTGCAGCGGAATGGAGTGGAGTGGAATGGAATCAAATGGAGTGGAATGGAACCAAGTGGAATGGAATGGAGTGCAATAGACTAGAATTGAGTGTAGTGTAGTGGAATTTAGTGGAATGGACTGAAATGGAGTGGAATGGAATGGAATTGAGAGGAATGGAATGGAATGGAATGGAATGGAAAGGAATAGAATTGAATGGAACGGAATTAAAAGAATGCAATGGAATGCAATGGAATAGAATGCAATGGAATGTATAGTTGACATGTAATATGAGCTGAGATTGGGACACTGCACTCCAGCCAGGGTGACATAGTGATATCCTGTCGTAAGAAGTGAATGGAATGCAATTTAGTGAAATGGAATGGAAAAAAATGGAATGGAGTGGAGTGGAAGGGAATGGAGTGGAATGGAAGCGAATGCAGTGGAGTGGAGTGGGGTGGAGTGGAATGAAATGGAATGCAGTGGACTGTAATGGCATGGAGTGGAAAGAAGTAGAGTGGAATGGAGTGGAATGGAATGGACTGGCATAGAATGGAGTGTAATTGAATGCAATGGAGTGGATTGGAAAGGAATAGAAAGGAGTAGAGTGGAGTAGAGTGGTGTGGAGTGGAGTGGAATGGAGCTGAATGTACTTCAATGGAGTACAATGGAATGGAACCGAGTGGAATGGAATGGAATGATATGAGGTGGATTGGAGTGGAATGTAGTGGAGTGGAATGGAATGGAATAGAATGGAATGGAGTAGAGTGTAACGGAATGCAGTGGTGATAAGTGGAGTGGAATGGAATGCATTGGAGTAGAGTGGAGTGGAATGGAATGGAATGGAGTGGAGAGGAGGGGAGTGGAGTGGAATGGAATTGAATGAAGTGGAGTGCAGTTGAATGGAATATCGTGGTGTGGAGTGGAGTGGAAGTGAATGGAGTGAATAGGAGTGGAATTAAATGAAATGGAATGGAGTGGAGAGAAACGCAGTTGATTGGAGTGGAGTGGAGTGGAAAGGAATGGAAAGGAGTGGGATGGAGTCGTATGGATTGGAGTGGAATGGAGTGGAATGGAATGAAGTGGAAAGGAGTGGAACGGAGTGAAATTGAATTTAGTGGACTGGAGTGGAATGGAGTTAAATGGAATGGAATGGAATGGAGTGGAATGGAATGGAATGGAGTGGAGTGGAATGGAATGGAATGGAGTGGAGTGGAATGGAATAGAATGGAATGGAATGGAATAGAATGGAATGGAGTGGAGTGGAGAGGAGTGGAATGGATTGGAGTGAAGTGGAGTGGAATGGAATAGAGTGGAGCGGAGAGGAAAGGAATGGAATGGAGTGGAGTGGAATGGCATGGAATGGAGTGGAATGGAATGGATAGAAGTGGAGTGGAGTGGAGTGGATTGGAGTGTAGTGGAAGGGAATGGAGTGCAGTGTAATGGACTGGAATGGAGCAGAGCAGAATGGAGTGGACTGGAGTGGAGTGGAATGGAATGGGATAGAATGGAATGGGAGCTGCGATTTTACCAGTGTGCTCTAGGCAGTGTAACTGAGTGTCATACTCTCAAAAGAAAGGAATGGAATGGAACGCAGTGGAATGGAATGGAACAGAGTGGACATTAGTGGAGTGGAATGTGGAGGAATGGAATGAAATGGAACGTAATGGCATGAATTGGAGTGGTGTGGGTTGGAATGGATTATAGTGGAATGGGGTGGAAAGGAATGGGATGGAGTGGAATGGAGTGCAGTGGAGTTGAACGGAGTTGAATGGCCTAGAATTGAGTGGACAGTAGTGGAATGTAATGGAATGGAATGGAATCCATTGTAATAGAATATAATACAATGGAAAGTTGAGATGTAGTGTGAGCTGAGATTGTGCCACTGCACTCCAGACTGGGTGACACGTTATATCCTGTGGATAGAAAGGAATGGAATGCAATAGAGTGAAAGGGAATGGAGTGGAATGGAATTGAATGGAATGGAGTGGAGTGGAGTGGAGTGGAGTCGAATGGAGACGAATGGAATGGGACGGAGTGGAATGGAACGGAGTGGAGTGGAGTATCGTGGAGTGAAATAGAATGGAATGCAATGGGTTGGAATGGAATGCAATGGACTGCTGAAAGGAAATGTGAGCTGTTATTGTTCCACTGCACTCCAGCCTTTGTGACGGAATGAAATCCTGTGGAAAAAAAGGATTGGAATGGAATGGAATGGAATGGAATGGAATGGAATGGAATGGAATGGAATGGAATGGAGAGGAGTGTAGTGGTGTGGAGTGAAATGGAGTGGAGTGTCGTGGAGGAGAGTGGAATGGAGTGGAATGGAATGAAGAGGAAAGGAACGGAGTGGAGTGGAATGGAACGGAGTGGAGTGGAATGGAACGGAGTGGAGTGGAATGGAACGGAGTGGAGTGGAATGGAATCCAATGGAATGAAATGGAATTGAATCGAATGGAATGAAGAAATATGTGCAGTGATTTGGCCACTGCGCTGGAGCCTGCGTGACAGAGGGAGATCCTGTCGATAAAACAGAGTGGAATGGAAGGGATTGGAATGGAATGGAATGGAACGTATTGGAGTGGAGTGGAGTGGAATTGAGTGGAGTGGAGTGCACTGGAATGGAATGGAATGCAATGGAATGTAATGGAATGATGAAATGATATGTGAGTTGAGATTGTGCCACTGCACTCCACGCTGGGTGACAGAGTGAGATACTCTTGAAAGAAAGAAATGGAATGGAAAGAATTTTTAATTGGGTGGATTCGAGTGGACTGAAGTAGAGTGCAGTGGAATGGAGAGGAATGGAATGGAATGGAATCGGATGTAAAGGAATGGAGTGATGTGGAGTGGAGTGGTGAGGAGTGTAGTGCTGTGGAATGGAGCAGAAAGTAATGGGATGGTGTGGAGTGGAGTGCAGTGCAGTGGAGTGGAGAGGAGTGCAATGGCGTGGAATGGAATCGGATGTAAAGGAACGTACTGGAGTGGAGTGGAGTGGAAAGGAGTGGAATGGAATGGAATTGAATGTAATGGAAAGCAAAGGAATGGAATGCGATGCAATGGAATTTAATGCAATAGAATGCAGTTCAATAGAGAGTTGACATGTAATGTGAGCTGAGATTGTGCCTAAGCTCTCCAGGCTGTTTGACACAGTGATATCGTGTCGAAAGAATGGAGTGGAATGCAGTGGTGTGAAATGGAATGGAATGTAGTGGACAGGAGGAGAATGGAGTGGAGTGAAGAGGAACAGAGTGGAATGGAATGGGATGCAGTGGAATGGAATGCAGTGGAGTGGAGTGAAATAGAAAGAAATGGAATGGGATGGAATGGAATGTAATGGAATGGAGAAGAGAAATGTGAGCTTAGATTGTGTGACTACACTCCAGCCTTAGTGACCGAGAGAGATTCTGTGGAAGGAAAGAACTGATTTCAAAGGAGTGGAATGGAAGGGAATGTAGTACAGTGGAGTAGAGTGGAATGGAGTGAAACAGAATAGAATGGAGTGGAATGCAATGGAATGGAATGGAATGGAGTGGAGTGGAATAGAGAGGAGTGCACTGCAATGGAGTGGAGTGGAGTGGAAGGGAGTGGAATGCAATGGAATGTAGTGGAGTGCAGTGGAGTGGAATGGAATGGAGTGGACAGGATTGGAAGGTGTAGAGTGGACTGGAATGGAATAGAATGGAACAGAATGCAGTGGAGTGGAGGGGAGTGGAGGTGAGTGGAGTGGCATGGAGTGGAATGGAATGGAATGGAGTGAAATGGAGTCCAATGGATTGGAATGGAGTGGAGTGGAGTGGAGTGGAATGGAGAGGAGTCGAATGGAATGGAAGGGAATGCAACGGAACGCAGTGGTGTGGATTGGAAAGCAGTGAAATGGAGTACTATGGAATCTAAAGGAGAGGAGTGGAGTCTAGTGGAGTGGAATGGAATGGAACCAAATGGAATGGAATGGCACGGAATGGAGTGGAGTAGAGTGGAGTGGGAAGGAAGGGAGATGAGTGGAATGGAGAGGAATGGAATGGAGTGGAGTGGATTGGATTGGAATGAACTGGAATGGAGAGGGATGGAATGACGTGGAACGGAATGGACTGCAATGGAATTGAATGGAGTGAAATGGAGAGGAGTGGAGTGGAGTGGAATGGAGTGGAAATGAATGGAATGGAGTGGAATGGAAGGGAATGGAGACAAGTGGATAGGAATTGAATGAAGCAGATTGGAGTGGAGTGGAGTGGAGTGGCGTGGAATGGAATGAAGTGGAAGGGAATGCAATGGAGTGGAATGTAATGGAATAAAATGGAATGGAGTGGAATGGAGAGGAATGGAGTGGAGTGGAGTGGAATGGAGGGGAGTAAGAGGAAGAGAATGGAATGGAATCGAAAGGAGGGATGTGCAATTGTGTGGAAGGGAGTGGAGATGAAAGGAGTGGAGTGATGTGGAGTCGAGAGGAAAGGAATGGAATGGCATGGAATGGAGTTAAGTGGAGTGGAATGGAGTGGAAGGTAATGGAGTGGAATGAAAAGGAGTGGATTGGAATGGAGTGGAATGGAATGGAGTGGAATGGAGTGGAGTAGAATGGAGTGGGTTGCAGAGGAGTGGAATGGAGTGGAATGGAAGGGAATGGAATGGAATGTAGTGGAAAGGAATGGAATGGAGTGGATTGAAATTAAATGGAAAGGATTGGAGTGCAGTGGAATGGAGGGGAGTGGAATAAAATGGAGTATAGTGCAGTGGAATGGAGTGGACTGGAGTGGAGATGAGTGTAGTGGACCGAAATGGAATGGAATGGAGTGGAGTGGAACGGTGTGGAGTGGGGTGGAAAGGAATGGAACAGAATGGAATGGAGAGGAATGGAGTGGCATGTAGTGGAGTGGAGTGAAGTGGAAAGGAATGGAATTGAATGGAATTGAATGGAGTGGATTGAAGTGCAATAGAATGGAGTGGAGTGGAGTGGAATGCAGTGGAGTAGATTTTAGTGGAATGGAGTGTAGTGGAATGGAATGGAATGGCATGGAATGGAATGGAACAGAAGCGGAGATAGTGCGACTGTGCTCCAGGCTATGTGACAGAGTGAGATAACATTGAAAGAAAGGAATGGAATGGAATGGAATGGAGTGGACTGCATGGGAACAGAGTGGAGTGAAGTGGAGTGGCCTGGAATGGAGAGAACTGGAATGAGATGGAATGGAATGGATTGAAATGGAGCGGAGTGAGGGGGAGGGGAATACAGTGCAATGGAGATGAATGCAAGGGGATGGCGTGAAATGGAGTGGAGTGGAATGCCGTTAAGTGTAGAGGAGTGTAAAGCAGTGGAATGCAATTGGATGTAACGCAATGTAGTGGAGTGGACTGGAGTAGAATGGAAGGAAATGGAACGGAGCAGAGCCTAGCAGAGCTGAATGGAGTGGAACGGAAAGAAAAGGAACAGAACAGAACGGGAGCTGAGACTGTGCCACTGCACTCCATGCTGAGTGACAGAGTGAGATACTCTCGAAAGAAAGGAAAAGAATGCAATGGAGTACAACAGAACGGCATGGAATGAAATGGAATGGAATGGAATAGAATGGAGTAGAATGGAATGGAATGGAGTGGATTGGAGTGAAGTGGAGTGGAGTGGAATGGAATGGAGAGAAATGGAATGGGATGGAATGGAATGGAATGAACCGGAGTTGATTGAGGTGGAGAGGATAGCAGTGGAATGGAGCGGAATGGAATGAGAAGGAGTGGAATTGAGAGGAGAGCATTGCAGCAAAGTGGAGGAGTGGAATGGAGTGGAATGGATTTGGATGTAATGGAATGTAGTGGAGTGGAGTAGAGTTGAGTGGAACGGAGGAGAATAGAATAGAATTGAAAGTAATGGAATGGAAAGCAGTGGAAGGGAATGGAATGCAAAGAATGGAGTGGAGTGGAAAGGAGTAGAATGGAATGGAGTGGAACGGAATGGAATGGAATAGAATGGAATGGATTGGAGTGGGAAAGATTGGAGTGCAGTGGAATGGAGTGGAATAGAATGGAGTGGAGTGGAGTGGAGGGAAGAGGAATGGAGTAGAATGGAATGGAATGGAAAGGAATGGAAAGGAATGGAGTGGATTGGAAAGGGAGTGGAGTGGAGTAGAATGGATTGGAATGCAATGGAATGGAGTGACGTGGAATAGTTTGGAAAGGAATGGCATGGAATGGAGTAGAGTGGAATGGAGGGGAATGGAATGCAATGGAATTGAGTGGAATGGAGTGGAGTGGAGTGGAGTGGAGAGGAATGGAATGGAGTGGAAAGGTGTGAAAGGAGTGGAATGGAGTGGAGTGGAATGCAATGGAGTAGATTGGAATGAAGTGGAAAGGAATGGAATGGAGAGAAGTAGAGTAGAATGGAGTGGATTGGAATGGAGGGGAGCAGAGTGGAGTTAACAGCAGTGGATTGGAATACAGCGGATGGAGTAGAGTGGAAGGGAGTGTAATTATATGGAATGGAATGGATTGGATTGGATTGGAGTAGAAGGGAGTGGAGTGGAGTTGAAAGTAGAGGAATCGAAAGAAGTGGAAAGGAGTGGAGTAGAGTGGATTAGAGTGGATTGGAATGGAATGGAGTGGAGTGGAATGGTGTGGAAACGAATGGAAGGGAGGGGAGTGGAATGGAACGAAATGGAATGGAATGTAGTGGAATGGAGAGGAGTGGAGTGGACTGGAGTGGAATTTAATCGAATGGAGTTTACTGAAGTGGAATGTATTTGAGAGGAGGGTAATGGACAGGAATTGAGTGGAGTGGAGTGGAGTGAAATACATCGGAATGGCATGGAATTGAATGGAATGGAGGGTAGTGGAATGCAGTGGAGTCTAGTCGATTGGAGTGGTGAGGAATAGAACGGAGTGGCATGGAATGGAGCACAGTGGAATGCAATGGAGTGGAGTGGATTGGAAAGGGGTGGAGTGGAGTGACGATGGGTGAAGTGGAATGGAATGGAGTGGAGTGCAGAGGAGTCTCATGGAATGGAATGGAACGCAATGGAAGCTGAGATTGTACCACTGCGCTCCAGGATGGGTGACAGAGTGTGATACTCTCGAAAGAAAGGAATGGAATGGAATGCAGTGGAATGGAATGGAATGCAATGGGGTGCATTGGAGTGGAGTGGAATGAAGTGAAGTGGATTGGAGTGGAATGGAGAGGAATGGAACGGAATGGAATGGAATGAAGTGGACTGGAGTGGGGTGGAGTTGAGTTCAATGGAATGGAGCGAAATGGAATCAGATGCAGTGAAATGGAGTAGGGAGGAGTGCAGTAGAGTGAAAAGGAGTGCAATGGAGTGGAATGGAATCGGAAGTAATGGAAAGTAGTGGAGTGGATGGAACGGATAGGAAAGGAGTGGAGCGGAGTGGAATGGAATGGAGCGGGAGGTGGGATGGGGCCACTGCACTCCAGGCTGGCTGACTGAGTGAGATATTCTCGAAATAAAGGAATGGAATGGAATGCCATAGAATGGAATGGAACGGAGTGGAGTGGAGTGGAATGGAGTGAGTTGGAGCAGAGTGGAATGAAGAATGCAATGGGATGGAAGGGAATTGAATGAAATGCAGTGGAGTGCAGTGGAGTGCATTGCAGTGGAATGGAGCAGAATGGAATGGAAAGGAGTGGAATGGGCAGGAGTGGAGTGCACTGGAGAGGAGAGGTTAGGAATGCAGTGGAATGGAATTGGATGTAATGGAACGTAGAGAAGTGGAGTGGAATGGAGTGGGCCAGAGTGGAATGGAATGGAATGCAATGGAAAGGAATGGAGTGGAATAGAATGGAATGGAATGGAATGGAAAGGAACGGAGTGGAATGAAATGTAGTGGAGTGCAGTGAAATGCAGTGGAATGGAATGGAGTGGAGTGGAGTGGAATGTGATAGAATGGAGAGGAGGGGAATGGAGCAGAATGGAATGGAGTGCAGCGGAATGGAGTGGAGTGGAATGGAATCAAATGGAGTGGAATGGAACCAAGTGGAATGGAATGGAGTGCAATAGACTAGAATTGAGTGTAGTGTAGTGGAATTTAGTGGAATGGACTGAAATGGAGTGGAATGGAATGGAATTGAGAGGATTGGAATGGAATGGAAAGGAATAGAATTGAATGGAACGGAATTAAAAGAATGCAATGGAATGCAATGGAATAGAATGCAATGGAATGTATAGTTGACATGTAATATGAGCTGAGATTGGGACACTGCACTCCAGCCAGGGTGACATAGTGATATCCTGTCGTAAGAAGTGAATGGAATGCAATGGAGTGAAATGGAATGGAAAGAAATGGAATGGAGTGGAGTGGAAGGGAATGGAGTGGAATGGAAGCGAATGCAGTGGAGTGGAGCGGGGTGGAGTGGAATGAAATGGAATGCAGTGGACTGTAATGGCATGGAGTGGAAAGAAGTAGAGTGGAATGGAGTGGAATGGAATGGACTGGCATAGAATGGAGTGTAATTGAATGCAATGGAGTGGATTGGAAAGGAATAGAAAGGAGTAGAGTGGAGTAGAGTGGTGTGGAGTGGAGTGGAATGGAGCTGAATGTACTTCAATGGAGTACAATGGAATGGAACGGAGTGGAATGGAATGGAATGATATGAGGTGGATTGGAGTGGAATGTAGTGGAGTGGAATGGAATGGAATAGAATGGAATGGAGTAGAGTGTAACGGAATGCAGTGGCGATAAGTGGAGTGGAATGGAATGCATTGGAGTAGAGTGGAGTGGAATGGAATGGAATGGAGTGGAGAGGAGGGGAGTGGAGTGGAATGGAATTGAGTGAAGTGCAGTGCAGTTGAATGGAATATCGTGGTGTGGAGTGGAGTGGAAGTGAATGGAGTGAATAGGAGTGGAATTAAATGAAATGGAATGCAGTGGAGAGAAACGCAGTTGATTGGAGTGGAGTGGAGTGGAAAGGAATGGAAAGGAGTGGGATGGAGTCTTATGGATTGGAGTGGAATGGAGTGGAATGGAATGAAGTGGAAAGGAGTGGAACGGAGTGAAATTGAATTTAGTGGACTGGAGTGGAATGGAGTTAAATGGAATGGAATGGAATGGAGTGGAATGGAATGGAATGGAGTGGAGTGGAATGGAATGGAATGGAGTGGAGTGGAATGGAATAGAATGGAATGGAATGGAATAGAATGGAATGGAGTGGAGTGGAGAGGAGTGGAATGGATTGGAGTGAAGTGGAGTGGAATGGAATAGAGTGGAGCGGAGAGGAAAGGAATGGAATGGAGTGGAGTGGAATGGCATGGAATGGAGTGGAATGGAATGGATAGAAGTGGAGTGGAGTGGAGTGGATTGGAGTGTAGTGGAAGGGAATGGAGTGCAGTGTAATGGACTGGAATGGAGCAGAGCAGAATGGAGTGGACTGGAGTGGAGTGGAATGGAATGGGATAGAATGGAATGGGAGCTGCGATTTTAGCAGTGTGCTCTAGGCAGTGTAACTGAGTGTCATACTCTCAAAAGAAAGGAATGGAATGGAACGCAGTGGAATGGAATGGAACAGAGTGGACATTAGTGGAGTGGAATGTGGAGGAATGGAATGAAATGGAACGTAATGGCATGAATTGGAGTGGTGTGGGTTGGAATGGATTATAGTGGAATGGGGTGGAAAGGAATGGGATGGAGAGGAATGGAGTGCAGTGGAGTTGAACGGAGTTGAATGGCCTAGAATTGAGTGGACAGTAGTGGAATGTAATGGAATGGAATGGAATCCATTGTAATAGAATATAATACAATGGAAAGTTGAGATGTAGTGTGAGCTGAGATTGTGCCACTGCACTCCAGACTGGGTGACACGTTATATCCTGTGGATAGAAAGGAATGGAATGCAATAGAGTGAAATGGAATGGAGTGGAATGGAATTGAATGGAATGGAGTGGAGTGGAGTGGAGTGGAGTCGAATGGAGACGAATGGAATGGGACGGAGTGGAATGGAACGGAGTGGAGTGGAGTATCGTGGAGTGAAATAGAATGGAATGCAATGGGTTGGAATGGAATGCAATGGACTGCTGAAAGGAAATGTGAGCTGTTATTGTTCCACTGAACTCCAGCCTTTGTGACGGAATGAAATCCTGTGGAAAAAAAGGATTGGAATGGAATGGAATGGAATGGAATGGAATGGAGAGGAGTGTAGTGGTGTGGAGTGAAATGGAGTGGAGTGGAGTGGAGGAGAGTGGAATGGAGTGGAATGGAATGAAGAGGAAAGGAACGGAGTGGAGTGGAATGGAACGGAGTGGAGTGGAATGGAACGGATTGGAGTGGAATGGAATCCAATGGAATGAAATGGAATTGAATCGAATGGAATGAAGAAATATGTGCAGTGATTTGGCCACTGCGCTGGAGCCTGCGTGACAGAGGGAGATCCTGTCGATAAAACAGAGTGGAATGGAAGGGATTGGAATGGAATGGAATGGAACGTATTGGAGTGGAGTGGAGTGGAATTGAGTGGAGTGGAGTGCACTGGAATGGAATGGAATGCAATGGAATGTAATGGAATGATGAAATGATATGTGAGCTGAGATTGTGCCACTGCACTCCACGCTGGGTGACAGAGTGAGATACTCTTGAAAGAAAGAAATGGAATGGAAAGAATTTTTAATTGGGTGGATTCGAGTGGACTGAAGTAGAGTGCAGTGGAATGGAGAGGAATGGAATGGAATGGAATCGGATGTAAAGGAATGGAGTGATGTGGAGTGGAGTGGTGAGGAGTGTAGTGCTGTGGAATGGAGCAGAAAGTAATGGGATGGTGTGGAGTGGAGTGCAGTGCAGTGGAGTGGAGAGGAGTGCAATGGCGTGGAATGGAATCGGATGTAAAGGAACGTACTGGAGTGGAGTGGAGTGGAAAGGAGTGGAATGGAATGGAATTGAATGTAATGGAAAGCAAAGGAATGGAATGCGATGCAATGGAATTTAATGCAATAGAATGCAGTTCAATAGAGAGTTGACATGTAATGTGAGCTGAGATTGTGCCTAAGCTCTCCAGGCTGTTTGACACAGTGATATCGTGTCGAAAGAATGGAGTGGAATGCAGTGGTGTGAAATGGAATGGAATGTAGTGGACAGGAGTAGAATGGAGTGGAGTGAAGAGGAACAGAGTGGAATGGAATGGGATGCAGTGGAATGGAATGCAGTGGAGTGGAGTGAAATAGAAAGAAATGGAATGGGATGGAATGGAATGTAATGGAATGGAGAAGAGAAATGTGAGCTTAGATTGTGTGACTACACTCCAGCCTTAGTGACCGAGAGAGATTCTGTGGAAGGAAAGAACTGATTTCAAAGGAGTGGAATGGAAGGGAATGTAGTACAGTGGAGTAGAGTGGAATGGAGTGAAACAGAATAGAATGGAGTGGAATGCAATGGAATGGAATGGAATGGAGTGGAGTGGAATAGAGAGGAGTGCACTGCAATGGAGTGGAGTGGAGTGGAAGGGAGTGGAATGCAATGGAATGTAGTGGAGTGCAGTGGAGTGGAATGGAATGGAGTGGACAGGATTGGAAGGTGTAGAGTGGACTGGAATGGAATAGAATGGAACAGAATGCAGTGGAGTGGAGGGGAGTGGAGGTGAGTGGAGTGGCATGGAGTGGAATGGAATGGAATGGAGTGAAATGGAGTCCAATGGATTGGAATGGAGTGGAGTGGAGTGGAGTGGAATGGAGAGGAGTCGAATGGAATGGAAGGGAATGCAACGGAACGCAGTGGTGTGGATTGGAAAGCAGTGAAATGGAGTACTATGGAATCTAAAGGAGTGGAGTGGAGTCTAGTGGAGTGGAATGGAATGGAACCAAATGGAATGGAATGGCACGGAATGGAGTGGAGTAGAGTGGAGTGGGAAGGAAGGGAGATGAGTGGAATGGAGAGGAATGGAATGGAGTGGAGTGGATTGGATTGGAATGAACTGGAATGGAGAGGGATGGAATGACGTGGAACGGAATGGACTGCAATGGAATTGAATGGAGTGAAATGGAGAGGAGTGGAGTGGAGTGGAATGGAGTGGAAATGAATGGAATGGAGTGGAATGGAAGGGAATGGAGACAAGTGGATAGGAATTGAATGAAGCAGATTGGAGTGGAGTGGAGTGGAGTGGCATGGAATGGAATGAAGTGGAAGGGAATGCAATGGAGTGGAATGTAATGGAATAAAATGGAATGGAGTGGAATGGAGAGGAATGGAGTGGAGTGGAGTGGAATGGAGGGGAGTAAGAGGAAGAGAATGGAATGGAATCGAAAGGAGGGATGTGCAATTGTGTGGAGGGGAGTGGAGATGAAAGGAGTGGAGTGATGTGGAGTCGAGAGGAAAGGAATGGAATGGCATGGAATGGAGTTAAGTGGAGTGGAATGGAGTGGAAGGTAATGGAGTGGAATGAAAAGGAGTGGATTGGAATGGAGTGGAATGGAATGGAGTGGAATGGAGTGGAGTAGAATGGAGTGGGTTGCAGAGGAGTGGAATGGAGTGGAATGGAAGGGAATGGAATGGAATGTAGTGGAAAGGAATGGAATGGAGTGGATTGAAATTAAATGGAAAGGATTGGAGTGCAGTGGAATGGAGGGGAGTGGAATAAAATGGAGTATAGTGCAGTGGAATGGAGTGGACTGGAGTGGAGATGAGTGTAGTGGACCGAAATGCAATGGAATGGAGTGGAGTGGAACGGTGTGGAGTGGGGTGGAAAGGAATGGAACAGAATGGAATGGAGAGGAATGGAGTGGCATGTAGTGGAGTGGAGTGAAGTGGAAAGGAATGGAATTGAATGGAATTGAATGGAGTGGATTGAAGTGCAATAGAATGGAGTGGAGTGGAGTGGAATGCAGTGGAGTAGATTTTAGTGGAATGGAGTGTAGTGGAATGGAATGGAATGGCATGGAATGGAATGGAACAGAAGCGGAGATAGTGCGACTGTGCTCCAGGCTATGTGACAGAGTGAGATAACATTGAAAGAAAGGAATGGAATGGAATGGAATGGAGTGGACTGCATGGGAACAGAGTGGAGTGAAGTGGAGTGGCCTGGAATGGAGAGAACTGGAATGAGATGGAATGGAATGGATTGAAATGGAGCGGAGTGAGGGGGAGGGGAATACAGTGCAATGGAGATGAATGCAAGGGGATGGCGTGAAATGGAGTGGAGTGGAATGCCGTTAAATGTAGAGGAGTGTAAAGCAGTGGAATGCAATTGGATGTAACGCAATGTAGTGGAGTGGACTGGAGTAGAATGGAAGGAAATGGAACGGAGCAGAGCCTAGCAGAGCTGAATGGAGTGGAACGGAAAGAAAAGGAACAGAACAGAACGGGAGCTGAGACTGTGCCACTGCACTCCATGCTGAGTGACAGAGTGAGATACTCTCGAAAGAAAGGAAAAGAATGCAATGGAGTACAACAGAACGGCATGGAATGGAATGGAATGGAATGGAATAGAATGGAGTAGAATGGAATGGAATGGAGTGGATTGGAGTGAAGTGGAGTGGAGTGGAATGGAATGGAGAGAAATGGAATGGGATGGAATGGAATGGAATGAACCGGAGTTGATTGAGGTGGAGAGGATAGCAGTGGAATGGAGCGGAATGGAATGAGAAGGAGTGGAATTGAGAGGAGAGCATTGCAGCAAAGTGGAGGAGTGGAATGGAGTGGAATGGATTTGGATGTAATGGAATGTAGTGGAGTGGAGTAGAGTTGAGTGGAACGGAGGAGAATAGAATAGAATTGAAAGTAATGGAATGGAAAGCAGTGGAAGGGAATGGAATTCAAAGAATGGAGTGGAGTGGAAAGGAGTAGAATGGAATGGAGTGGAACGGAATGGAATGGAATAGAATGGAATGGATTGGAGTGGGAAAGATTGGAGTGCAGTGGAATGGAGTGGAATAGAATGGAGTGGAGTGGAGTGGAGGGAAGAGGAATGGAGTAGAATGGAATGGAATGGAAAGGAATGGAAAGGAATGGAGTGGATTGGAAAGGGAGTGGAGTGGAGTAGAATGGATTGGAATGCAATGGAATGGAGTGACGTGGAATAGTTTGGAAAGGAATGGCATGGAATGGAGTAGAGTGGAATGGAGGGGAATGGAATGCAATGGAATTGAGTGGAATGGAGTGGAGTGGAGTGGAGTGGAGAGGAATGGAATGGAGTGGAAAGGTGTGAAAGGAGTGGAATGGAGTGGAGTGGAATGCAATGGAGTAGATTGGAATGAAGTGGAAAGGAATGGAATGGAGAGAAGTAGAGTAGAATGGAGTGGATTGGAATGGAGGGGAGCAGAGTGGAGTTAACAGCAGTGGATTGGAATACAGCGGATGGAGTAGAGTGGAAGGGAGTGTAATTATATGGAATGGAATGGATTGGATTGGATTGGAGTGGAAGGGAGTGGAGTGGAGTTGAAAGTAGAGGAATCGAAAGAAGTGGAAAGGAGTGGAGTAGAGTGGATTAGAGTGGATTGGAATGGAATGGAGTGGAGTGGAATGGTGTGGAAACGAATGGAAGGGAGGGGAGTGGAATGGAACGAAATGGAATGGAATGTAGTGGAATGGAGAGGAGTGGAGTGGACTGGAGTGGAATTTAATCGAATGGAGTTTACTGAAGTGGAATGTATTTGAGAGGAGGGTAATGGACAGGAATTGAGTGGAGTGGAGTGGAGTGAAATACATCGGAATGGCATGGAATTGAATGGAATGGAGGGTAGTGGAATGCAGTGGAGTCTAGTCGATTGGAGTGGTGAGGAATAGAACGGAGTGGCATGGAATGGAGCACAGTGGAATGCAATGTAGTGGAGTGGATTGGAAAGGGGTGGAGTGGAGTGACGATGGGTGAAGTGGAATGGAATGGAGTGGAGTGCAGAGGAGTCTCATGGAATGGAATGGAACGCAATGGAAGCTGAGATTGTACCACTGCGCTCCAGGATGGGTGACAGAGTGTGATACTCTCGAAAGAAAGGAATGGAATGGAATGCAGTGGAATGGAATGGAATGCAATGGGGTGCATTGGAGTGGAGTGGAATGAAGTGAAGTGGATTGGAGTGGAATGGAGAGGAATGGAACGGAATGGAATGGAATGAAGTGGACTGGAGTGGGGTGGAGTTGAGTTCAATGGAATGGAGCGAAATGGAATCAGATGCAGTGAAATGGAGTAGGGAGGAGTGCAGTAGAGTGAAAAGGAGTGCAATGGAGTGGAATGGAATCGGAAGTAATGGAAAGTAGTGGAGTGGATGGAACGGATAGGAAAGGAGTGGAGCGGAGTGGAATGGAATGGAGCGGGAGGTGGGATGGGGCCACTGCACTCCAGGCTGGCTGACTGAGTGAGATATTCTCGAAATAAAGGAATGGAATGGAATGCCATAGAATGGAATGGAACGGAGTGGAGTGGAGTGGAATGGAGTGAGTTGGAGCAGAGTGGAATGAAGAATGCAATGGGATGGAAGGGAATTGAATGAAATGCAGTGGAGTGCAGTGGAGTGCATTGCAGTGGAATGGAGCAGAATGGAATGGAAAGGAGTGGAATGGGCAGGAGTGGAGTGCACTGGAGAGGAGAGGTTAGGAATGCAGTGGAATGGAATTGGATGTAATGGAACGTAGAGAAGTGGAGTGGAATGGAGTGGGCCAGGGTGGAATGGAATGGAATGCAATGGAAAGGAATGGAGTGGAATAGAATGGAATGGAATGGAATGGAAAGGAACGGAGTGGAATGAAATGTAGTGGAGTGGAGTGAAATGGAGTGGAATGGAATGGAGTGGAGTGGAGTGGAATGTGATAGAATGGAGAGGAGGGGAATGGAGCAGAATGGAATGGAGTGCAGCGGAATGGAGTGGAGTGGAATGGAATCAAATGGAGTGGAATGGAACCAAGTGGAATGGAATGGAGTGCAATAGACTAGAATTGAGTGTAGTGTAGTGGAATTTAGTGGAATGGACTGAAATGGAGTGGAATGGAATGGAATTGAGAGGAATGGAATGGAATGGAATGGAATGGAAAGGAATAGAATTGAATGGAACGGAATTAAAAGAATGCAATGGAATGCAATGGAATAGAATGCAATGGAATGTATAGTTGACATGTAATATGAGCTGAGATTGTGACACTGCACTCCAGCCAGGGTGACATAGTGATATCCTGTCGTAAGAAGTGAATGGAATGCAATTTAGTGAAATGGAATGGAAAAAAATGGAATGGAGTGGAGTGGAAGGGAATGGAGTGGAATGGAAGCGAATGCAGTGGAGTGGAGTGGGGTGGAGTGGAATGAAATGGAATGCAGTGGACTGTAATGGCATGGAGTGGAAAGAAGTAGAGTGGAATGGAGTGGAATGGAATGGACTGGCATAGAATGGAGTGTAATTGAATGCAATGGAGTGGATTGGAAAGGAATAGAAAGGAGTAGAGTGGAGTAGAGTGGTGTGGAGTGGAGTGGAATGGAGCTGAATGTACTTCAATGGAGTACAATGGAATGGAACGGAGTGGAATGGAATGGAATGATATGAGGTGGATTGGATTGGAATGTAGTGGAGTGGAATGGAATGGAATAGAATGGAATGGAGTAGAGTGTAACGGAATGCAGTGGCGATAAGTGGAGTGGAATGGAATGCATTGGAGTAGAGTGGAGTGGAATGGAATGGAATGGAGTGGAGAGGAGGGGAGTGGAGTGGAATGGAATTGAGTGAAGTGGAGTGCAGTTGAATGGAATATCGTGGTGTGGAGTGGAGTGGAAGTGAATGGAGTGAATAGGAGTGGAATTAAATGAAATGGAATGGAGTGGAGAGAAACGCAGTTGATTGGAGTGGAGTGGAGTGGAAAGGAATGGAAAGGAGTGGGATGGAGTCGTATGGATTGGAGTGGAATGGAGTGGAATGGAATGAAGTGGAAAGGAGTGGAACGGAGTGAAATTGAATTTAGTGGACTGGAGTGGAATGGAGTTAAATGGAATGGAATGGAATGGAGTGGAATGGAATGGAATGGAGTGGAGTGGAATGGAATAGAATGGAATGGAAAGGAATAGAATGGAATGGAGTGGAGTGGAGAGGAGTGGAATGGATTGGAGTGAAGTGGAGTGGAATGGAATTGAGTGGAGCGGAGAGGAAAGGAATGGAATGGAGTGGAGTGGAATGGCATGGAATGGAGTGGAATGGAATGGATAGAAGTGGAGTGGAGTGGAGTGGATTGGAGTGTAGTGGAAGGGAATGGAGTGCAGTGTAATGGACTGGAATGGAGCAGAGCAGAATGGAGTGGACTGGAGTGGAGTGGAATGGAATGGGATGGAATGGAATGGGAGCTGCGATTTTACCAGTGTGCTCTAGGCAGGGTGACTGAGTGTCATACTCTCAAAAGAAAGGAATGGAATGGAACGAAGTGGAATGGAATGGAACAGAGTGGACATTAGTGGAGTGGAATGTGGAGGAATGGAATGAAATGGAACGTAATGGCATGAATTGGAGTGGTGTGGGTTGGAATGGATTATAGTGGAATGGGGTGGAAAGGAATGGGATGGAGTGGAATGGAGTGCAGTGGAGTTGAACGGAGTTGAATGGCCTAGAATTGAGTGGACAGTAGTGGAATGTAATGGAATGGAATGGAATCCATTGTAATAGAATATAATACAATGGAAAGTTGAGATGTAGTGTGAGCTGAGATTGTGCCACTGCACTCTAGACTGGGTGACACGTTATATCCTGTGGATAGAAAGGAATGGAATGCAATAGAGTGAAAGGGAATGGAGTGGAATGGAATTGAATGGAATGGAGTGGAGTGGAGTGGAGTGTAGTCGAATGGAGATGAATGGAATGGGACGGAGTGGAATGGAACGGAGTGGAGTGGAGTATCGTGGAGTGAAATAGAATGGAATGCAATGGGTTGGAATGGAATGCAATGGACTGCTGAAAGGAAATGTGAGCTGTTATTGTTCCACTGCACTCCAGCCTATGTGACGGAATGAAATCCTGTGGAAAAAAAGGATTGGAATGGAATGGAATGGAATGGAATGGAATGGAATGGAATGGAATGGAATGGAATGGAATGGAATGGAGAGGAGTGTAGTGGTGTGGAGTGAAATGGAGTGGAGTGTCGTGGAGGAGAGTGGAATGGAGTGGAATGGAATGAAGAGGAAAGGAATGGAGTGGAGTGGAATGGAACGGAGTGGAGTGGAATGGAACGGAGTGGAGTGGAATGGAATCCAATGGAATGAAATGGAATTGAATCGAATGGAATGAAGAAATATGTGCAGTGATTTGGCCACTGCGCTGGAGCCTGCGTGACAGAGGGAGATCCTGTCGATAAAACAGAGTGGAATGGAAGGGATTGGAATGGAATGGAATGGAACGTATTGGAGTGGAGTGGAGTGGAATTGAGTGGAGTGGAGTGCACTGGAATGGAATGGAATGCAATGGAATGTAATGGAATGATGAAATGATATGTGAGCTGAGATTGTGCCACTGCACTCCACGCTGGGTGACAGAGTGAGATACTCTTGAAAGAAAGAAATGGAATGGAAAGAATTTTTAATTGGGTGGATTCGAGTGGACTGAAGTAGAGTGCAGTGGAATGGAGAGGAATGGAATGGAATGGAATCGGATGTAAAGGAATGGAGTGATGTGGAGTGGAGTGGTGAGGGGTGTAGTGCTGTGGAATGGAGCAGAAAGTAATGGGATGGTGTGGAGTGGAGTGCAGTGCAGTGGAGTGGAGAGGAGTGCAATGGCGTGGAATGGAATCGGATGTAAAGGAACGTACTGGAGTGGAGTGGAGTGGAAAGGAGTGGAATGGAATGGAATTGAATGTAATGGAAAGCAAAGGAATGGAATGCGATGCAATGGAATTTAATGCAATAGAATGCAGTTCAATAGAGAGTTGACATGTAATGTGAGCTGAGATTGTGCCTAAGCTCTCCAGGCTGTTTGACACAGTGATATCGTGTCGAAAGAATGGAGTGGAATGCAGTGGTGTGAAATGGAATGGAATGTAGTGGACAGGAGTAGAATGGAGTGGAGTGAAGAGGAACAGAGTGGAATGGAATGGGATGCAGTGGAATGGAATGCAGTGGAGTGGAGTGAAATAGAAAGAAATGGAATGGGATGGAATGGAATGTAATGGAATGGAGAAGAGAAATGTGAGCTTAGATTGTGTGACTACACTCCAGCCTTAGTGACCGAGAGAGATTCTGTGGAAGGAAAGAACTGATTTCAAAGGAGTGGAATGGAAGGGAATGTAGTACAGTGGAGTAGAGTGGAATGGAGTGAAACAGAATAGAATGGAGTGGAATGCAATGGAATGGAATGGAATGGAGTGGAGTGGAATAGAGAGGAGTGCACTGCAATGGAGTGGAGTGGAGTGGAAGGGAGTGGAATGCAATGGAATGTAGTGGAGTGCAGTGGAGTGGAATGGAATGGAGTGGACAGGATTGGAAGGTGTAGAGTGGACTGGAATGGAATAGAATGGAACAGAATGCAGTGGAGTGGAGGGGAGTGGAGGGGAGTGGAGTGGCATGGAGTGGAATGGAATGGAATGGAGTGAAATGGAGTCCAATGGATTGGAATGGAGTGGAGTGGAGTGGAGTGGAATGGAGAGGAGTCGAATGGAATGGAAGGGAATGCAACGGAACGCAGTGGTGTGGATTGGAAAGCAGTGAAATGGAGTACTATGGAATCTAAAGGAGTGGAGTGGAGTCTAGTGGAGTGGAATGGAATGGAACCAAATGGAATGGAATGGCACGGAATGGAGTGGAGTAGAGTGGAGTGGGAAGGAAGGGAGATGAGTGGAATGGAGAGGAATGGAATGGAGTGGAGTGGATTGGATTGGAATGAATTGGAATGGAGAGGGATGGAATGACGTGGAACGGAATGGACTGCAATGGAATTGAATGGAGTGAAATGGAGAGGAGTGGAGTGGAGTGGAATGGAGTGGAAATGAATGGAATGGAGTGGAATGGAAGGGAATGGAGACAAGTGGATAGGAATTGAATGAAGCAGATTGGAGTGGAGTGGAGTGGAGTGGCATGGAATGGAATGAAGTGGAAGGGAATGCAATGGAGTGGAATGTAATGGAATAAAATGGAATGGAGTGGAATGGAGAGGAATGGAGTGGAGTGGAGTGGAATGGAGGGGAGTAAGAGGAAGAGAATGGAATGGAATCGAAAGGAGGGATGTGCAATTGTGTGGAGGGGAGTGGAGATGAAAGGAGTGGAGTGATGTGGAGTCGAGAGGAAAGGAATGGAATGGCATGGAATGGAGTTAAGTGGAGTGGAATGGAGTGGAAGGTAATGGAGTGGAATGAAAAGGAGTGGATTGGAATGGAGTGGAATGGAATGGAGTGGAATGGAGTGGAGTAGAATGGAGTGGGTTGCAGAGGAGTGGAATGGAGTGGAATGGAAGGGAATGGAATGGAATGTAGTGGAAAGGAATGGAATGGAGTGGATTGAAATTAAATGGAAAGGATTGGAGTGCAGTGGAATGGAGGGGAGTGGAATAAAATGGAGTATAGTGCAGTGGAATGGAGTGGACTGGAGTGGAGATGAGTGGAGTGGACCGAAATGGAATGGAATGGAGTGGAGTGGAACGGTGTGGAGTGGGGTGGAAAGGAATGGAACAGAATGGAATGGAGAGGAATGGAGTGGCATGTAGTGGAGTGGAGTGAAGTGGAAAGGAATGGAATTGAATGGAATTGAATGGAGTGGATTGAAGTGCAATAGAATGGAGTGGAGTGGAGTGGAATGCAGTGGAGTAGATTTTAGTGGAATGGAGTGTAGTGGAATGGAATGGAATGGCATGGAATGGAATGGAACAGAAGGGGAGATAGTGCGACTGTGCTCCAGGCTATGTGACAGAGTGAGATAACATTGAAAGAAAGGAATGGAATGGAATGGAATGGAGTGGACTGCATGGGAACAGAGTGGAGTGAAGTGGAGTGGCCTGGAATGGAGAGAACTGGAATGAGATGGAATGGAATGGATTGAAATGGAGCGGAGTGAGGGGGAGGGGAATACAGTGCAATGGAGATGAATGCAAGGGGATGGCGTGAAATGGAGTGGAGTGGAATGCCGTTAAGTGTAGAGGAGTGTAAAGCAGTGGAATGCAATTGGATGTAACGCAATGTAGTGGAGTGGACTGGAGTAGAATGGAAGGAAATGGAACGGAGCAGAGCCTAGCAGAGCTGAATGGAGTGGAACGGAAAGAAAAGGAACAGAACAGAACGGGAGCTGAGACTGTGCCACTGCACTCCATGCTGAGTGACAGAGTGAGATACTCTCGAAAGAAAGGAAAAGAATGCAATGGAGTACAACAGAACGGCATGGAATGGAATGGAATGGAATGGAATAGAATGGAGTAGAATGGAATGGAATGGAGTGGATTGGAGTGAAGTGGAGTGGAGTGGAATGGAATGGAGAGAAATGGAATGGGATGGAATGGAATGGAATGAACCGGAGTTGATTGAGGTGGAGAGGATAGCAGTGGAATGGAGCGGAATGGAATGAGAAGGAGTGGAATTGAGAGGAGAGCATTGCAGCAAAGTGGAGGAGTGGAATGGAGTGGAATGGATTTGGATGTAATGGAATGTAGTGGAGTGGAGTAGAGTTGAGTGGAACGGAGGAGAATAGAATAGAATTGAAAGTAATGGAATGGAAAGCAGTGGAAGGGAATGGAATGCAAAGAATGGAGTGGAGTGGAAAGGAGTAGAATGGAATGGAGTGGAACGGAATGGAATGGAATAGAATGGAATGGATTGGAGTGGGAAAGATTGGAGTGCAGTGGAATGGAGTGGAATAGAATGGAGTGGAGTGGAGTGGAGGGAAGAGGAATGGAGTAGAATGGAATGGAATGGAAAGGAATGGAAAGGAATGGAGTGGATTGGAAAGGGAGTGGAGTGGAGTAGAATGGATTGGAATGCAATGGAATGGAGTGACGTGGAATAGTTTGGAAAGGAATGGCATGGAATGGAGTAGAGTGGAATGGAGGGGAATGGAATGCAATGGAATTGAGTGGAATGGAGTGGAGTGGAGTGGAGTGGAGAGGAATGGAATGGAGTGGAAAGGTGTGAAAGGAGTGGAATGGAGTGGAGTGGAATGCAATGGAGTAGATTGGAATGAAGTGGAAAGGAATGGAATGGAGAGAAGTAGAGTAGAATGGAGTGGATTGGAATGGAGGGGAGCAGAGTGGAGTTAACAGCAGTGGATTGGAATACAGCGGATGGAGTAGAGTGGAAGGGAGTGTAATTATATGGAATGGAATGGATTGGATTGGATTGGAGTGGAAGGGAGTGGAGTGGAGTTGAAAGTAGAGGAATCGAAAGAAGTGGAAAGGAGTGGAGTAGAGTGGATTAGAGTGGATTGGAATGGAATGGAGTGGAGTGGAATGGTGTGGAAACGAATGAAAGGGAGGGGAGTGGAATGGAACGAAATGGAATGGAATGTAGTGGAATGGAGAGGAGTGGAGTGGACTGGAGTGGAATTTAATCGAATGGAGTTTACTGAAGTGGAACGTATTTGAGAGGAGGGTAATGGACAGGAATTGAGTGGAGTGGAGTGGAGTGAAATACATCGGAATGGCATGGAATTGAATGGAATGGAGGGTAGTGGAATGCAGTGGAGTCTAGTCGATTGGAGTGGTGAGGAATAGAACGGAGTGGCATGGAATGGAGCACAGTGGAATGCAATGGAGTGGAGTGGATTGGAAAGGGGTGGAGTGGAGTGACGATGGGTGAAGTGGAATGGAATGGAGTGGAGTGCAGAGGAGTCTCATGGAATGGAATGGAACGCAATGGAAGCTGAGATTGTACCACTGCGCTCCAGGATGGGTGACAGAGTGTGATACTCTCGAAAGAAAGGAATGGAATGGAATGCAGTGGAATGGAATGGAATGCAATGGGGTGCATTGGAGTGGAGTGGAATGAAGTGAAGTGGATTGGAGTGGAATGGAGAGGAATGGAACGGAATGGAATGGAATGAAGTGGACTGGAGTGGGGTGGAGTTGAGTTCAATGGAATGGAGCGAAATGGAATCAGATGCAGTGAAATGGAGTAGGGAGGAGTGCAGTAGAGTGAAAAGGAGTGCAATGGAGTGGAATGGAATCGGAAGTAATGGAAAGTAGTGGAGTGGATGGAACGGATAGGAAAGGAGTGGAGCGGAGTGGAATGGAATGGAGCGGGAGGTGGGATGGGGCCACTGCACTCCAGGCTGGCTGACTGAGTGAGATATTCTCGAAATAAAGGAATGGAATGGAATGCCATAGAATGGAATGGAACGAAGTGGAGTGGAGTGGAATGGAGTGAGTTGGAGCAGAGTGGAATGAAGAATGCAATGGGATGGAAGGGAATTGAATGAAATGCAGTGGAGTGCATTGCAGTGGAATGGAGCAGAATTGAATGGAAAGGAGTGGAATGGGCAGGAGTGGAGTGCACTGGAGAGGAGAGGTTAGGAATGCAGTGGAATGGAATTGGATGTAATGGAACGTAGAGAAGTGGAGTGGAATGGAGTGGGCCAGAGTGGAATGGAATGGAATGCAAAGGAAAGGAATGGAGTGTAATAGAATGGAATGGAATGGAATGGAAAGGAACGGAGTGGAAAGAAATGTAGTGGAGTGCAGTGAAATGCAGTGGAATGGAATGGAGTGGAGTGGAGTGGAATGTGATAGAATGGAGAGGAGGGGAATGGAGCAGAATGGAATGGAGTGCAGCGGAATGGAGTGGAGTGGAATGGAATCAAATGGAGTGGAATGGAACCAAGTGGAATGGAATGGAGTGCAATAGACTAGAATTGAGTGTAGTGTAGTGGAATTTAGTGGAATGGACTGAAATGGAGTGGAATGGAATGGAATTGAGAGGAATGGAATGGAATGGAATGGAATGGAAAGGAATAGAATTGAATGGAACGGAATTAAAAGAATGCAATGGAATGCAATGGAATAGAATGCAATGGAATGTATAGTTGACATGTAATATGAGCTGAGATTGGTACACTGCACTCCAGCCAGGGTGACATAGTGATATCCTGTCGTAAGAAGTGAATGGAATGCAATGGAGTGAAATGGAATGGAAAGAAATGGAATGGAGTGGAGTGGAAGGGAATGGAGTGGAATGGAAGCGAATGCAGTGGAGTGGAGCGGGGTGGAGTGGAATGAAATGGAATGCAGTGGACTGTAATGGCATGGAGTGGAAAGAAGTAGAGTGGAATGGAGTGGAATGGAATGGACTGGCATAGAATGGAGTGTAAATGAATGCAATGGAGTGGATTGGAAAGGAATAGAAAGGAGTAGAGTGGAGTAGAGTGGTGTTGAGTGGAGTGGAATGGAGCTGAATGTACTTCAATGGAGTACAATGGAATGGAACGGAGTGGAATGGAATGGAATGATATGAGGTGGATTGGAGTGGAATGTAGTGGAGTGGAATGGAATGGAATAGAATGGAATGGAGTAGAGTGTAACGGAATGCAGTGGCGATAAGTGGAGTGGAATGGAATGCATTGGAGTAGAGAGGAGTGGAATGGAATGGAATGGAGTGGAGAGGAGGGGAGTGGAGTGGAATGGAATTGAGTGAAGTGTAGTGCAGTTGAATGGAATATCGTGGTGTGGAGTGGAGTGGAAATGAATGGAGTGAATAGGAGTGGAATTAAATGAAATGGAATGCAGTGGAGAGAAACGCAGTTGATTGGAGTGGAGTGGAGTGGAAAGGAATGGAAAGGAGTGGGATGGAGTCTTATGGATTGGAGTGGAATGGAGTGGAATGGAATGAAGTGGAAAGGAGTGGAACGGAGTGAAATTGAATTTAGTGGACTGGAGTGGAATGGAGTTAAATGGAATGGAATGGAATGGAGTGGAATGGAATGGAATGGAGTGGAGTGGAATGGAATGGAATGGAGTGGAGTGGAATGGAATAGAATGGAATGGAATGGAATAGAATGGAATGGAGTGGAGTGGAGAGGAGTGGAATGGATTGGAGTGAAGTGGAGTGGAATGGAATAGAGTGGAGCGGAGAGGAAAGGAATGGAATGGAGTGGAGTGGAATGGCATGGAATGGAGTGGAATGGAATGGATAGAAGTGGAGTGGAGTGGAGTGGATTGGAGTGTAGTGGAAGGGAATGGAGTGCAGTGTAATGGACTGGAATGGAGCAGAGCAGAATGGAGTGGACTGGAGTGGAGTGGAATGGAATGGGATAGAATGGAATGGGAGCTGCGATTTTAGCAGTGTGCTCTAGGCAGTGTAACTGAGTGTCATACTCTCAAAAGAAAGGAATGGAATGGAACGCAGTGGAATGGAATGGAACAGAGTGGACATTAGTGGAGTGGAATGTGGAGGAATGGAATGAAATGGAACGTAATGGCATGAATTGGAGTGGTGTGGGTTGGAATGGATTATAGTGGAATGGGGTGGAAAGGAATGGGATGGAGTGGAATGGAGTGCAGTGGAGTTGAACGGAGTTGAATGGCCTAGAATTGAGTGGACAGTAGTGGAATGTAATGGAATGGAATGGAATCCATTGTAATAGAATATAATACAATGGAAAGTTGAGATGTAGTGTGAGCTGAGATTGTGCCACTGCACTCCAGACTGGGTGACACGTTATATCCTGTGGATAGAAAGGAATGGAATGCAATAGAGTGAAATGGAATGGAGTGGAATGGAATTGAATGGAATGGAGTGGAGTGGAGTGGAGTGGAGTCGAATGGAGACGAATGGAATGGGACGGAGTGGAATGGAACGGAGTGGAGTGGAGTATCGTGGAGTGAAATAGAATGGAATGCAATGGGTTGGAATGGAATGCAATGGACTGCTGAAAGGAAATGTGAGCTGTTATTGTTCCACTGCACTCCAGCCTTTGTGACGGAATGAAATCCTGTGGAAAAAAAGGATTGGAATGGAATGGAATGGAATGGAATGGAATGGAATGGAATGGAGAGGAGTGTAGTGGTGTGGAGTGAAATGGAGTGGAGTGTCGTGGAGGAGAGTGGAATGGAGTGGAATGGAATGAAGAGGAAAGGAACGGAGTGGAGTGGAATGGAACGGAGTGGAGTGGAATGGAACGGAGTGGAGTGGAATGGAATCCAATGGAATGAAATGGAATTGAATCGAATGGAATGAAGAAATATGTGCAGTGATTTGGCCACTGCGCTGGAGCCTGCGTGACAGAGGGAGATCCTGTCGATAAAACAGAGTGGAATGGAAGGGATTGGAATGGAATGGAATGGAACGTATTGGAGTGGAGTGGAGTGGAATTGAGTGGAGTGGAGTGCACTGGAATGGAATGGAATGCAATGGAATGTAATGGAATGATGAAATGATATGTGAGCTGAGATTGTGCCACTGCACTCCACGCTGGGTGACAGAGTGAGATACTCTTGAAAGAAAGAAACGGAATGGAAAGAATTTTTAATTGGGTGGATTCGAGTGGACTGAAGTAGAGTGCAGTGGAATGGAGAGGAATGGAATGGAATGGAATCGGATGTAAAGGAATGGAGTGATGTGGAGTGGAGTGGTGAGGAGTGTAGTGCTGTGGAATGGAGCAGAAAGTAATGGGATGGTGTGGAGTGGAGTGCAGTGCAGTGGAGTGGAGAGGAGTGCAATGGCGTGGAATGGAATCGGATGTAAAGGAACGTACTGGAGTGGAGTGGAGTGGAAAGGAGTGGAATGGAATGGAATTGAATGTAATGGAAAGCAAAGGAATGGAATGCGATGCAATGGAATTTAATGCAATAGAATGCAGTTCAATAGAGAGTTGACATGTAATGTGAGCTGAGATTGTGCCTAAGCTCTCCAGGCTGTTTGACACAGTGATATCGTGTCGAAAGAATGGAGTGGAATGCAGTGGTGTGAAATGGAATGGAATGTAGTGGACAGGAGTAGAATGGAGTGGAGTGAAGAGGAACAGAGTGGAATGGAATGGGATGCAGTGGAATGGAATGCAGTGGAGTGGAGTGAAATAGAAAGAAATGGAATGGGATGGAATGGAATGTAATGGAATGGAGAAGAGAAATGTGAGCTTAGATTGTGTGACTACACTCCAGCCTTAGTGACCGAGAGAGATTCTGTGGAAGGAAAGAACTGATTTCAAAGGAGTGGAATGGAAGGGAATGTAGTACAGTGGAGTAGAGTGGAATGGAGTGAAACAGAATAGAATGGAGTGGAATGCAATGGAATGGAATGGAATGGAGTGGAGTGGAATAGAGAGGAGTGCACTGCAATGGAGTGGAGTGGAGTGGAAGGGAGTGGAATGCAATGGAATGTAGTGGAGTGCAGTGGAGTGGAATGGAATGGAGTGGACAGGATTGGAAGGTGTAGAGTGGACTGGAATGGAATAGAATGGAACAGAATGCAGTGGAGTGGAGGGGAGTGGAGGTGAGTGGAGTGGCATGGAGTGGAATGGAATGGAATGGAGTGAAATCGAGTCCAATGGATTGGAATGGAGTGGAGTGGAGTGGAGTGGAATGGAGAGGAGTCGAATGGAATGGAAGGGAATGCAACGGAACGCAGTGGTGTGGATTGGAAAGCAGTGAAATGGAGTACTATGGAATCTAAAGGAGTGGAGTGGAGTCTAGTGGAGTGGAATGGAATGGAACCAAATGGAATGGAATGGCACGGAATGGAGTGGAGTAGAGTGGAGTGGGAAGGAAGGGAGATGAGTGGAATGGAGAGGAATGGAATGGAGTGGAGTGGATTGGATTGGAATGAACTGGAATGGAGAGGGATGGAATGACGTGGAACGGAATGGACTGCAATGGAATTGAATGGAGTGAAATGGAGAGGAGTGGAGTGGAGTGGAATGGAGTGGAAATGAATGGAATGGAGTGGAATGGAAGGGAATGGAGACAAGTGGATAGGAATTGAATGAAGCAGATTGGAGTGGAGTGGAGTGGAGTGGCATGGAATGGAATGAAGTGGAAGGGAATGCAATGGAGTGGAATGTAATGGAATAAAATGGAATGGAGTGGAATGGAGAGGAATGGAGTGGAGTGGAGTGGAATGGAGGGGAGTAAGAGGAAGAGAATGGAATGGAATCGAAAGGAGGGATGTGCAATTGTGTGGAGGGGAGTGGAGATGAAAGGAGTGGAGTGATGTGGAGTCGAGAGGAAAGGAATGGAATGGCATGGAATGGAGTTAAGTGGAGTGGAATGGAGTGGAAGGTAATGGAGTGGAATGAAAAGGAGTGGATTGGAATGGAGTGGAATGGAATGGAGTGGAATGGAGTGGAGTAGAATGGAGTGGGTTGCAGAGGAGTGGAATGGAGTGGAATGGAAGGGAATGGAATGGAATGTAGTGGAAAGGAATGGAATGGAGTGGATTGAAATTAAATGGAAAGGATTGGAGTGCAGTGGAATGGAGGGGAGTGGAATAAAATGGAGTATAGTGCAGTGGAATGGAGTGGACTGGAGTGGAGATGAGTGTAGTGGACCGAAATGGAATGGAATGGAGTGGAGTGGAACGGTGTGGAGTGGGGTGGAAAGGAATGGAACAGAATGGAATGGAGAGGAATGGAGTGGCATGTAGTGGAGTGGAGTGAAGTGGAAAGGAATGGAATTGAATGGAATTGAATGGAGTGGATTGAAGTGCAATAGAATGGAGTGGAGTGGAGTGGAATGCAGTGGAGTAGATTTTAGTGGAATGGAGTGTAGTGGAATGGAATGGAATGGCATGGAATGGAATGGAACAGAAGCGGAGATAGTGCGACTGTGCTCCAGGCTATGTGACAGAGTGAGATAACATTGAAAGAAAGGAATGGAATGGAATGGAATGGAGTGGACTGCATGGGAACAGAGTGGAGTGAAGTGGAGTGGCCTGGAATGGAGAGAACTGGAATGAGATGGAATGGAATGGATTGAAATGGAGCGGAGTGAGGGGGAGGGGAATACAGTGCAATGGAGATGAATGCAAGGGGATGGCGTGAAATGGAGTGGAGTGGAATGCCGTTAAGTGTAGAGGAGTGTAAAGCAGTGGAATGCAATTGGATGTAACGCAATGTAGTGGAGTGGACTGGAGTAGAATGGAAGGAAATGGAACGGAGCAGAGCCTAGCAGAGCTGAATGGAGTGGAACGGAAAGAAAAGGAACAGAACAGAACGGGAGCTGAGACTGTGCCACTGCACTCCATGCTGAGTGACAGAGTGAGATACTCTCGAAAGAAAGGAAAAGAATGCAATGGAGTACAACAGAACGGCATGGAATGGAATGGAATGGAATGGAATAGAATGGAGTAGAATGGAATGGAATGGAGTGGATTGGAGTGAAGTGGAGTGGAGTGGAATGGAATGGAGAGAAATGGAATGGGATGGAATGGAATGGAATGAACCGGAGTTGATTGAGGTGGAGAGGATAGCAGTGGAATGGAGCGGAATGGAATGAGAAGGAGTGGAATTGAGAGGAGAGCATTGCAGCAAAGTGGAGGAGTGGAATGGAGTGGAATGGATTTGGATGTAATGGAATGTAGTGGAGTGGAGTAGAGTTGAGTGGAACGGAGGAGAATAGAATAGAATTGAAAGTAATGGAATGGAAAGCAGTGGAAGGGAATGGAATGCAAAGAATGGAGTGGAGTGGAAAGGAGTAGAATGGAATGGAGTGGAACGGAATGGAATGGAATAGAATGGAATGGATTGGAGTGGGAAGGATTGGAGTGCAGTGGAATGGAGTGGAATAGAATGGAGTGGAGTGGAGTGGAGGGAAGAGGAATGGAGTAGAATGGAATGGAATGGAAAGGAATGGAAAGGAATGGAGTGGATTGGAAAGGGAGTGGAGTGGAGTAGAATGGATTGGAATGCAATGGAATGGAGTGACGTGGAATAGTTTGGAAAGGAATGGCATGGAATGGAGTAGAGTGGAATGGAGGGGAATGGAATGCAATGGAATTGAGTGGAATGGGGTGGAGTGGAGTGGAGTGGAGAGGAATGGAATGGAGTGGAAAGGTGTGAAAGGAGTGGAATGGAGTGGAGTGGAATGCAATGGAGTAGATTGGAATGAAGTGGAAAGGAATGGAATGGAGAGAAGTAGAGTAGAATGGAGTGGATTGGAATGGAGGGGAGCAGAGTGGAGTTAACAGCAGTGGATTGGAATACAGCGGATGGAGTAGAGTGGAAGGGAGTGTAATTATATGGAATGGAATGGATTGGATTGGATTGGAGTGGAAGGGAGTGGAGTGGAGTTGAAAGTAGAGGAATCGAAAGAAGTGGAAAGGAGTGGAGTAGAGTGGATTAGAGTGGATTGGAATGGAATGGAGTGGAGTGGAATGGTGTGGAAACGAATGAAAGGGAGGGGAGTGGAATGGAACGAAATGGAATGGAATGTAGTGGAATGGAGAGGAGTGGAGTGGACTGGAGTGGAATTTAATCGAATGGAGTTTACTGAAGTGGAATGTATTTGAGAGGAGGGTAATGGACAGGAATTGAGTGGAGTGGAGTGGAGTGAAATACATCGGAATGGCATGGAATTGAATGGAATGGAGGGTAGTGGAATGCAGTGGAGTCTAGTCGATTGGAGTGGTGAGGAATAGAACGGAGTGGCATGGAATGGAGCACAGTGGAATGCAATGGAGTGGAGTGGATTGGAAAGGGGTGGAGTGGAGTGACGATGGGTGAAGTGGAATGGAATGGAGTGGAGTGCAGGGGAGTCTCATGGAATGGAATGGAACGCAATGGAAGCTGAGATTGTACCACTGCGCTCCAGGATGGGTGACAGAGTGTGATACTCTCGAAAGAAAGGAATGGAATGGAATGCAGTGGAATGGAATGGAATGCAATGGGGTGCATTGGAGTGGAGTGGAATGAAGTGAAGTGGATTGGAGTGGAATGGAGAGGAATGGAACGGAATGGAATGGAATGAAGTGGACTGGAGTGGGGTGGAGTTGAGTTCAATGGAATGGAGCGAAATGGAATCAGATGCAGTGAAATGGAGTAGGGAGGAGTGCAGTAGAGTGAAAAGGAGTGCAATGGAGTGGAATGGAATCGGAAGTAATGGAAAGTAGTGGAGTGGATGGAACGGATAGGAAAGGAGTGGAGCGGAGTGGAATGGAATGGAGCGGGAGGTGGGATGGGGCCACTGCACTCCAGGCTGGCTGACTGAGTGAGACATTCTCGAAATAAAGGAATGGAATGGAATGCCATAGAATGGAATGGAACGAAGTGGAGTGGAGTGGAATGGAGTGAGTTGGAGCAGAGTGGAATGAAGAATGCAATGGGATGGAAGGGAATTGAATGAAATGCAGAGGAGTGCATTGCAGTGGAATGGAGCAGAATTGAATGGAAAGGAGTGGAATGGGCAGGAGTGGAGTGCACTGGAGAGGAGAGGTTAGGAATGCAGTGGAATGGAATTGGATGTAATGGAACGTAGAGAAGTGGAGTGGAATGGAGTGGGCCAGAGTGGAATGGAATGGAATGCAATGGAAAGGAATGGAGTGGAATAGAATGGAATGGAATGGAATGGAAAGGAACGGAGTGGAATGAAATGTAGTGGAGTGCAGTGAAATGCAGTGGAATGGAATGGAGTGGAGTGGAGTGGAATGTGATAGAATGGAGAGGAGGGGAATGGAGCAGAATGGAATGGAGTGCAGCGGAATGGAGTGGAGTGGAATGGAATCAAATGGAGTGGAATGGAACCAAGTGGAATGGAATGGAGTGCAATAGACTAGAATTGAGTGTAGTGTAGTGGAATTTAGTGGAATGGACTGAAATGGAGTGGAATGGAATGGAATTGAGAGGAATGGAATGGAATGGAATGGAATGGAAAGGAATAGAATTGAATGGAACGGAATTAAAAGAATGCAATGGAATGCAATGGAATAGAATGCAATGGAATGTATAGTTGACATGTAATATGAGCTGAGATTGTGACACTGCACTCCAGCCAGGGTGACATAGTGATATCCTGTCGTAAGAAGTGAATGGAATGCAATGGAGTGAAATGGAATGGAAAGAAATGGAATGGAGTGGAGTGGAAGGGAATGGAGTGGAATGGAAGTGAATGCAGTGGAGTGGAGCGGGGTGGAGTGGAATGAAATGGAATGCAGTGGACTGTAATGGCATGGAGTGGAAAGAAGTAGAGTGGAATGGAGTGGAATGGAATGGACTGGCATAGAATGGAGTGTAAATGAATGCAATGGAGTGGATTGGAAAGGAATAGAAAGGAGTAGAGTGGAGTAGAGTGGTGTGGAGTGGAGTGGAATGGAGCTGAATGTACTTCAATGGAGTACAATGGAATGGAACGGAGTGGAATGGAATGGAATGATATGAGGTGGATTGGAGTGGAATGTAGTGGAGTGGAATGGAATGGAATAGAATGGAATGGAGTAGAGTGTAACGGAATGCAGTGGCGATAAGTGGAGTGGAAAGGAATGCATTGGAGTAGAGAGGAGTTTAATGGAATGGAATGGAGTGGAGAGGAGGGGAGTGGAGTGGAATGGAATTGAGTGAAGTGCAGTGCAGTTGAATGGAATATCGTGGTGTGGAGTGGAGTGGAAATGAATGGAGTGAATAGGAGTGGAATTAAATGAAATGGAATGCAGTGGAGAGAAACGCAGTTGATTGGAGTGGAGTGGAGTGGAAAGGAATGGAAAGGAGTGGGATGGAGTCTTATGGATTGGAGTGGAATGGAGTGGAATGGAATGAAGTGGAAAGGAGTGGAACGGAGTGAAATTGAATTTAGTGGACTGGAGTGGAATGGAGTTAAATGGAATGGAATGGAATGGAGTGGAATGGAATGGAATGGAGTGGAGTGGAATGGAATGGAATGGAGTGGAGTGGAATGGAATAGAATGGAATGGAATGGAATAGAATGGAATGGAGTGGAGTGGAGAGGAGTGGAATGGATTGGAGTGAAGTGGAGTGGAATGGAATAGAGTGGAGCGGAGAGGAAAGGAATGGAATGGAGTGGAGTGGAATGGCATGGAATGGAGTGGAATGGAATGGATAGAAGTGGAGTGGAGTGGAGTGGATTGGAGTGTAGTGGAAGGGAATGGAGTGCAGTGTAATGGACTGGAATGGAGCAGAGCAGAATGGAGTGGACTGGAGTGGAGTGGAATGGAATGGGATAGAATGGAATGGGAGCTGCGATTTTAGCAGTGTGCTCTAGGCAGTGTAACTGAGTGTCATACTCTCAAAAGAAAGGAATGGAATGGAACGCAGTGGAATGGAATGGAACAGAGTGGACATTAGTGGAGTGGAATGTGGAGGAATGGAATGAAATGGAACGTAATGGCATGAATTGGAGTGGTGTGGGTTGGAATGGATTATAGTGGAATGGGGTGGAAAGGAATGGGATGGAGTGGAATGGAGTGCAGTGGAGTTGAACGGAGTTGAATGGCCTAGAATTGAGTGGACAGTAGTGGAATGTAATGGAATGGAATGGAATCCATTGTAATAGAATATAATACAATGGAAAGTTGAGATGTAGTGTGAGCTGAGATTGTGCCACTGCACTCCAGACTGGGTGACACGTTATATCCTGTGGATAGAAAGGAATGGAATGCAATAGAGTGAAATGGAATGGAGTGGAATGGAATTGAATGGAATGGAGTGGAGTGGAGTGGAGTGGAGTCGAATGGAGACGAATGGAATGGGACGGAGTGGAATGGAACGGAGTGGAGTGGAGTATCGTGGAGTGAAATAGAATGGAATGCAATGGGTTGGAATGGAATGCAATGGACTGCTGAAAGGAAATGTGAGCTGTTATTGTTCCACTGCACTCCAGCCTTTGTGACGGAATGAAATCCTGTGGAAAAAAAGGATTGGAATGGAATGGAATGGAATGGAATGGAATGGAATGGAATGGAGAGGAGTGTAGTGGTGTGGAGTGAAATGGAGTGGAGTGTCGTGGAGGAGAGTGGAATGGAGTGGAATGGAATGAAGAGGAAAGGAACGGAGTGGAGTGGAATGGAACGGAGTGGAGTGGAATGGAACGGAGTGGAGTGGAATGGAATCCAATGGAATGAAATGGAATTGAATCGAATGGAATGAAGAAATATGTGCAGTGATTTGGCCACTGCGCTGGAGCCTGCGTGACAGAGGGAGATCCTGTCGATAAAACAGAGTGGAATGGAAGGGATTGGAATGGAATGGAATGGAACGTATTGGAGTGGAGTGGAGTGGAATTGAGTGGAGTGGAGTGCACTGGAATGGAATGGAATGCAATGGAATGTAATGGAATGATGAAATGATATGTGAGCTGAGATTGTGCCACTGCACTCCACGCTGGGTGACAGAGTGAGATACTCTTGAAAGAAAGAAATGGAATGGAAAGAATTTTTAATTGGGTGGATTCGAGTGGACTGAAGTAGAGTGCAGTGGAATGGAGAGGAATGGAATGGAATGGAATCGGATGTAAAGGAATGGAGTGATGTGGAGTGGAGTGGTGAGGAGTGTAGTGCTGTGGAATGGAGCAGAAAGTAATGGGATGGTGTGGAGTGGAGTGCAGTGCAGTGGAGTGGAGAGGAGTGCAATGGCGTGGAATGGAATCGGATGTAAAGGAACGTACTGGAGTGGAGTGGAGTGGAAAGGAGTGGAATGGAATGGAATTGAATGTAATGGAAAGCAAAGGAATGGAATGCGATGCAATGGAATTTAATGCAATAGAATGCAGTTCAATAGAGAGTTGACATGTAATGTGAGCTGAGATTGTGCCTAAGCTCTCCAGGCTGTTTGACACAGTGATATCGTGTCGAAAGAATGGAGTGGAATGCAGTGGTGTGAAATGGAATGGAATGTAGTGGACAGGAGTAGAATGGAGTGGAGTGAAGAGGAACAGAGTGGAATGGAATGGGATGCAGTGGAATGGAATGCAGTGGAGTGGAGTGAAATAGAAAGAAATGGAATGGGATGGAATGGAATGTAATGGAATGGAGAAGAGAAATGTGAGCTTAGATTGTGTGACTACACTCCAGCCTTAGTGACCGAGAGAGATTCTGTGGAAGGAAAGAACTGATTTCAAAGGAGTGGAATGGAAGGGAATGTAGTACAGTGGAGTAGAGTGGAATGGAGTGAAACAGAATAGAATGGAGTGGAATGCAATGGAATGGAATGGAATGGAGTGGAGTGGAATAGAGAGGAGTGCACTGCAATGGAGTGGAGTGGAGTGGAAGGGAGTGGAATGCAATGGAATGTAGTGGAGTGCAGTGGAGTGGAATGGAATGGAGTGGACAGGATTGGAAGGTGTAGAGTGGACTGGAATGGAATAGAATGGAACAGAATGCAGTGGAGTGGAGGGGAGTGGAGGTGAGTGGAGTGGCATGGAGTGGAATGGAATGGAATGGAGTGAAATGGAGTCCAATGGATTGGAATGGAGTGGAGTGGAGTGGAGTGGAATGGAGAGGAGTCGAATGGAATGGAAGGGAATGCAACGGAACGCAGTGGTGTGGATTGGAAAGCAGTGAAATGGAGTACTATGGAATCTAAAGGAGTGGAGTGGAGTCTAGTGGAGTGGAATGGAATGGAACCAAATGGAATGGAATGGCACGGAATGGAGTGGAGTAGAGTGGAGTGGGAAGGAAGGGAGATGAGTGGAATGGAGAGGAATGGAATGGAGTGGAGTGGATTGGATTGGAATGAACTGGAATGGAGAGGGATGGAATGACGTGGAACGGAATGGACTGCAATGGAATTGAATGGAGTGAAATGGAGAGGAGTGGAGTGGAGTGGAATGGAGTGGAAATGAATGGAATGGAGTGGAATGGAAGGGAATGGAGACAAGTGGATAGGAATTGAATGAAGCAGATTGGAGTGGAGTGGAGTGGAGTGGCATGGAATGGAATGAAGTGGAAGGGAATGCAATGGAGTGGAATGTAATGGAATAAAATGGAATGGAGTGGAATGGAGAGGAATGGAGTGGAGTGGAGTGGAATGGAGGGGAGTAAGAGGAAGAGAATGGAATGGAATCGAAAGGAGGGATGTGCAATTGTGTGGAGGGGAGTGGAGATGAAAGGAGTGGAGTGATGTGGAGTCGAGAGGAAAGGAATGGAATGGCATGGAATGGAGTTAAGTGGAGTGGAATGGAGTGGAAGGTAATGGAGTGGAATGAAAAGGAGTGGATTGGAATGGAGTGGAATGGAATGGAGTGGAATGGAGTGGAGTAGAATGGAGTGGGTTGCAGAGGAGTGGAATGGAGTGGAATGGAAGGGAATGGAATGGAATGTAGTGGAAAGGAATGGAATGGAGTGGATTGAAATTAAATGGAAAGGATTGGAGTGCAGTGGAATGGAGGGGAGTGGAATAAAATGGAGTATAGTGCAGTGGAATGGAGTGGACTGGAGTGGAGATGAGTGTAGTGGACCGAAATGGAATGGAATGGAGTGGAGTGGAACGGTGTGGAGTGGGGTGGAAAGGAATGGAACAGAATGGAATGGAGAGGAATGGAGTGGCATGTAGTGGAGTGGAGTGAAGTGGAAAGGAATGGAATTGAATGGAATTGAATGGAGTGGATTGAAGTGCAATAGAATGGAGTGGAGTGGAGTGGAATGCAGTGGAGTAGATTTTAGTGGAATGGAGTGTAGTGGAATGGAATGGAATGGCATGGAATGGAATGGAACAGAAGGGGAGATAGTGCGACTGTGCTCCAGGCTATGTGACAGAGTGAGATAACATTGAAAGAAAGGAATGGAATGGAATGGAATGGAGTGGACTGCATGGGAACAGAGTGGAGTGAAGTGGAGTGGCCTGGAATGGAGAGAACTGGAATGAGATGGAATGGAATGGATTGAAATGGAGCGGAGTGAGGGGGAGGGGAATACAGTGCAATGGAGATGAATGCAAGGGGATGGCGTGAAATGGAGTGGAGTGGAATGCCGTTAAGTGTAGAGGAGTGTAAAGCAGTGGAATGCAATTGGATGTAACGCAATGTAGTGGAGTGGACTGGAGTAGAATGGAAGGAAATGGAACGGAGCAGAGCCTAGCAGAGCTGAATGGAGTGGAACGGAAAGAAAAGGAACAGAACAGAACGGGAGCTGAGACTGTGCCACTGCACTCCATGCTGAGTGACAGAGTGAGATACTCTCGAAAGAAAGGAAAAGAATGCAATGGAGTACAACAGAACGGCATGGAATGGAATGGAATGGAATGGAATAGAATGGAGTAGAATGGAATGGAATGGAGTGGATTGGAGTGAAGTGGAGTGGAGTGGAATGGAATGGAGAGAAATGGAATGGGATGGAATGGAATGGAATGAACCGGAGTTGATTGAGGTGGAGAGGATAGCAGTGGAATGGAGCGGAATGGAATGAGAAGGAGTGGAATTGAGAGGAGAGCATTGCAGCAAAGTGGAGGAGTGGAATGGAGTGGAATGGATTTGGATGTAATGGAATGTAGTGGAGTGGAGTAGAGTTGAGTGGAACGGAGGAGAATAGAATAGAATTGAAAGTAATGGAATGGAAAGCAGTGGAAGGGAATGGAATGCAAAGAATGGAGTGGAGTGGAAAGGAGTAGAATGGAATGGAGTGGAACGGAATGGAATGGAATAGAATGGAATGGATTGGAGTGGGAAAGATTGGAGTGCAGTGGAATGGAGTGGAATAGAATGGAGTGGAGTGGAGTGGAGGGAAGAGGAATGGAGTAGAATGGAATGGAATGGAAAGGAATGGAAAGGAATGGAGTGGATTGGAAAGGGAGTGGAGTGGAGTAGAATGGATTGGAATGCAATGGAATGGAGTGACGTGGAATAGTTTGGAAAGGAATGGCATGGAATGGAGTAGAGTGGAATGGAGGGGAATGGAATGCAATGGAATTGAGTGGAATGGGGTGGGGTGGAGTGGAGTGGAGAGGAATGGAATGGAGTGGAAAGGTGTGAAAGGAGTGGAATGGAGTGGAGTGGAATGCAATGGAGTAGATTGGAATGAAGTGGAAAGGAATGGAATGGAGAGAAGTAGAGTAGAATGGAGTGGATTGGAATGGAGGGGAGCAGAGTGGAGTTAACAGCAGTGGATTGGAATACAGCGGATGGAGTAGAGTGGAAGGGAGTGTAATTATACGGAATGGAATGGATTGGATTGGATTGGAGTGGAAGGGAGTGGAGTGGAGTTGAAAGTAGAGGAATCGAAAGAAGTGGAAAGGAGTGGAGTAGAGTGGATTAGAGTGGATTGGAATGGAATGGAGTGGAGTGGAATGGTGTGGAAACGAATGAAAGGGAGGGGAGTGGAATGGAACGAAATGGAATGGAATGTAGTGGAATGGAGAGGAGTGGAGTGGACTGGAGTGGAATTTAATCGAATGGAGTTTACTGAAGTGGAACGTATTTGAGAGGAGGGTAATGGACAGGAATTGAGTGGAGTGGAGTGGAGTGAAATACATCGGAATGGCATGGAATTGAATGGAATGGAGGGTAGTGGAATGCAGTGGAGTCTAGTCGATTGGAGTGGTGAGGAATAGAACGGAGTGGCATGGAATGGAGCACAGTGGAATGCAATGGAGTGGAGTGGATTGGAAAGGGGTGGAGTGGAGTGACGATGGGTGAAGTGGAATGGAATGGAGTGGAGTGCAGAGGAGTCTCATGGAATGGAATGGAACGCAATGGAAGCTGAGATTGTACCACTGCGCTCCAGGATGGGTGACAGAGTGTGATACTCTCGAAAGAAAGGAATGGAATGGAATGCAGTGGAATGGAATGGAATGCAATGGGGTGCATTGGAGTGGAGTGGAATGAAGTGAAGTGGATTGGAGTGGAATGGAGAGGAATGGAACGGAATGGAATGGAATGAAGTGGACTGGAGTGGGGTGGAGTTGAGTTCAATGGAATGGAGCGAAATGGAATCAGATGCAGTGAAATGGAGTAGGGAGGAGTGCAGTAGAGTGAAAAGGAGTGCAATGGAGTGGAATGGAATCGGAAGTAATGGAAAGTAGTGGAGTGGATGGAACGGATAGGAAAGGAGTGGAGCGGAGTGGAATGGAATGGAGCGGGAGGTGGGATGGGGCCACTGCACTCCAGGCTGGCTGACTGAGTGAGACATTCTCGAAATAAAGGAATGGAATGGAATGCCATAGAATGGAATGGAACGAAGTGGAGTGGAGTGGAATGGAGTGAGTTGGAGCAGAGTGGAATGAAGAATGCAATGGGATGGAAGGGAATTGAATGAAATGCAGAGGAGTGCATTGCAGTGGAATGGAGCAGAATTGAATGGAAAGGAGTGGAATGGGCAGGAGTGGAGTGCACTGGAGAGGAGAGGTTAGGAATGCAGTGGAATGGAATTGGATGTAATGGAACGTAGAGAAGTGGAGTGGAATGGAGTGGGCCAGAGTGGAATGGAATGGAATGCAATGGAAAGGAATGGAGTGGAATAGAATGGAATGGAATGGAATGGAAAGGAACGGAGTGGAATGAAATGTAGTGGAGTGCAGTGAAATGCAGTGGAATGGAATGGAGTGGAGTGGAGTGGAATGTGATAGAATGGAGAGGAGGGGAATGGAGCAGAATGGAATGGAGTGCAGCGGAATGGAGTGGAGTGGAATGGAATCAAATGGAGTGGAATGGAACCAAGTGGAATGGAATGGAGTGCAATAGACTAGAATTGAGTGTAGTGTAGTGGAATTTAGTGGAATGGACTGAAATGGAGTGGAATGGAATGGAATTGAGAGGAATGGAATGGAATGGAATGGAATGGAAAGGAATAGAATTGAATGGAACGGAATTAAAAGAATGCAATGGAATGCAATGGAATAGAATGCAATGGAATGTATAGTTGACATGTAATATGAGCTGAGATTGTGACACTGCACTCCAGCCAGGGTGACATAGTGATATCCTGTCGTAAGAAGTGAATGGAATGCAATGGAGTGAAATGGAATGGAAAGAAATGGAATGGAGTGGAGTGGAAGGGAATGGAGTGGAATGGAAGCGAATGCAGTGGAGTGGAGCGGGGTGGAGTGGAATGAAATGGAATGCAGTGGACTGTAATGGCATGGAGTGGAAAGAAGTAGAGTGGAATGGAGTGGAATGGAATGGACTGGCATAGAATGGAGTGTAAATGAATGCAATGGAGTGGATTGGAAAGGAATAGAAAGGAGTAGAGTGGAGTAGAGTGGTGTGGAGTGGAGTGGAATGGAGCTGAATGTACTTCAATGGAGTACAATGGAATGGAACGGAGTGGAATGGAATGGAATGATATGAGGTGGATTGGAGTGGAATGTAGTGGAGTGGAATGGAATGGAATAGAATGGAATGGAGTAGAGTGTAACGGAATGCAGTGGCGATAAGTGGAGTGGAATGGAATGCATTGGAGTAGAGTGGAGTGGAATGGAATGGAATGGAGTGGAGAGGAGGGGAGTGGAGTGGAATGGAATTGAGTGAAGTGCAGTGCAGTTGAATGGAATATCGTGGTGTGGAGTGGAGTGGAAATGAATGGAGTGAATAGGAGTGGAATTAAATGAAATGGAATGCAGTGGAGAGAAACGCAGTTGATTGGAGTGGAGTGGAGTGGAAAGGAATGGAAAGGAGTGGGATGGAGTCTTATGGATTGGAGTGGAATGGAGTGGAATGGAATGAAGTGGAAAGGAGTGGAACGGAGTGAAATTGAATTTAGTGGACTGGAGTGGAATGGAGTTAAATGGAATGGAATGGAATGGAGTGGAATGGAATGGAATGGAGTGGAGTGGAATGGAATGGAATGGAGTGGAGTGGAATGGAATAGAATGGAATGGAATGGAATAGAATGGAATGGAGTGGAGTGGAGAGGAGTGGAATGGATTGGAGTGAAGTGGAGTGGAATGGAATAGAGTGGAGCGGAGAGGAAAGGAATGGAATGGAGTGGAGTGGAATGGCATGGAATGGAGTGGAATGGAATGGATAGAAGTGGAGTGGAGTGGAGTGGATTGGAGTGTAGTGGAAGGGAATGGAGTGCAGTGTAATGGACTGGAATGGAGCAGAGCAGAATGGAGTGGACTGGAGTGGAGTGGAATGGAATGGGATAGAATGGAATGGGAGCTGCGATTTTAGCAGTGTGCTCTAGGCAGTGTAACTGAGTGTCATACTCTCAAAAGAAAGGAATGGAATGGAACGCAGTGGAATGGAATGGAACAGAGTGGACATTAGTGGAGTGGAATGTGGAGGAATGGAATGAAATGGAACGTAATGGCATGAATTGGAGTGGTGTGGGTTGGAATGGATTATAGTGGAATGGGGTGGAAAGGAATGGGATGGAGTGGAATGGAGTGCAGTGGAGTTGAACGGAGTTGAATGGCCTAGAATTGAGTGGACAGTAGTGGAATGTAATGGAATGGAATGGAATCCATTGTAATAGAATATAATACAATGGAAAGTTGAGATGTAGTGTGAGCTGAGATTGTGCCACTGCACTCCAGACTGGGTGACACGTTATATCCTGTGGATAGAAAGGAATGGAATGCAATAGAGTGAAATGGAATGGAGTGGAATGGAATTGAATGGAATGGAGTGGAGTGGAGTGGAGTGGAGTCGAATGGAGACGAATGGAATGGGACGGAGTGGAATGGAACGGAGTGGAGTGGAGTATCGTGGAGTGAAATAGAATGGAATGCAATGGGTTGGAATGGAATGCAATGGACTGCTGAAAGGAAATGTGAGCTGTTATTGTTCCACTGCACTCCAGCCTTTGTGACGGAATGAAATCCTGTGGAAAAAAAGGATTGGAATGGAATGGAATGGAATGGAATGGAATGGAATGGAATGGAGAGGAGTGTAGTGGTGTGGAGTGAAATGGAGTGGAGTGTCGTGGAGGAGAGTGGAATGGAGTGGAATGGAATGAAGAGGAAAGGAACGGAGTGGAGTGGAATGGAACGGAGTGGAGTGGAATGGAACGGAGTGGAGTGGAATGGAATCCAATGGAATGAAATGGAATTGAATCGAATGGAATGAAGAAATATGTGCAGTGATTTGGCCACTGCGCTGGAGCCTGCGTGACAGAGGGAGATCCTGTCGATAAAACAGAGTGGAATGGAAGGGATTGGAATGGAATGGAATGGAACGTATTGGAGTGGAGTGGAGTGGAATTGAGTGGAGTGGAGTGCACTGGAATGGAATGGAATGCAATGGAATGTAATGGAATGATGAAATGATATGTGAGCTGAGATTGTGCCACTGCACTCCACGCTGGGTGACAGAGTGAGATACTCTTGAAAGAAAGAAATGGAATGGAAAGAATTTTTAATTGGGTGGATTCGAGTGGACTGAAGTAGAGTGCAGTGGAATGGAGAGGAATGGAATGGAATGGAATCGGATGTAAAGGAATGGAGTGATGTGGAGTGGAGTGGTGAGGAGTGTAGTGCTGTGGAATGGAGCAGAAAGTAATGGGATGGTGTGGAGTGGAGTGCAGTGCAGTGGAGTGGAGAGGAGTGCAATGGCGTGGAATGGAATCGGATGTAAAGGAACGTACTGGAGTGGAGTGGAGTGGAAAGGAGTGGAATGGAATGGAATTGAATGTAATGGAAAGCAAAGGAATGGAATGCGATGCAATGGAATTTAATGCAATAGAATGCAGTTCAATAGAGAGTTGACATGTAATGTGAGCTGAGATTGTGCCTAAGCTCTCCAGGCTGTTTGACACAGTGATATCGTGTCGAAAGAATGGAGTGGAATGCAGTGGTGTGAAATGGAATGGAATGTAGTGGACAGGAGTAGAATGGAGTGGAGTGAAGAGGAACAGAGTGGAATGGAATGGGATGCAGTGGAATGGAATGCAGTGGAGTGGAGTGAAATAGAAAGAAATGGAATGGGATGGAATGGAATGTAATGGAATGGAGAAGAGAAATGTGAGCTTAGATTGTGTGACTACACTCCAGCCTTAGTGACCGAGAGAGATTCTGTGGAAGGAAAGAACTGATTTCAAAGGAGTGGAATGGAAGGGAATGTAGTACAGTGGAGTAGAGTGGAATGGAGTGAAACAGAATAGAATGGAGTGGAACGCAATGGAATGGAATGGAATGGAGTGGAGTGGAATAGAGAGGAGTGCACTGCAATGGAGTGGAGTGGAGTGGAAGGGAGTGGAATGCAATGGAATGTAGTGGAGTGCAGTGGAGTGGAATGGAATGGAGTGGACAGGATTGGAAGGTGTAGAGTGGACTGGAATGGAATAGAATGGAACAGAATGCAGTGGAGTGGAGGGGAGTGGAGGTGAGTGGAGTGGCATGGAGTGGAATGGAATGGAATGGAGTGAAATGGAGTCCAATGGATTGGAATGGAGTGGAGTGGAGTGGAGTGGAATGGAGAGGAGTCGAATGGAATGGAAGGGAATGCAACGGAACGCAGTGGTGTGGATTGGAAAGCAGTGAAATGGAGTACTATGGAATCTAAAGGAGTGGAGTGGAGTCTAGTGGAGTGGAATGGAATGGAACCAAATGGAATGGAATGGCACGGAATGGAGTGGAGTAGAGTGGAGTGGGAAGGAAGGGAGATGAGTGGAATGGAGAGGAATGGAATGGAGTGGAGTGGATTGGATTGGAATGAACTGGAATGGAGAGGGATGGAATGACGTGGAACGGAATGGACTGCAATGGAATTGAATGGAGTGAAATGGAGAGGAGTGGAGTGGAGTGGAATGGAGTGGAAATGAATGGAATGGAGTGGAATGGAAGGGAATGGAGACAAGTGGATAGGAATTGAATGAAGCAGATTGGAGTGGAGTGGAGTGGAGTGGCATGGAATGGAATGAAGTGGAAGGGAATGCAATGGAGTGGAATGTAATGGAATAAAATGGAATGGAGTGGAATGGAGAGGAATGGAGTGGAGTGGAGTGGAATGGAGGGGAGTAAGAGGAAGAGAATGGAATGGAATCGAAAGGAGGGATGTGCAATTGTGTGGAGGGGAGTGGAGATGAAAGGAGTGGAGTGATGTGGAGTCGAGAGGAAAGGAATGGAATGGCATGGAATGGAGTTAAGTGGAGTGGAATGGAGTGGAAGGTAATGGAGTGGAATGAAAAGGAGTGGATTGGAATGGAGTGGAATGGAATGGAGTGGAATGGAGTGGAGTAGAATGGAGTGGGTTGCAGAGGAGTGGAATGGAGTGGAATGGAAGGGAATGGAATGGAATGTAGTGGAAAGGAATGGAATGGAGTGGATTGAAATTAAATGGAAAGGATTGGAGTGCAGTGGAATGGAGGGGAGTGGAATAAAATGGAGTATAGTGCAGTGGAATGGAGTGGACTGGAGTGGAGATGAGTGTAGTGGACCGAAATGGAATGGAATGGAGTGGAGTGGAACGGTGTGGAGTGGGGTGGAAAGGAATGGAACAGAATGGAATGGAGAGGAATGGAGTGGCATGTAGTGGAGTGGAGTGAAGTGGAAAGGAATGGAATTGAATGGAATTGAATGGAGTGGATTGAAGTGCAATAGAATGGAGTGGAGTGGAGTGGAATGCAGTGGAGTAGATTTTAGTGGAATGGAGTGTAGTGGAATGGAATGGAATGGCATGGAATGGAATGGAACAGAAGGGGAGATAGTGCGACTGTGCTCCAGGCTATGTGACAGAGTGAGATAACATTGAAAGAAAGGAATGGAATGGAATGGAATGGAGTGGACTGCATGGGAACAGAGTGGAGTGAAGTGGAGTGGCCTGGAATGGAGAGAACTGGAATGAGATGGAATGGAATGGATTGAAATGGAGCGGAGTGAGGGGGAGGGGAATACAGTGCAATGGAGATGAATGCAAGGGGATGGCGTGAAATGGAGTGGAGTGGAATGCCGTTAAGTGTAGAGGAGTGTAAAGCAGTGGAATGCAATTGGATGTAACGCAATGTAGTGGAGTGGACTGGAGTAGAATGGAAGGAAATGGAACGGAGCAGAGCCTAGCAGAGCTGAATGGAGTGGAACGGAAAGAAAAGGAACAGAACAGAACGGGAGCTGAGACTGTGCCACTGCACTCCATGCTGAGTGACAGAGTGAGATACTCTCGAAAGAAAGGAAAAGAATGCAATGGAGTACAACAGAACGGCATGGAATGGAATGGAATGGAATGGAATAGAATGGAGTAGAATGGAATGGAATGGAGTGGATTGGAGTGAAGTGGAGTGGAGTGGAATGGAATGGAGAGAAATGGAATGGGATGGAATGGAATGGAATGAACCGGAGTTGATTGAGGTGGAGAGGATAGCAGTGGAATGGAGCGGAATGGAATGAGAAGGAGTGGAATTGAGAGGAGAGCATTGCAGCAAAGTGGAGGAGTGGAATGGAGTGGAATGGATTTGGATGTAATGGAATGTAGTGGAGTGGAGTAGAGTTGAGTGGAACGGAGGAGAATAGAATAGAATTGAAAGTAATGGAATGGAAAGCAGTGGAAGGGAATGGAATGCAAAGAATGGAGTGGAGTGGAAAGGAGTAGAATGGAATGGAGTGGAACGGAATGGAATGGAATAGAATGGAATGGATTGGAGTGGGAAAGATTGGAGTGCAGTGGAATGGAGTGGAATAGAATGGAGTGGAGTGGAGTGGAGGGAAGAGGAATGGAGTAGAATGGAATGGAATGGAAAGGAATGGAAAGGAATGGAGTGGATTGGAAAGGGAGTGGAGTGGAGTAGAATGGATTGGAATGCAATGGAATGGAGTGACGTGGAATAGTTTGGAAAGGAATGGCATGGAATGGAGTAGAGTGGAATGGAGGGGAATGGAATGCAATGGAATTGAGTGGAATGGGGTGGAGTGGAGTGGAGTGGAGAGGAATGGAATGGAGTGGAAAGGTGTGAAAGGAGTGGAATGGAGTGGAGTGGAATGCAATGGAGTAGATTGGAATGAAGTGGAAAGGAATGGAATGGAGAGAAGTAGAGTAGAATGGAGTGGATTGGAATGGAGGGGAGCAGAGTGGAGTTAACAGCAGTGGATTGGAATACAGCGGATGGAGTAGAGTGGAAGGGAGTGTAATTATATGGAATGGAATGGATTGGATTGGATTGGAGTGGAAGGGAGTGGAGTGGAGTTGAAAGTAGAGGAATCGAAAGAAGTGGAAAGGAGTGGAGTAGAGTGGATTAGAGTGGATTGGAATGGAATGGAGTGGAGTGGAATGGTGTGGAAACGAATGAAAGGGAGGGGAGTGGAATGGAACGAAATGGAATGGAATGTAGTGGAATGGAGAGGAGTGGAGTGGACTGGAGTGGAATTTAATCGAATGGAGTTTACTGAAGTGGAACGTATTTGAGAGGAGGGTAATGGACAGGAATTGAGTGGAGTGGAGTGGAGTGAAATACATCGGAATGGCATGGAATTGAATGGAATGGAGGGTAGTGGAATGCAGTGGAGACTAGTCGATTGGAGTGGTGAGGAATAGAACGGAGTGGCATGGAATGGAGCACAGTGGAATGCAATGGAGTGGAGTGGATTGGAAAGGGGTGGAGTGGAGTGACGATGGGTGAAGTGGAATGGAATGGAGTGGAGTGCAGAGGAGTCTCATGGAATGGAATGGAACGCAATGGAAGCTGAGATTGTACCACTGCGCTCCAGGATGGGTGACAGAGTGTGATACTCTCGAAAGAAAGGAATGGAATGGAATGCAGTGGAATGGAATGGAATGCAATGGGGTGCATTGGAGTGGAGTGGAATGAAGTGAAGTGGATTGGAGTGGAATGGAGAGGAATGGAACGGAATGGAATGGAATGAAGTGGACTGGAGTGGGGTGGAGTTGAGTTCAATGGAATGGAGCGAAATGGAATCAGATGCAGTGAAATGGAGTAGGGAGGAGTGCAGTAGAGTGAAAAGGAGTGCAATGGAGTGGAATGGAATCGGAAGTAATGGAAAGTAGTGGAGTGGATGGAACGGATAGGAAAGGAGTGGAGCGGAGTGGAATGGAATGGAGCGGGAGGTGGGATGGGGCCACTGCACTCCAGGCTGGCTGACTGAGTGAGACATTCTCGAAATAAAGGAATGGAATGGAATGCCATAGAATGGAATGGAACGAAGTGGAGTGGAGTGGAATGGAGTGAGTTGGAGCAGAGTGGAATGAAGAATGCAATGGGATGGAAGGGAATTGAATGAAATGCAGAGGAGTGCATTGCAGTGGAATGGAGCAGAATTGAATGGAAAGGAGTGGAATGGGCAGGAGTGGAGTGCACTGGAGAGGAGAGGTTAGGAATGCAGTGGAATGGAATTGGATGTAATGGAACGTAGAGAAGTGGAGTGGAATGGAGTGGGCCAGAGTGGAATGGAATGGAATGCAATGGAAAGGAATGGAGTGGAATAGAATGGAATGGAATGGAATGGAAAGGAACGGAGTGGAATGAAATGTAGTGGAGTGCAGTGAAATGCAGTGGAATGGAATGGAGTGGAGTGGAGTGGAATGTGATAGAATGGAGAGGAGGGGAATGGAGCAGAATGGAATGGAGTGCAGCGGAATGGAGTGGAGTGGAATGGAATCAAATGGAGTGGAATGGAACCAAGTGGAATGGAATGGAGTGCAATAGACTAGAATTGAGTGTAGTGTAGTGGAATTTAGTGGAATGGACTGAAATGGAGTGGAATGGAATGGAATTGAGAGGAATGGAATGGAATGGAATGGAATGGAAAGGAATAGAATTGAATGGAACGGAATTAAAAGAATGCAATGGAATGCAATGGAATAGAATGCAATGGAATGTATAGTTGACATGTAATATGAGCTGAGATTGTGACACTGCACTCCAGCCAGGGTGACATAGTGATATCCTGTCGTAAGAAGTGAATGGAATGCAATGGAGTGAAATGGAATGGAAAGAAATGGAATGGAGTGGAGTGGAAGGGAATGGAGTGGAATGGAAGCGAATGCAGTGGAGTGGAGCGGGGTGGAGTGGAATGAAATGGAATGCAGTGGACTGTAATGGCATGGAGTGGAAAGAAGTAGAGTGGAATGGAGTGGAATGGAATGGACTGGCATAGAATGGAGTGTAAATGAATGCAATGGAGTGGATTGGAAAGGAATAGAAAGGAGTAGAGTGGAGTAGAGTGGTGTGGAGTGGAGTGGAATGGAGCTGAATGTACTTCAATGGAGTACAATGGAATGGAACGGAGTGGAATGGAATGGAATGATATGAGGTGGATTGGAGTGGAATGTAGTGGAGTGGAATGGAATGGAATAGAATGGAATGGAGTAGAGTGTAACGGAATGCAGTGGCGATAAGTGGAGTGGAATGGAATGCATTGGAGTAGAGTGGAGTGGAATGGAATGGAATGGAGTGGAGAGGAGGGGAGTGGAGTGGAATGGAATTGAGTGAAGTGCAGTGCAGTTGAATGGAATATCGTGGTGTGGAGTGGAGTGGAAATGAATGGAGTGAATAGGAGTGGAATTAAATGAAATGGAATGCAGTGGAGAGAAACGCAGTTGATTGGAGTGGAGTGGAGTGGAAAGGAATGGAAAGGAGTGGGATGGAGTCTTATGGATTGGAGTGGAATGGAGTGGAATGGAATGAAGTGGAAAGGAGTGGAACGGAGTGAAATTGAATTTAGTGGACTGGAGTGGAATGGAGTTAAAAGGAATGGAATGGAATGGAGTGGAATGGAATGGAATGGAGTGGAGTGGAATGGAATGGAATGGAGTGGAGTGGAATGGAATAGAATGGAATGGAATGGAATAGAATGGAATGGAGTGGAGTGGAGAGGAGTGGAATGGATTGGAGTGAAGTGGAGTGGAATGGAATAGAGTGGAGCGGAGAGGAAAGGAATGGAATGGAGTGGAGTGGAATGGCATGGAATGGAGTGGAATGGAATGGATAGAAGTGGAGTGGAGTGGAGTGGATTGGAGTGTAGTGGAAGGGAATGGAGTGCAGTGTAATGGACTGGAATGGAGCAGAGCAGAATGGAGTGGACTGGAGTGGAGTGGAATGGAATGGGATAGAATGGAATGGGAGCTGCGATTTTAGCAGTGTGCTCTAGGCAGTGTAACTGAGTGTCATACTCTCAAAAGAAAGGAATGGAATGGAACGCAGTGGAATGGAATGGAACAGAGTGGACATTAGTGGAGTGGAATGTGGAGGAATGGAATGAAATGGAACGTAATGGCATGAATTGGAGTGGTGTGGGTTGGAATGGATTATAGTGGAATGGGGTGGAAAGGAATGGGATGGAGTGGAATGGAGTGCAGTGGAGTTGAACGGAGTTGAATGGCCTAGAATTGAGTGGACAGTAGTGGAATGTAATGGAATGGAATGGAATCCATTGTAATAGAATATAATACAATGGAAAGTTGAGATGTAGTGTGAGCTGAGATTGTGCCACTGCACTCCAGACTGGGTGACACGTTATATCCTGTGGATAGAAAGGAATGGAATGCAATAGAGTGAAATGGAATGGAGTGGAATGGAATTGAATGGAATGGAGTGGAGTGGAGTGGAGTGGAGTCGAATGGAGACGAATGGAATGGGACGGAGTGGAATGGAACGGAGTGGAGTGGAGTATCGTGGAGTGAAATAGAATGGAATGCAATGGGTTGGAATGGAATGCAATGGACTGCTGAAAGGAAATGTGAGCTGTTATTGTTCCACTGCACTCCAGCCTTTGTGACGGAATGAAATCCTGTGGAAAAAAAGGATTGGAATGGAATGGAATGGAATGGAATGGAATGGAATGGAATGGAGAGGAGTGTAGTGGTGTGGAGTGAAATGGAGTGGAGTGTCGTGGAGGAGAGTGGAATGGAGTGGAATGGAATGAAGAGGAAAGGAACGGAGTGGAGTGGAATGGAACGGAGTGGAGTGGAATGGAACGGAGTGGAGTGGAATGGAATCCAATGGAATGAAATGGAATTGAATCGAATGGAATGAAGAAATATGTGCAGTGATTTGGCCACTGCGCTGGAGCCTGCGTGACAGAGGGAGATCCTGTCGATAAAACAGAGTGGAATGGAAGGGATTGGAATGGAATGGAATGGAACGTATTGGAGTGGAGTGGAGTGGAATTGAGTGGAGTGGAGTGCACTGGAATGGAATGGAATGCAATGGAATGTAATGGAATGATGAAATGATATGTGAGCTGAGATTGTGCCACTGCACTCCACGCTGGGTGACAGAGTGAGATACTCTTGAAAGAAAGAAATGGAATGGAAAGAATTTTTAATTGGGTGGATTCGAGTGGACTGAAGTAGAGTGCAGTGGAATGGAGAGGAATGGAATGGAATGGAATCGGATGTAAAGGAATGGAGTGATGTGGAGTGGAGTGGTGAGGAGTGTAGTGCTGTGGAATGGAGCAGAAAGTAATGGGATGGTGTGGAGTGGAGTGCAGTGCAGTGGAGTGGAGAGGAGTGCAATGGCGTGGAATGGAATCGGATGTAAAGGAACGTACTGGAGTGGAGTGGAGTGGAAAGGAGTGGAATGGAATGGAATTGAATGTAATGGAAAGCAAAGGAATGGAATGCGATGCAATGGAATTTAATGCAATAGAATGCAGTTCAATAGAGAGTTGACATGTAATGTGAGCTGAGATTGTGCCTAAGCTCTCCAGGCTGTTTGACACAGTGATATCGTGTCGAAAGAATGGAGTGGAATGCAGTGGTGTGAAATGGAATGGAATGTAGTGGACAGGAGTAGAATGGAGTGGAGTGAAGAGGAACAGAGTGGAATGGAATGGGATGCAGTGGAATGGAATGCAGTGGAGTGGAGTGAAATAGAAAGAAATGGAATGGGATGGAATGGAATGTAATGGAATGGAGAAGAGAAATGTGAGCTTAGATTGTGTGACTACACTCCAGCCTTAGTGACCGAGAGAGATTCTGTGGAAGGAAAGAACTGATTTCAAAGGAGTGGAATGGAAGGGAATGTAGTACAGTGGAGTAGAGTGGAATGGAGTGAAACAGAATAGAATGGAGTGGAACGCAATGGAATGGAATGGAATGGAGTGGAGTGGAATAGAGAGGAGTGCACTGCAATGGAGTGGAGTGGAGTGGAAGGGAGTGGAATGCAATGGAATGTAGTGGAGTGCAGTGGAGTGGAATGGAATGGAGTGGACAGGATTGGAAGGTGTAGAGTGGACTGGAATGGAATAGAATGGAACAGAATGCAGTGGAGTGGAGGGGAGTGGAGGTGAGTGGAGTGGCATGGAGTGGAATGGAATGGAATGGAGTGAAATGGAGTCCAATGGATTGGAATGGAGTGGAGTGGAGTGGAGTGGAATGGAGAGGAGTCGAATGGAATGGAAGGGAATGCAACGGAACGCAGTGGTGTGGATTGGAAAGCAGTGAAATGGAGTACTATGGAATCTAAAGGAGTGGAGTGGAGTCTAGTGGAGTGGAATGGAATGGAACCAAATGGAATGGAATGGCACGGAATGGAGTGGAGTAGAGTGGAGTGGGAAGGAAGGGAGATGAGTGGAATGGAGAGGAATGGAATGGAGTGGAGTGGATTGGATTGGAATGAACTGGAATGGAGAGGGATGGAATGACGTGGAACGGAATGGACTGCAATGGAATTGAATGGAGTGAAATGGAGAGGAGTGGAGTGGAGTGGAATGGAGTGGAAATGAATGGAATGGAGTGGAATGGAAGGGAATGGAGACAAGTGGATAGGAATTGAATGAAGCAGATTGGAGTGGAGTGGAGTGGAGTGGCATGGAATGGAATGAAGTGGAAGGGAATGCAATGGAGTGGAATGTAATGGAATAAAATGGAATGGAGTGGAATGGAGAGGAATGGAGTGGAGTGGAGTGGAATGGAGGGGAGTAAGAGGAAGAGAATGGAATGGAATCGAAAGGAGGGATGTGCAATTGTGTGGAGGGGAGTGGAGATGAAAGGAGTGGAGTGATGTGGAGTCGAGAGGAAAGGAATGGAATGGCATGGAATGGAGTTAAGTGGAGTGGAATGGAGTGGAAGGTAATGGAGTGGAATGAAAAGGAGTGGATTGGAATGGAGTGGAATGGAATGGAGTGGAATGGAGTGGAGTAGAATGGAGTGGGTTGCAGAGGAGTGGAATGGAGTGGAATGGAAGGGAATGGAATGGAATGTAGTGGAAAGGAATGGAATGGAGTGGATTGAAATTAAATGGAAAGGATTGGAGTGCAGTGGAATGGAGGGGAGTGGAATAAAATGGAGTATAGTGCAGTGGAATGGAGTGGACTGGAGTGGAGATGAGTGTAGTGGACCGAAATGGAATGGAATGGAGTGGAGTGGAACGGTGTGGAGTGGGGTGGAAAGGAATGGAACAGAATGGAATGGAGAGGAATGGAGTGGCATGTAGTGGAGTGGAGTGAAGTGGAAAGGAATGGAATTGAATGGAATTGAATGGAGTGGATTGAAGTGCAATAGAATGGAGTGGAGTGGAGTGGAATGCAGTGGAGTAGATTTTAGTGGAATGGAGTGTAGTGGAATGGAATGGAATGGCATGGAATGGAATGGAACAGAAGGGGAGATAGTGCGACTGTGCTCCAGGCTATGTGACAGAGTGAGATAACATTGAAAGAAAGGAATGGAATGGAATGGAATGGAGTGGACTGCATGGGAACAGAGTGGAGTGAAGTGGAGTGGCCTGGAATGGAGAGAACTGGAATGAGATGGAATGGAATGGATTGAAATGGAGCGGAGTGAGGGGGAGGGGAATACAGTGCAATGGAGATGAATGCAAGGGGATGGCGTGAAATGGAGTGGAGTGGAATGCCGTTAAGTGTAGAGGAGTGTAAAGCAGTGGAATGCAATTGGATGTAACGCAATGTAGTGGAGTGGACTGGAGTAGAATGGAAGGAAATGGAACGGAGCAGAGCCTAGCAGAGCTGAATGGAGTGGAACGGAAAGAAAAGGAACAGAACAGAACGGGAGCTGAGACTGTGCCACTGCACTCCATGCTGAGTGACAGAGTGAGATACTCTCGAAAGAAAGGAAAAGAATGCAATGGAGTACAACAGAACGGCATGGAATGGAATGGAATGGAATGGAATAGAATGGAGTAGAATGGAATGGAATGGAGTGGATTGGAGTGAAGTGGAGTGGAGTGGAATGGAATGGAGAGAAATGGAATGGGATGGAATGGAATGGAATGAACCGGAGTTGATTGAGGTGGAGAGGATAGCAGTGGAATGGAGCGGAATGGAATGAGAAGGAGTGGAATTGAGAGGAGAGCATTGCAGCAAAGTGGAGGAGTGGAATGGAGTGGAATGGATTTGGATGTAATGGAATGTAGTGGAGTGGAGTAGAGTTGAGTGGAACGGAGGAGAATAGAATAGAATTGAAAGTAATGGAATGGAAAGCAGTGGAAGGGAATGGAATGCAAAGAATGGAGTGGAGTGGAAAGGAGTAGAATGGAATGGAGTGGAACGGAATGGAATGGAATAGAATGGAATGGATTGGAGTGGGAAAGATTGGAGTGCAGTGGAATGGAGTGGAATAGAATGGAGTGGAGTGGAGTGGAGGGAAGAGGAATGGAGTAGAATGGAATGGAATGGAAAGGAATGGAAAGGAATGGAGTGGATTGGAAAGGGAGTGGAGTGGAGTAGAATGGATTGGAATGCAATGGAATGGAGTGACGTGGAATAGTTTGGAAAGGAATGGCATGGAATGGAGTAGAGTGGAATGGAGGGGAATGGAATGCAATGGAATTGAGTGGAATGGAGTGGAGTGGAGTGGAGTGGAGAGGAATGGAATGGAGTGGAAAGGTGTGAAAGGAGTGGAATGGAGTGGAGTGGAATGCAATGGAGTAGATTGGAATGAAGTGGAAAGGAATGGAATGGAGAGAAGTAGAGTAGAATGGAGTGGATTGGAATGGAGGGGAGCAGAGTGGAGTTAACAGCAGTGGATTGGAATACAGCGGATGGAGTAGAGTGGAAGGGAGTGTAATTATATGGAATGGAATGGATTGGATTGGATTGGAGTGGAAGGGAGTGGAGTGGAGTTGAAAGTAGAGGAATCGAAAGAAGTGGAAAGGAGTGGAGTAGAGTGGATTAGAGTGGATTGGAATGGAATGGAGTGGAGTGGAATGGTGTGGAAACGAATGAAAGGGAGGGGAGTGGAATGGAACGAAATGGAATGGAATGTAGTGGAATGGAGAGGAGTGGAGTGGACTGGAGTGGAATTTAATCGAATGGAGTTTACTGAAGTGGAACGTATTTGAGAGGAGGGTAATGGACAGGAATTGAGTGGAGTGGAGTGGAGTGAAATACATCGGAATGGCATGGAATTGAATGGAATGGAGGGTAGTGGAATGCAGTGGAGTCTAGTCGATTGGAGTGGTGAGGAATAGAACGGAGTGGCATGGAATGGAGCACAGTGGAATGCAATGGAGTGGAGTGGATTGGAAAGGGGTGGAGTGGAGTGACGATGGGTGAAGTGGAATGGAATGGAGTGGAGTGCAGAGGAGTCTCATGGAATGGAATGGAACGCAATGGAAGCTGAGATTGTACCACTGCGCTCCAGGATGGGTGACAGAGTGTGATACTCTCGAAAGAAAGGAATGGAATGGAATGCAGTGGAATGGAATGGAATGCAATGGGGTGCATTGGAGTGGAGTGGAATGAAGTGAAGTGGATTGGAGTGGAATGGAGAGGAATGGAACGGAATGGAATGGAATGAAGTGGACTGGAGTGGGGTGGAGTTGAGTTCAATGGAATGGAGCGAAATGGAATCAGATGCAGTGAAATGGAGTAGGGAGGAGTGCAGTAGAGTGAAAAGGAGTGCAATGGAGTGGAATGGAATCGGAAGTAATGGAAAGTAGTGGAGTGGATGGAACGGATAGGAAAGGAGTGGAGCGGAGTGGAATGGAATGGAGCGGGAGGTGGGATGGGGCCACTGCACTCCAGGCTGGCTGACTGAGTGAGACATTCTCGAAATAAAGGAATGGAATGGAATGCCATAGAATGGAATGGAACGAAGTGGAGTGGAGTGGAATGGAGTGAGTTGGAGCAGAGTGGAATGAAGAATGCAATGGGATGGAAGAGAATTGAATGAAATGCAGTGGAGTGCATTGCAGTGGAATGGAGCAGAATTGAATGGAAAGGAGTGGAATGGGCAGGAGTGGAGTGCACTGGAGAGGAGAGGTTAGGAATGCAGTGGAATGGAATTGGATGTAATGGAACGTAGAGAAGTGGAGTGGAATGGAGTGGGCCAGAGTGGAATGGAATGGAATGCAAAGGAAAGGAATGGAGTGGAATAGAATGGAATGGAATGGAATGGAAAGGAACGGAGTGGAAAGAAATGTAGTGGAGTGCAGTGAAATGCAGTGGAATGGAATGGAGTGGAGTGGAGTGGAATGTGATAGAATGGAGAGGAGGGGAATGGAGCAGAATGGAATGGAGTGCAGCGGAATGGAGTGGAGTGGAATGGAATCAAATGGAGTGGAATGGAACCAAGTGGAATGGAATGGAGTGCAATAGACTAGAATTGAGTGTAGTGTAGTGGAATTTAGTGGAATGGACTGAAATGGAGTGGAATGGAATGGAATTGAGAGGAATGGAATGGAATGGAATGGAATGGAAAGGAATAGAATTGAATGGAACGGAATTAAAAGAATGCAATGGAATGCAATGGAATAGAATGCAATGGAATGTATAGTTGACATGTAATATGAGCTGAGATTGGGACACTGCACTCCAGCCAGGGTGACATAGTGATATCCTGTCGTAAGAAGTGAATGGAATGCAATGGAGTGAAATGGAATGGAAAGAAATGGAATGGAGTGGAGTGGAAGGGAATGGAGTGGAATGGAAGCGAATGCAGTGGAGTGGAGCGGGGTGGAGTGGAATGAAATGGAATGCAGTGGACTGTAATGGCATGGAGTGGAAAGAAGTAGAGTGGAATGGAGTGGAATGGAATGGACTGGCATAGAATGGAGTGTAAATGAATGCAATGGAGTGGATTGGAAAGGAATAGAAAGGAGTAGAGTGGAGTAGAGTGGTGTGGAGTGGAGTGGAATGGAGCTGAATGTACTTCAATGGAGTACAATGGAATGGAACGGAGTGGAATGGAATGGAATGATATGAGGTGGATTGGAGTGGAATGTAGTGGAGTGGAATGGAATGGAATAGAATGGAATGGAGTAGAGTGTAACGGAATGCAGTGGCGATAAGTGGAGTGGAATGGAATGCATTGGAGTAGAGAGGAGTGGAATGGAATGGAATGGAGTGGAGAGGAGGGGAGTGGAGTGGAATGGAATTGAGTGAAGTGCAGTGCAGTTGAATGGAATATCGTGGTGTGGAGTGGAGTGGAAATGAATGGAGTGAATAGGAGTGGAATTAAATGAAATGGAATGCAGTGGAGAGAAACGCAGTTGATTGGAGTGGAGTGGAGTGGAAAGGAATGGAAAGGAGTGGGATGGAGTCTTATGGATTGGAGTGGAATGGAGTGGAATGGAATGAAGTGGAAAGTAGTGGAACGGAGTGAAATTGAATTTAGTGGACTGGAGTGGAATGGAGTTAAATGGAATGGAATGGAATGGAGTGGAATGGAATGGAATGGAGTGGAGTGGAATGGAATGGAATGGAGTGGAGTGGAATGGAATAGAATGGAATGGAATGGAATAGAATGGAATGGAGTGGAGTGGAGAGGAGTGGAATGGATTGGAGTGAAGTGGAGTGGAATGGAATAGAGTGGAGCGGAGAGGAAAGGAATGGAATGGAGTGGAGTGGAATGGCATGGAATGGAGTGGAATGGAATGGATAGAAGTGGAGTGGAGTGGAGTGGATTGGAGTGTAGTGGAAGGGAATGGAGTGCAGTGTAATGGACTGGAATGGAGCAGAGCAGAATGGAGTGGACTGGAGTGGAGTGGAATGGAATGGGATAGAATGGAATGGGAGCTGCGATTTTAGCAGTGTGCTCTAGGCAGTGTAACTGAGTGTCATACTCTCAAAAGAAAGGAATGGAATGGAACGCAGTGGAATGGAATGGAACAGAGTGGACATTAGTGGAGTGGAATGTGGAGGAATGGAATGAAATGGAACGTAATGGCATGAATTGGAGTGGTGTGGGTTGGAATGGATTATAGTGGAATGGGGTGGAAAGGAATGGGATGGAGTGGAATGGAGTGCAGTGGAGTTGAACGGAGTTGAATGGCCTAGAATTGAGTGGACAGTAGTGGAATGTAATGGAATGGAATGGAATCCATTGTAATAGAATATAATACAATGGAAAGTTGAGATGTAGTGTGAGCTGAGATTGTGCCACTGCACTCCAGACTGGGTGACACGTTATATCCTGTGGATAGAAAGGAATGGAATGCAATAGAGTGAAATGGAATGGAGTGGAATGGAATTGAATGGAATGGAGTGGAGTGGAGTGGAGTGGAGTCGAATGGAGACGAATGGAATGGGACGGAGTGGAATGGAACGGAGTGGAGTGGAGTATCGTGGAGTGAAATAGAATGGAATGCAATGGGTTGGAATGGAATGCAATGGACTGCTGAAAGGAAATGTGAGCTGTTATTGTTCCACTGCACTCCAGCCTTTGTGACGGAATGAAATCCTGTGGAAAAAAAGGATTGGAATGGAATGGAATGGAATGGAATGGAATGGAATGGAATGGAGAGGAGTGTAGTGGTGTGGAGTGAAATGGAGTGGAGTGTCGTGGAGGAGAGTGGAATGGAGTGGAATGGAATGAAGAGGAAAGGAACGGAGTGGAGTGGAATGGAACGGAGTGGAGTGGAATGGAACGGAGTGGAGTGGAATGGAATCCAATGGAATGAAATGGAATTGAATCGAATGGAATGAAGAAATATGTGCAGTGATTTGGCCACTGCGCTGGAGCCTGCGTGACAGAGGGAGATCCTGTCGATAAAACAGAGTGGAATGGAAGGGATTGGAATGGAATGGAATGGAACGTATTGGAGTGGAGTGGAGTGGAATTGAGTGGAGTGGAGTGCACTGGAATGGAATGGAATGCAATGGAATGTAATGGAATGATGAAATGATATGTGAGCTGAGATTGTGCCACTGCACTCCACGCTGGGTGACAGAGTGAGATACTCTTGAAAGAAAGAAATGGAATGGAAAGAATTTTTAATTGGGTGGATTCGAGTGGACTGAAGTAGAGTGCAGTGGAATGGAGAGGAATGGAATGGAATGGAATCGGATGTAAAGGAATGGAGTGATGTGGAGTGGAGTGGTGAGGAGTGTAGTGCTGTGGAATGGAGCAGAAAGTAATGGGATGGTGTGGAGTGGAGTGCAGTGCAGTGGAGTGGAGAGGAGTGCAATGGCGTGGAATGGAATCGGATGTAAAGGAACGTACTGGAGTGGAGTGGAGTGGAAAGGAGTGGAATGGAATGGAATTGAATGTAATGGAAAGCAAAGGAATGGAATGCGATGCAATGGAATTTAATGCAATAGAATGCAGTTCAATAGAGAGTTGACATGTAATGTGAGCTGAGATTGTGCCTAAGCTCTCCAGGCTGTTTGACACAGTGATATCGTGTCAAAAGAATGGAGTGGAATGCAGTGGTGTGAAATGGAATGGAATGTAGTGGACAGGAGTAGAATGGAGTGGAGTGAAGAGGAACAGAGTGGAATGGAATGGGATGCAGTGGAATGGAATGCAGTGGAGTGGAGTGAAATAGAAAGAAATGGAATGGGATGGAATGGAATGTAATGGAATGGAGAAGAGAAATGTGAGCTTAGATTGTGTGACTACACTCCAGCCTTAGTGACCGAGAGAGATTCTGTGGAAGGAAAGAACTGATTTCAAAGGAGTGGAATGGAAGGGAATGTAGTACAGTGGAGTAGAGTGGAATGGAGTGAAACAGAATAGAATGGAGTGGAACGCAATGGAATGGAATGGAATGGAGTGGAGTGGAATAGAGAGGAGTGCACTGCAATGGAGTGGAGTGGAGTGGAAGGGAGTGGAATGCAATGGAATGTAGTGGAGTGCAGTGGAGTGGAATGGAATGGAGTGGACAGGATTGGAAGGTGTAGAGTGGACTGGAATGGAATAGAATGGAACAGAATGCAGTGGAGTGGAGGGGAGTGGAGGTGAGTGGAGTGGCATGGAGTGGAATGGAATGGAATGGAGTGAAATGGAGTCCAATGGATTGGAATGGAGTGGAGTGGAGTGGAGTGGAATGGAGAGGAGTCGAATGGAATGGAAGGGAATGCAACGGAACGCAGTGGTGTGGATTGGAAAGCAGTGAAATGGAGTACTATGGAATCTAAAGGAGTGGAGTGGAGTCTAGTGGAGTGGAATGGAATGGAACCAAATGGAATGGAATGGCACGGAATGGAGTGGAGTAGAGTGGAGTGGGAAGGAAGGGAGATGAGTGGAATGGAGAGGAATGGAATGGAGTGGAGTGGATTGGATTGGAATGAACTGGAATGGAGAGGGATGGAATGACGTGGAACGGAATGGACTGCAATGGAATTGAATGGAGTGAAATGGAGAGGAGTGGAGTGGAGTGGAATGGAGTGGAAATGAATGGAATGGAGTGGAATGGAAGGGAATGGAGACAAGTGGATAGGAATTGAATGAAGCAGATTGGAGTGGAGTGGAGTGGAGTGGCATGGAATGGAATGAAGTGGAAGGGAATGCAATGGAGTGGAATGTAATGGAATAAAATGGAATGGAGTGGAATGGAGAGGAATGGAGTGGAGTGGAGTGGAATGGAGGGGAGTAAGAGGAAGAGAATGGAATGGAATCGAAAGGAGGGATGTGCAATTGTGTGGAGGGGAGTGGAGATGAAAGGAGTGGAGTGATGTGGAGTCGAGAGGAAAGGAATGGAATGGCATGGAATGGAGTTAAGTGGAGTGGAATGGAGTGGAAGGTAATGGAGTGGAATGAAAAGGAGTGGATTGGAATGGAGTGGAATGGAATGGAGTGGAATGGAGTGGAGTAGAATGGAGTGGGTTGCAGAGGAGTGGAATGGAGTGGAATGGAAGGGAATGGAATGGAATGTAGTGGAAAGGAATGGAATGGAGTGGATTGAAATTAAATGGAAAGGATTGGAGTGCAGTGGAATGGAGGGGAGTGGAATAAAATGGAGTATAGTGCAGTGGAATGGAGTGGACTGGAGTGGAGATGAGTGTAGTGGACCGAAATGGAATGGAATGGAGTGGAGTGGAACGGTGTGGAGTGGGGTGGAAAGGAATGGAACAGAATGGAATGGAGAGGAATGGAGTGGCATGTAGTGGAGTGGAGTGAAGTGGAAAGGAATGGAATTGAATGGAATTGAATGGAGTGGATTGAAGTGCAATAGAATGGAGTGGAGTGGAGTGGAATGCAGTGGAGTAGATTTTAGTGGAATGGAGTGTAGTGGAATGGAATGGAATGGCATGGAATGGAATGGAACAGAAGCGGAGATAGTGCGACTGTGCTCCAGGCTATGTGACAGAGTGAGATAACATTGAAAGAAAGGAATGGAATGGAATGGAATGGAGTGGACTGCATGGGAACAGAGTGGAGTGAAGTGGAGTGGCCTGGAATGGAGAGAACTGGAATGAGATGGAATGGAATGGATTGAAATGGAGCGGAGTGAGGGGGAGGGGAATACAGTGCAATGGAGATGAATGCAAGGGGATGGCGTGAAATGGAGTGGAGTGGAATGCCGTTAAGTGTAGAGGAGTGTAAAGCAGTGGAATGCAATTGGATGTAACGCAATGTAGTGGAGTGGACTGGAGTAGAATGGAAGGAAATGGAACGGAGCAGAGCCTAGCAGAGCTGAATGGAGTGGAACGGAAAGAAAAGGAACAGAACAGAACGGGAGCTGAGACTGTGCCACTGCACTCCATGCTGAGTGACAGAGTGAGATACTCTCGAAAGAAAGGAAAAGAATGCAATGGAGTACAACAGAACGGCATGGAATGGAATGGAATGGAATGGAATAGAATGGAGTAGAATGGAATGGAATGGAGTGGATTGGAGTGAAGTGGAGTGGAGTGGAATGGAATGGAGAGAAATGGAATGGGATGGAATGGAATGGAATGAACCGGAGTTGATTGAGGTGGAGAGGATAGCAGTGGAATGGAGCGGAATGGAATGAGAAGGAGTGAAATTGAGAGGAGAGCATTGCAGCAAAGTGGAGGAGTGGAATGGAGTGGAATGGATTTGGATGTAATGGAATGTAGTGGAGTGGAGTAGAGTTGAGTGGAACGGAGGAGAATAGAATAGAATTGAAAGTAATGGAATGGAAAGCAGTGGAAGGGAATGGAATGCAAAGAATGGAGTGGAGTGGAAAGGAGTAGAATGGAATGGAGTGGAACGGAATGGAATGGAATAGAATGGAATGGATTGGAGTGGGAAGGATTGGAGTGCAGTGGAATGGAGTGGAATAGAATGGAGTGGAGTGGAGTGGAGGGAAGAGGAATGGAGTAGAATGGAATGGAATGGAAAGGAATGGAAAGGAATGGAGTGGATTGGAAAGGGAGTGGAGTGGAGTAGAATGGATTGGAATGCAATGGAATGGAGTGACGTGGAATAGTTTGGAAAGGAATGGCATGGAATGGAGTAGAGTGGAATGGAGGGGAATGGAATGCAATGGAATTGAGTGGAATGGGGTGGAGTGGAGTGGAGTGGAGAGGAATGGAATGGAGTGGAAAGGTGTGAAAGGAGTGGAATGGAGTGGAGTGGAATGCAATGGAGTAGATTGGAATGAAGTGGAAAGGAATGGAATGGAGAGAAGTAGAGTAGAATGGAGTGGATTGGAATGGAGGGGAGCAGAGTGGAGTTAACAGCAGTGGATTGGAATACAGCGGATGGAGTAGAGTGGAAGGGAGTGTAATTATATGGAATGGAATGGATTGGATTGGATTGGAGTGGAAGGGAGTGGAGTGGAGTTGAAAGTAGAGGAATCGAAAGAAGTGGAAAGGAGTGGAGTAGAGTGGATTAGAGTGGATTGGAATGGAATGGAGTGGAGTGGAATGGTGTGGAAACGAATGAAAGGGAGGGGAGTGGAATGGAACGAAATGGAATGGAATGTAGTGGAATGGAGAGGAGTGGAGTGGACTGGAGTGGAATTTAATCGAATGGAGTTTACTGAAGTGGAACGTATTTGAGAGGAGGGTAATGGACAGGAATTGAGTGGAGTGGAGTGGAGTGAAATACATCGGAATGGCATGGAATTGAATGGAATGGAGGGTAGTGGAATGCAGTGGAGTCTAGTCGATTGGAGTGGTGAGGAATAGAACGGAGTGGCATGGAATGGAGCACAGTGGAATGCAATGGAGTGGAGTGGATTGGAAAGGGGTGGAGTGGAGTGACGATGGGTGAAGTGGAATGGAATGGAGTGGAGTGCAGAGGAGTCTCATGGAATGGAATGGAACGCAATGGAAGCTGAGATTGTACCACTGCGCTCCAGGATGGGTGACAGAGTGTGATACTCTCGAAAGAAAGGAATGGAATGGAATGCAGTGGAATGGAATGGAATGCAATGGGGTGCATTGGAGTGGAGTGGAATGAAGTGAAGTGGATTGGAGTGGAATGGAGAGGAATGGAACGGAATGGAATGGAATGAAGTGGACTGGAGTGGGGTGGAGTTGAGTTCAATGGAATGGAGCGAAATGGAATCAGATGCAGTGAAATGGAGTAGGGAGGAGTGCAGTAGAGTGAAAAGGAGTGCAATGGAGTGGAATGGAATCGGAAGTAATGGAAAGTAGTGGAGTGGATGGAACGGATAGGAAAGGAGTGGAGCGGAGTGGAATGGAATGGAGCGGGAGGTGGGATGGGGCCACTGCACTCCAGGCTGGCTGACTGAGTGAGACATTCTCGAAATAAAGGAATGGAATGGAATGCCATAGAATGGAATGGAACGAAGTGGAGTGGAGTGGAATGGAGTGAGTTGGAGCAGAGTGGAATGAAGAATGCAATGGGATGGAAGGGAATTGAATGAAATGCAGTGGAGTGCATTGCAGTGGAATGGAGCAGAATTGAATGGAAAGGAGTGGAATGGGCAGGAGTGGAGTGCACTGGAGAGGAGAGGTTAGGAATGCAGTGGAATGGTATTGGATGTAATGGAACGTAGAGAAGTGGAGTGGAATGGAGTGGGCCAGAGTGGAATGGAATGGAATGCAATGGAAAGGAATGGAGTGGAATAGAATGGAATGGAATGGAATGGAAAGGAACGGAGTGGAATGAAATGTAGTGGAGTGCAGTGAAATGCAGTGGAATGGAATGGAATGGAGTGGAGTGGAATGTGATAGAATGGAGAGGAGGGGAATGGAGCAGAATGGAATGGAGTGCAGCGGAATGGAGTGGAGTGGAATGGAATCAAATGGAGTGGAATGGAACCAAGTGGAATGGAATGGAGTGCAATAGACTAGAATTGAGTGTAGTGTAGTGGAATTTAGTGGAATGGACTGAAATGGAGTGGAATGGAATGGAATTGAGAGGAATGGAATGGAATGGAATGGAATGGAAAGGAATAGAATTGAATGGAACGGAATTAAAAGAATGCAATGGAATGCAATGGAATAGAATGCAATGGAATGTATAGTTGACATGTAATATGAGCTGAGATTGGGACACTGCACTCCAGCCAGGGTGACATAGTGATATCCTGTCGTAAGAAGTGAATGGAATGCAATGGAGTGAAATGGAATGGAAAGAAATGGAATGGAGTGGAGTGGAAGGGAATGGAGTGGAATGGAAGCGAATGCAGTGGAGTGGAGCGGGGTGGAGTGGAATGAAATGGAATGCAGTGGACTGTAATGGCATGGAGTGGAAAGAATTAGAGTGGAATGGAGTGGAATGGAATGGACTGGCATAGAATGGAGTGTAATTGAATGCAATGGAGTGGATTGGAAAGGAATAGAAAGGAGTAGAGTGGAGTAGAGTGGTGTGGAGTGGAGTGGAATGGAGCTGAATGTACTTCAATGGAGTACAATGGAATGGAACGGAGTGGAATGGAATGGAATGATATGAGGTGGATTGGAGTGGAATGTAGTGGAGTGGAATGGAATGGAATAGAATGGAATGGAGTAGAGTGTAACGGAATGCAGTGGCGATAAGTGGAGTGGAATGGAATGCATTGGAGTAGAGTGGAGTGGAATGGAATGGAATGGAGTGGAGAGGAGGGGAGTGGAGTGGAATGGAATTGAGTGAAGTGCAGTGCAGTTGAACGGAATATCGTGGTGTGGAGTGGAGTGGAAGTGAATGGAGTGAATAGGAGTGGAATTAAATGAAATGGAATGCAGTGGAGAGAAACGCAGTTGATTGGAGTGGAGTGGAGTGGAAAGGAATGGAAAGGAGTGGGATGGAGTCTTATGGATTGGAGTGGAATGGAGTGGAATGGAATGAAGTGGAAAGGAGTGGAACGGAGTGAAATTGAATTTAGTGGACTGGAGTGGAATGGAGTTAAATGGAATGGAATGGAATGGAGTGGAATGGAATGGAATGGAGTGGAGTGGAATGGAATGGAATGGAGTGGAGTGGAATGGAATAGAATGGAATGGAATGGAATAGAATGGAATGGAGTGGAGTGGAGAGGAGTGGAATGGATTGGAGTGAAGTGGAGTGGAATGGAATAGAGTGGAGCGGAGAGGAAAGGAATGGAATGGAGTGGAGTGGAATGGCATGGAATGGAGTGGAATGGAATGGATAGAAGTGGAGTGGAGTGGAGTGGATTGGAGTGTAGTGGAAGGGAATGGAGTGCAGTGTAATGGACTGGAATGGAGCAGAGCAGAATGGAGTGGACTGGAGTGGAGTGGAATGGAATGGGATAGAATGGAATGGGAGCTGCGATTTTAGCAGTGTGCTCTAGGCAGTGTAACTGAGTGTCATACTCTCAAAAGAAAGGAATGGAATGGAACGCAGTGGAATGGAATGGAACAGAGTGGACATTAGTGGAGTGGAATGTGGAGGAATGGAATGAAATGGAACGTAATGGCATGAATTGGAGTGGTGTGGGTTGGAATGGATTATAGTGGAATGGGGTGGAAAGGAATGGGATGGAGTGGAATGGAGTGCAGTGGAGTTGAACGGAGTTGAATGGCCTAGAATTGAGTGGACAGTAGTGGAATGTAATGGAATGGAATGGAATCCATTGTAATAGAATATAATACAATGGAAAGTTGAGATGTAGTGTGAGCTGAGATTGTGCCACTGCACTCCAGACTGGGTGACACGTTATATCCTGTGGATAGAAAGGAATGGAATGCAATAGAGTGAAATGGAATGGAGTGGAATGGAATTGAATGGAATGGAGTGGAGTGGAGTGGAGTGGAGTCGAATGGAGACGAATGGAATGGGACGGAGTGGAATGGAACGGAGTGGAGTGGAGTATCGTGGAGTGAAATAGAATGGAATGCAATGGGTTGGAATGGAATGCAATGGACTGCTGAAAGGAAATGTGAGCTGTTATTGTTCCACTGCACTCCAGCCTTTGTGACGGAATGAAATCCTGTGGAAAAAAAGGATTGGAATGGAATGGAATGGAATGGAATGGAATGGAATGGAATGGAGAGGAGTGTAGTGGTGTGGAGTGAAATGGAGTGGAGTGTCGTGGAGGAGAGTGGAATGGAGTGGAATGGAATGAAGAGGAAAGGAACGGAGTGGAGTGGAATGGAACGGAGTGGAGTGGAATGGAACGGAGTGGAGTGGAATGGAATCCAATGGAATGAAATGGAATTGAATCGAATGGAATGAAGAAATATGTGCAGTGATTTGGCCACTGCGCTGGAGCCTGCGTGACAGAGGGAGATCCTGTCGATAAAACAGAGTGGAATGGAAGGGATTGGAATGGAATGGAATGGAACGTATTGGAGTGGAGTGGAGTGGAATTGAGTGGAGTGGAGTGCACTGGAATGGAATGGAACGCAATGGAATGTAATGGAATGATGAAATGATATGTGAGCTGAGATTGTGCCACTGCACTCCACGCTGGGTGACAGAGTGAGATACTCTTGAAAGAAAGAAATGGAATGGAAAGAATTTTTAATTGGGTGGATTCGAGTGGACTGAAGTAGAGTGCAGTGGAATGGAGAGGAATGGAATGGAATGGAATCGGATGTAAAGGAATGGAGTGATGTGGAGTGGAGTGGTGAGGAGTGTAGTGCTGTGGAATGGAGCAGAAAGTAATGGGATGGTGTGGAGTGGAGTGCAGTGCAGTGGAGTGGAGAGGAGTGCAATGGCGTGGAATGGAATCGGATGTAAAGGAACGTACTGGAGTGGAGTGGAGTGGAAAGGAGTGGAATGGAATGGAATTGAATGTAATGGAAAGCAAAGGAATGGAATGCGATGCAATGGAATTTAATGCAATAGAATGCAGTTCAATAGAGAGTTGACATGTAATGTGAGCTGAGATTGTGCCTAAGCTCTCCAGGCTGTTTGACACAGTGATATCGTGTCGAAAGAATGGAGTGGAATGCAGTGGTGTGAAATGGAATGGAATGTAGTGGACAGGAGGAGAATGGAGTGGAGTGAAGAGGAACAGAGTGGAATGGAATGGGATGCAGTGGAATGGAATGCAGTGGAGTGGAGTGAAATAGAAAGAAATGGAATGGGATGGAATGGAATGTAATGGAATGGAGAAGAGAAATGTGAGCTTAGATTGTGTGACTACACTCCAGCCTTAGTGACCGAGAGAGATTCTGTGGAAGGAAAGAACTGATTTCAAAGGAGTGGAATGGAAGGGAATGTAGTACAGTGGAGTAGAGTGGAATGGAGTGAAACAGAATAGAATGGAGTGGAATGCAATGGAATGGAATGGAATGGAGTGGAGTGGAATAGAGAGGAGTGCACTGCAATGGAGTGGAGTGGAGTGGAAGGGAGTGGAATGCAATGGAATGTAGTGGAGTGCAGTGGAGTGGAATGGAATGGAGTGGACAGGATTGGAAGGTGTAGAGTGGACTGGAATGGAATAGAATGGAACAGAATGCAGTGGAGTGGAGGGGAGTGGAGGTGAGTGGAGTGGCATGGAGTGGAATGGAATGGAATGGAGTGAAATGGAGTCCAATGGATTGGAATGGAGTGGAGTGGAGTGGAGTGGAATGGAGAGGAGTCGAATGGAATGGAAGGGAATGCAACGGAACGCAGTGGTGTGGATTGGAAAGCAGTGAAATGGAGTACTATGGAATCTAAAGGAGTGGAGTGGAGTCTAGTGGAGTGGAATGGAATGGAACCAAATGGAATGGAATGGCACGGAATGGAGTGGAGTAGAGTGGAGTGGGAAGGAAGGGAGATGAGTGGAATGGAGAGGAATGGAATGGAGTGGAGTGGATTGGATTGGAATGAACTGGAATGGAGAGGGATGGAATGACGTGGAACGGAATGGACTGCAATGGAATTGAATGGAGTGAAATGGAGAGGAGTGGAGTGGAGTGGAATGGAGTGGAAATGAATGGAATGGAGTGGAATGGAAGGGAATGGAGACAAGTGGATAGGAATTGAATGAAGCAGATTGGAGTGGAGTGGAGTGGAGTGGCATGGAATGGAATGAAGTGGAAGGGAATGCAATGGAGTGGAATGTAATGGAATAAAACGGAATGGAGTGGAATGGAGAGGAATGGAGTGCAGTGGAGTGGAATGGAGGGGAGTAAGAGGAAGAGAATGGAATGGAATCGAAAGGAGGGATGTGCAATTGTGTGGAGGGGAGTGGAGATGAAAGGAGTGGAGTGATGTGGAGTCGAGAGGAAAGGAATGGAATGGCATGGAATGGAGTTAAGTGGAGTGGAATGGAGTGGAAGGTAATGGAGTGGAATGAAAAGGAGTGGATTGGAATGGAGTGGAATGGAATGGAGTGGAATGGAGTGGAGTAGAATGGAGTGGGTTGCAGAGGAGTGGAATGGAGTGGAATGGAAGGGAATGGAATGGAATGTAGTGGAAAGGAATGGAATGGAGTGGATTGAAATTAAATGGAAAGGATTGGAGTGCAGTGGAATGGAGGGGAGTGGAATAAAATGGAGTATAGTGCAGTGGAATGGAGTGGACTGGAGTGGAGATGAGTGTAGTGGACCGAAATGGAATGGAATGGAGTGGAGTGGAACGGTGTGGAGTGGGGTGGAAAGGAATGGAACAGAATGGAATGGAGAGGAATGGAGTGGCATGTAGTGGAGTGGAGTGAAGTGGAAAGGAATGGAATTGAATGGAATTGAATGGAGTGGATTGAAGTGCAATAGAATGGAGTGGAGTGGAGTGGAATGCAGTGGAGTAGATTTTAGTGGAATGGAGTGTAGTGGAATGGAATGGAATGGCATGGAATGGAATGGAACAGAAGCGGAGATAGTGCGACTGTGCTCCAGGCTATGTGACAGAGTGAGATAACATTGAAAGAAAGGAATGGAATGGAATGGAATGGAGTGGACTGCATGGGAACAGAGTGGAGTGAAGTGGAGTGGCCTGGAATGGAGAGAACTGGAATGAGATGGAATGGAATGGATTGAAATGGAGCGGAGTGAGGGGGAGGGGAATACAGTGCAATGGAGATGAATGCAAGGGGATGGCGTGAAATGGAGTGGAGTGGAATGCCGTTAAGTGTAGAGGAGTGTAAAGCAGTGGAATGCAATTGGATGTAACGCAATGTAGTGGAGTGGACTGGAGTAGAATGGAAGGAAATGGAACGGAGCAGAGCCTAGCAGAGCTGAATGGAGTGGAACGGAAAGAAAAGGAACCGAACAGAACGGGAGCTGAGACTGTGCCACTGCACTCCATGCTGAGTGACAGAGTGAGATACTCTAGAAAGAAAGGAAAAGAATGCAATGGAGTACAACAGAACGGCATGGAATGGAATGGAATGGAATGGAATAGAATGGAGTAGAATGGAATGGAATGGAGTGGATTGGAGTGAAGTGGAGTGGAGTGGAATGGAATGGAGAGAAATGGAATGGGATGGAATGGAATGGAATGAACCGGAGTTGATTGAGGTGGAGAGGATAGCAGTGGAATGGAGCGGAATGGAATGAGAAGGAGTGGAATTGAGAGGAGAGCATTGCAGCAAAGTGGAGGAGTGGAATGGAGTGGAATGGATTTGGATGTAATGGAATGTAGTGGAGTGGAGTAGAGTTGAGTGGAACGGAGGAGAATAGAATAGAATTGAAAGTAATGGAATGGAAAGCAGTGGAAGGGAATGGAATGCAAAGAATGGAGTGGAGTGGAAAGGAGTAGAATGGAATGGAGTGGAACGGAATGGAATGGAATAGAATGGAATGGATTGGAGTGGGAAAGATTGGAGTGCAGTGGAATGGAGTGGAATAGAATGGAGTGGAGTGGAGTGGAGGGAAGAGGAATGGAGTAGAATGGAATGGAATGGAAAGGAATGGAAAGGAATGGAGTGGATTGGAAAGGGAGTGGAGTGGAGTAGAATGGATTGGAATGCAATGGAATGGAGTGACGTGGAATAGTTTGGAAAGGAATGGCATGGAATGGAGTAGAGTGGAATGGAGGGGAATGGAATGCAATGGAATTGAGTGGAATGGAGTGGAGTGGAGTGGAGTGGAGAGGAATGGAATGGAGTGGAAAGGTGTGAAAGGAGTGGAATGGAGTGGAGTGGAATGCAATGGAGTAGATTGGAATGAAGTGGAAAGGAATGGAATGGAGAGAAGTAGAGTAGAATGGAGTGGATTGGAATGGAGGGGAGCAGAGTGGAGTTAACAGCAGTGGATTGGAATACAGCGGATGGAGTAGAGTGGAAGGGAGTGTAATTATATGGAATGGAATGGATTGGATTGGATTGGAGTGGAAGGGAGTGGAGTGGAGTTGAAAGTAGAGGAATCGAAAGAAGTGGAAAGGAGTGGAGTAGAGTGGATTAGAGTGGATTGGAATGGAATGGAGTGGAGTGGAATGGTGTGGAAACGAATGAAAGGGAGGGGAGTGGAATGGAACGAAATGGAATGGAATGTAGTGGAATGGAGAGGAGTGGAGTGGACTGGAGTGGAATTTAATCTAATGGAGTTTACTGAAGTGGAATGTATTTGAGAGGAGGGTAATGGACAGGAATTGAGTGGAGTGGAGTGGAGTGAAATACATCGGAATGGCATGGAATTGAATGGAATGGAGGGTAGTGGAATGCAGTGGAGTCTAGTCGATTGGAGTGGTGAGGAATAGAACGGAGTGGCATGGAATGGAGCACAGTGGAATGCAATGGAGTGGAGTGGATTGGAAAGGGGTGGAGTGGAGTGACGATGGGTGAAGTGGAATGGAATGGAGTGGAGTGCAGAGGAGTCTCATGGAATGGAATGGAACGCAATGGAAGCTGAGATTGTACCACTGCGCTCCAGGATGGGTGACAGAGTGTGATACTCTCGAAAGAAAGGAATGGAATGGAATGCAGTGGAATGGAATGGAATGCAATGGGGTGCATTGGAGTGGAGTGGAATGAAGTGAAGTGGATTGGAGTGGAATGGAGAGGAATGGAACGGAATGGAATGGAATGAAGTGGACTGGAGTGGGGTGGAGTTGAGTTCAATGGAATGGAGCGAAATGGAATCAGATGCAGTGAAATGGAGTAGGGAGGAGTGCAGTAGAGTGAAAAGGAGTGCAATGGAGTGGAATGGAATCGGAAGTAATGGAAAGTAGTGGAGTGGATGGAACGGATAGGAAAGGAGTGGAGCGGAGTGGAATGGAATGGAGCGGGAGGTGGGATGGGGCCACTGCACTCCAGGCTGGCTGACTGAGTGAGACATTCTCGAAATAAAGGAATGGAATGGAATGCCATAGAATGGAATGGAACGAAGTGGAGTGGAGTGGAATGGAGTGAGTTGGAGCAGAGTGGAATGAAGAATGCAATGGGATGGAAGGGAATTGAATGAAATGCAGTGGAGTGCATTGCAGTGGAATGGAGCAGAATTGAATGGAAAGGAGTGGAATGGGCAGGAGTGGAGTGCACTGGAGAGGAGAGGTTAGGAATGCAGTGGAATGGAATTGGATGTAATGGAACGTAGAGAAGTGGAGTGGAATGGAGTGGGCCAGAGTGGAATGGAATGGAATGCAATGGAAAGGAATGGAGTGGAATAGAATGGAATGGAATGGAATGGAAAGGAACGGAGTGGAATGAAATGTAGTGGAGTGCAGTGAAATGCAGTGGAATGGAATGGAGTGGAGTGGAGTGGAATGTGATAGAATGGAGAGGAGGGGAATGGAGCAGAATGGAATGGAGTGCAGCGGAATGGAGTGGAGTGGAATGGAATCAAATGGAGTGGAATGGAACCAAGTGGAATGGAATGGAGTGCAATAGACTAGAATTGAGTGTAGTGTAGTGGAATTTAGTGGAATGGACTGAAATGGAGTGGAATGGAATGGAATTGAGAGGAATGGAATGGAATGGAATGGAATGGAAAGGAATAGAATTGAATGGAACGGAATTAAAAGAATGCAATGGAATGCAATGGAATAGAATGCAATGGAATGTATAGTTGACATGTAATATGAGCTGAGATTGGGACACTGCACTCCAGCCAGGGTGACATAGTGATATCCTGTCGTAAGAAGTGAATGGAATGCAATGGAGTGAAATGGAATGGAAAGAAATGGAATGGAGTGGAGTGGAAGGGAATGGAGTGGAATGGAAGCGAATGCAGTGGAGTGGAGCGGGGTGGAGTGGAATGAAATGGAATGCAGTGGACTGTAATGGCATGGAGTGGAAAGAATTAGAGTGGAATGGAGTGGAATGGAATGGACTGGCATAGAATGGAGTGTAATTGAATGCAATGGAGTGGATTGGAAAGGAATAGAAAGGAGTAGAGTGGAGTAGAGTGGTGTGGAGTGGAGTGGAATGGAGCTGAATGTACTTCAATGGAGTACAATGGAATGGAACGGAGTGGAAAGGAATGGAATGATATGAGGTGGATTGGAGTGGAATGTAGTGGAGTGGAATGGAATGGAATAGAATGGAATGGAGTAGAGTGTAACGGAATGCAGTGGCGATAAGTGGAGTGGAATGGAATGCATTGGAGTAGAGTGGAGTGGAATGGAATGGAATGGAGTGGAGAGGAGGGGAGTGGAGTGGAATGGAATTGAGTGAAGTGCAGTGCAGTTGAATGGAATATCGTGGTGTGGAGTGGAGTGGAAGTGAATGGAGTGAATAGGAGTGGAATTAAATGAAATGGAATGCAGTGGAGAGAAACGCAGTTGATTGGAGTGGAGTGGAGTGGAAAGGAATGGAAAGGAGTGGGATGGAGTCTTATGGATTGGAGTGGAATGGAGTGGAATGGAATGAAGTGGAAAGGAGTGGAACGGAGTGAAATTGAATTTAGTGGACTGGAGTGGAATGGAGTTAAATGGAATGGAATGGAATGGAGTGGAATGGAATGGAATGGAGTGGAGTGGAATGGAATGGAATGGAGTGGAGTGGAATGGAATAGAATGGAATGGAATGGAATAGAATGGAATGGAGTGGAGTGGAGAGGAGTGGAATGGATTGGAGTGAAGTGGAGTGGAATGGAATAGAGTGGAGCGGAGAGGAAAGGAATGGAATGGAGTGGAGTGGAATGGCATGGAATGGAGTGGAATGGAATGGATAGAAGTGGAGTGGAGTGGAGTGGATTGGAGTGTAGTGGAAGGGAATGGAGTGCAGTGTAATGGACTGGAATGGAGCAGAGCAGAATGGAGTGGACTGGAGTGGAGTGGAATGGAATGGGATAGAATGGAATGGGAGCTGCGATTTTAGCAGTGTGCTCTAGGCAGTGTAACTGAGTGTCATACTCTCAAAAGAAAGGAATGGAATGGAACGCAGTGGAATGGAATGGAACAGAGTGGACATTAGTGGAGTGGAATGTGGAGGAATGGAATGAAATGGAACGTAATGGCATGAATTGGAGTGGTGTGGGTTGGAATGGATTATAGTGGAATGGGGTGGAAAGGAATGGGATGGAGTGGAATGGAGTGCAGTGGAGTTGAACGGAGTTGAATGGCCTAGAATTGAGTGGACAGTAGTGGAATGTAATGGAATGGAATGGAATCCATTGTAATAGAATATAATACAATGGAAAGTTGAGATGTAGTGTGAGCTGAGATTGTGCCACTGCACTCCAGACTGGGTGACACGTTATATCCTGTGGATAGAAAGGAATGGAATGCAATAGAGTGAAATGGAATGGAGTGGAATGGAATTGAATGGAATGGAGTGGAGTGGAGTGGAGTGGAGTCGAATGGAGACGAATGGAATGGGACGGAGTGGAATGGAACGGAGTGGAGTGGAGTATCGTGGAGTGAAATAGAATGGAATGCAATGGGTTGGAATGGAATGCAATGGACTGCTGAAAGGAAATGTGAGCTGTTATTGTTCCACTGCACTCCAGCCTTTGTGACGGAATGAAATCCTGTGGAAAAAAAGGATTGGAATGGAATGGAATGGAATGGAATGGAATGGAATGGAATGGAGAGGAGTGTAGTGGTGTGGAGTGAAATGGAGTGGAGTGTCGTGGAGGAGAGTGGAATGGAGTGGAATGGAATGAAGAGGAAAGGAACGGAGTGGAGTGGAATGGAACGGAGTGGAGTGGAATGGAACGGAGTGGAGTGGAATGGAATCCAATGGAATGAAATGGAATTGAATCGAATGGAATGAAGAAATATGTGCAGTGATTTGGCCACTGCGCTGGAGCCTGCGTGACAGAGGGAGATCCTGTCGATAAAACAGAGTGGAATGGAAGGGATTGGAATGGAATGGAATGGAACGTATTGGAGTGGAGTGGAGTGGAATTGAGTGGAGTGGAGTGCACTGGAATGGAATGGAATGCAATGGAATGTAATGGAATGATGAAATGATATGTGAGCTGAGATTGTGCCACTGCACTCCACGCTGGGTGACAGAGTGAGATACTCTTGAAAGAAAGAAATGGAATGGAAAGAATTTTTAATTGGGTGGATTCGAGTGGACTGAAGTAGAGTGCAGTGGAATGGAGAGGAATGGAATGGAATGGAATCGGATGTAAAGGAATGGAGTGATGTGGAGTGGAGTGGTGAGGAGTGTAGTGCTGTGGAATGGAGCAGAAAGTAATGGGATGGTGTGGAGTGGAGTGCAGTGCAGTGGAGTGGAGAGGAGTGCAATGGCGTGGAATGGAATCGGATGTAAAGGAACGTACTGGAGTGGAGTGGAGTGGAAAGGAGTGGAATGGAATGGAATTGAATGTAATGGAAAGCAAAGGAATGGAATGCGATGCAATGGAATTTAATGCAATAGAATGCAGTTCAATAGAGAGTTGACATGTAATGTGAGCTGAGATTGTGCCTAAGCTCTCCAGGCTGTTTGACACAGTGATATCGTGTCGAAAGAATGGAGTGGAATGCAGTGGTGTGAAATGGAATGGAATGTAGTGGACAGGAGGAGAATGGAGTGGAGTGAAGAGGAACAGAGTGGAATGGAATGGGATGCAGTGGAATGGAATGCAGTGGAGTGGAGTGAAATAGAAAGAAATGGAATGGGATGGAATGGAATGTAATGGAATGGAGAAGAGAAATGTGAGCTTAGATTGTGTGACTACACTCCAGCCTTAGTGACCGAGAGAGATTCTGTGGAAGGAAAGAACTGATTTCAAAGGAGTGGAATGGAAGGGAATGTAGTACAGTGGAGTAGAGTGGAATGGAGTGAAACAGAATAGAATGGAGTGGAATGCAATGGAATGGAATGGAATGGAGTGGAGTGGAATAGAGAGGAGTGCACTGCAATGGAGTGGAGTGGAGTGGAAGGGAGTGGAATGCAATGGAATGTAGTGGAGTGCAGTGGAGTGGAATGGAATGGAGTGGACAGGATTGGAAGGTGTAGAGTGGACTGGAATGGAATAGAATGGAACAGAATGCAGTGGAGTGGAGGGGAGTGGAGGTGAGTGGAGTGGCATGGAGTGGAATGGAATGGAATGGAGTGAAATGGAGTCCAATGGATTGGAATGGAGTGGAGTGGAGTGGAGTGGAATGGAGAGGAGTCGAATGGAATGGAAGGGAATGCAACGGAACGCAGTGGTGTGGATTGGAAAGCAGTGAAATGGAGTACTATGGAATCTAAAGGAGTGGAGTGGAGTCTAGTGGAGTGGAATGGAATGGAACCAAATGGAATGGAATGGCACGGAATGGAGTGGAGTAGAGTGGAGTGGGAAGGAAGGGAGATGAGTAAAATGGAGAGGAATGGAATGGAGTGGAGTGGATTGGATTGGAATGAACTGGAATGGAGAGGGATGGAATGCCGTGGAACGGAATGGACTGCAATGGAATTGAATGGAGTGAAATGGAGAGGAGTGGAGTGGAGTGGAATGGAGTGGAAATGAATGGAATGGAGTGGAATGGAAGGGAATGGAGACAAGTGGATAGGAATTGAATGAAGCAGATTGGAGTGGAGTGGAGTGGAGTGGCATGGAATGGAATGAAGTGGAAGGGAATGCAATGGAGTGGAATGTAATGGAATAAAATGGAATGGAGTGGAATGGAGAGGAATGGAGTGGAGTGGAGTGGAATGGAGGGGAGTAAGAGGAAGAGAATGGAATGGAATCGAAAGGAGGGATGTGCAATTGTGTGGAGGGGAGTGGAGATGAAAGGAGTGGAGTGATGTGGAGTCGAGAGGAAAGGAATGGAATGGCATGGAATGGAGTTAAGTGGAGTGGAATGGAGTGGAAGGTAATGGAGTGGAATGAAAAGGAGTGGATTGGAATGGAGTGGAATGGAATGGAGTGGAATGGAGTGGAGTAGAATGGAGTGGGTTGCAGAGGAGTGGAATGGAGTGGAATGGAAGGGAATGGAATGGAATGTAGTGGAAAGGAATGGAATGGAGTGGATTGAAATTAAATGGAAAGGATTGGAGTGCAGTGGAATGGAGGGGAGTGGAATAAAATGGAGTATAGTGCAGTGGAATTGAGTGGACTGGAGTGGAGATGAGTGTAGTGGACCGAAATGGAATGGAATGGAGTGCAGTGGAACGGTGTGGAGTGGGGTGGAAAGGAATGGAACAGAATGGAATGGAGAGGAATGGAGTGGCATGTAGTGGAGTGGAGTGAAGTGGAAAGGAATGGAATTGAATGGAATTGAATGGAGTGGATTGAAGTGCAATAGAATGGAGTGGAGTGGAGTGGAATGCAGTGGAGTAGATTTTAGTGGAATGGAGTGTAGTGGAATGGAATGGAATGGCATGGAATGGAATGGAACAGAAGCGGAGATAGTGCGACTGTGCTCCAGGCTATGTGACAGAGTGAGATAACATTGAAAGAAAGGAATGGAATGGAATGCAATGGAGTGGACTGCATGGGAACAGAGTGGAGTGAAGTGGAGTGGCCTGGAATGGAGAGAACTGAAATGAGATGGAATGGAATGGATTGAAATGGAGCGGAGTGAGGGGGAGGGGAATACAGTGCAATGGAGATGAATGCAAGGGGATGGCGTGAAATGGAGTGGAGTGGAATGCCGTTAAGTGTAGAGGAGTGTAAAGCAGTGGAATGCAATTGGATGTAACGCAATGTAGTGGAGTGGACTGGAGTAGAATGGAAGGAAATGGAACGGAGCAGAGCCTAGCAGAGCTGAATGGAGTGGAACGGAAAGAAAAGGAACAGAACAGAACGGGAGCTGAGACTGTGCCACTGCACTCCATGCTGAGTGACAGAGTGAGATACTCTCGAAAGAAAGGAAAAGAATGCAATGGAGTACAACAGAACGGCATGGAATGGAATGGAATGGAATGGAATAGAATGGAGTAGAATGGAATGGAATGGAGTGGATTGGAGTGAAGTGGAGTGGAGTGGAATGGAATGGAGAGAAATGGAATGGGATGGAATGGAATGGAATGAACCGGAGTTGATTGAGGTGGAGAGGATAGCAGTGGAATGGAGCGGAATGGAATGAGAAGGAGTGGAATTGAGAGGAGAGCATTGCAGCAAAGTGGAGGAGTGGAATGGAGTGGAATGGATTTGGATGTAATGGAATGTAGTGGAGTGGAGTAGAATTGAGTGGAACGGAGGAGAATAGAATAGAATTGAAAGTAATGGAATGGAAAGCAGTGGAAGGGAATGGAATGCAAAGAATGGAGTGGAGTGGAAAGGAGTAGAATGGAATGGAGTGGAACGGAATGGAATGGAATAGAATGGAATGGATTGGAGTGGGAAAGATTGGAGTGCAGTGGAATGGAGTGGAATAGAATGGAGTGGAGTGGAGTGGAGGGAAGAGGAATGGAGTAGAATGGAATGGAATGGAAAGGAATGGAAAGGAATGGAGTGGATTGGAAAGGGAGTGGAGTGGAGTAGAATGGATTGGAATGCAATGGAATGGAGTGACGTGGAATAGTTTGGAAAGGAATGGCATGGAATGGAGTAGAGTGGAATGGAGGGGAATGGAATGCAATGGAATTGAGTGGAATGGAGTGGAGTGGAGTGGAGTGGAGAGGAATGGAATGGAGTGGAAAGGTGTGAAAGGAGTGGAATGGAGTGGAGTGGAATGCAATGGAGTAGATTGGAATGAAGTGGAAAGGAATGGAATGGAGAGAAGTAGAGTAGAATGGAGTGGATTGGAATGGAGGGGAGCAGAGTGGAGTTAACAGCAGTGGATTGGAATACAGCGGATGGAGTAGAGTGGAATGGAGTGTAATTATATGGAATGGAATGGATTGGATTGGATTGGAGTGGAAGGGAGTGGAGTGGAGTTGAAAGTAGAGGAATCGAAAGAAGTGGAAAGGAGTGGAGTAGAGTGGATTAGAGTGGATTGGAATGGAATGGAGTGGAGTGGAATGGTGTGGAAACGAATGGAAGGGAGGGGAGTGGAATGGAACGAAATGGAATGGAATGTAGTGGAATGGAGAGGAGTGGAGTGGACTGGAGTGGAATTTAATCGAATGGAGTTTACTGAAGTGGAATGTATTTGAGAGGAGGGTAATGGACAGGAATTGAGTGGAGTGGAGTGGAGTGAAATACATCGGAATGGCATGGAATTGAATGGAATGGAGGGTAGTGGAATGCAGTGGAGTCTAGTCGATTGGAGTGGTGAGGAATAGAACGGAGTGGCATGGAATGGAGCACAGTGGAATGCAATGGAGTGGAGTGGATTGGAAAGGGGTGGAGTGGAGTGACGATGGGTGAAGTGGAATGGAATGGAGTGGAGTGCAGAGGAGTCTCATGGAATGGAATGGAACGCAATGGAAGCTGAGATTGTACCACTGCGCTCCAGGATGGGTGACAGTGTGTGATACTCTCGAAAGAAAGGAATGGAATGGAATGCAGTGGAATGGAATGGAATGCAATGGGGTGCATTGGAGTGGAGTGGAATGAAGTGAAGTGGATTGGAGTGGAATGGAGAGGAATGGAACGGAATGGAATGGAATGAAGTGGACTGGAGTGGGGTGGAGTTGAGTTCAATGGAATGGAGCGAAATGGAATCAGATGCAGTGAAATGGAGTAGGGAGGAGTGCAGTAGAGTGAAAAGGAGTGCAATGGAGTGGAATGGAATCGGAAGTAATGGAAAGTAGTGGAGTGGATGGAACGGATAGGAAAGGAGTGGAGCGGAGTGGAATGGAATGGAGCGGGAGGTGGGATGGGGCCACTGCACTCCAGGCTGGCTGACTGAGTGAGACATTCTCGAAATAAAGGAATGGAATGGAATGCCATAGAATGGAATGGAACGAAGTGGAGTGGAGTGGAATGGAGTGAGTTGGAGCAGAGTGGAATGAAGAATGCAATGGGATGGAAGGGAATTGAATGAAATGCAGTGGAGTGCATTGCAGTGGAATGGAGCAGAATTGAATGGAAAGGAGTGGAATGGGCAGGAGTGGAGTGCACTGGAGAGGAGAGGTTAGGAATGCAGTGGAATGGAATTGGATGTAATGGAACGTAGAGAAGTGGAGTGGAATGGAGTGGGCCAGAGTGGAATGGAATGGAATGCAATGGAAAGGAATGGAGTGGAATAGAATGGAATGGAATGGAATGGAAAGGAACGGAGTGGAATGAAATGTAGTGGAGTGCAGTGAAATGCAGTGGAATGCAATGGAGTGGAGTGGAGTGGAATGTGATAGAATGGAGAGGAGGGGAATGGAGCAGAATGGAATGGAGTGCAGCGGAATGGAGTGGAGTGGAATGGAATCAAATGGAGTGGAATGGAACCAAGTGGAATGGAATGGAGTGCAATAGACTAGAATTGAGTGTAGTGTAGTGGAATTTAGTGGAATGGACTGAAATGGAGTGGAATGGAATGGAATTGAGAGGAATGGAATGGAATGGAATGGAATGGAAAGGAATAGAATTGAATGGAACGGAATTAAAAGAATGCAATGGAATGCAATGGAATAGAATGCAATGGAATGTATAGTTGACATGTAATATGAGCTGAGATTGGGACACTGCACTCCAGCCAGGGTGACATAGTGATATCCTGTCGTAAGAAGTGAATGGAATGCAATGGAGTGAAATGGAATGGAAAGAAATGGAATGGAGTGGAGTGGAAGGGAATGGAGTGGAATGGAAGCGAATGCAGTGGAGTGGAGCGGGGTGGAGTGGAATGAAATGGAATGCAGTGGACTGTAATGGCATGGAGTGGAAAGAAGTAGAGTGGAATGGAGTGGAATGGAATGGACTGGCATAGAATGGAGTGTAATTGAATGCAATGGAGTGGATTGGAAAGGAATAGAAAGGAGTAGAGTGGAGTAGAGTGGTGTGGAGTGGAGTGGAATGGAGCTGAATGTACTTCAATGGAGTACAATGGAATGGAACGGAGTGGAATGGAATGGAATGATATGAGGTGGATTGGAGTGGAATGTAGTGGAGTGGAATGGAATGGAATAGAATGGAATGGAGTAGAGTGTAACGGAATGCAGTGGCGATAAGTGGAGTGGAATGGAATGCATTGGAGTAGAGTGGAGTGGAATGGAATGGAATGGAGTGGAGAGGAGGGGAGTGGAGTGGAATGGAATTGAGTGAAGTGCAGTGCAGTTGAATGGAATATCGAGGTGTGGAGTGGAGTGGAAGTGAATGGAGTGAATAGGAGTGGAATTAAATGAAATGGAATGCAGTGGAGAGAAACGCAGTTGATTGGAGTGGAGTGGAGTGGAAAGGAATGGAAAGGAGTGGGATGGAGTCTTATGGATTGGAGTGGAATGGAGTGGAATGGAATGAAGTGGAAAGGAGTGGAACGGAGTGAAATTGAATTTAGTGGACTGGAGTGGAATGGAGTTAAATGGAATGGAATGGAATGGAGTGGAATGGAATGGAATGGAGTGGAGTGGAATGGAATGGAATGGAGTGGAGTGGAATGGAATAGAATGGAATGGAATGGAATAGAATGGAATGGAGTGGAGTGGAGAGGAGTGGAATGGATTGGAGTGAAGTGGAGTGGAATGGAATAGAGTGGAGCGGAGAGGAAAGGAATGGAATGGAGTGGAGTGGAATGGCATGGAATGGAGTGGAATGGAATGGATAGAAGTGGAGTGGAGTGGAGTGGATTGGAGTGTAGTGGAAGGGAATGGAGTGCAGTGTAATGGACTGGAATGGAGCAGAGCAGAATGGAGTGGACTGGAGTGGAGTGGAATGGAATGGGATAGAATGGAATGGGAGCTGCGATTTTAGCAGTGTGCTCTAGGCAGTGTAACTGAGTGTCATACTCTCAAAAGAAAGGAATGGAATGGAACGCAGTGGAATGGAATGGAACAGAGTGGACATTAGTGGAGTGGAATGTGGAGGAATGGAATGAAATGGAACGTAATGGCATGAATTGGAGTGATGTGGGTTGGAATGGATTATAGTGGAATGGGGTGGAAAGGAATGGGATGGAGTGGAATGGAGTGCAGTGGAGTTGAACGGAGTTGAATGGCCTAGAATTGAGTGGACAGTAGTGGAATGTAATGGAATGGAATGGAATCCATTGTAATAGAATATAATACAATGGAAAGTTGAGATGTAGTGTGAGCTGAGATTGTGCCACTGCACTCCAGACTGGGTGACACGTTATATCCTGTGGATAGAAAGGAATGGAATGCAATAGAGTGAAATGGAATGGAGTGGAATGGAATTGAATGGAATGGAGTGGAGTGGAGTGGAGTGGAGTCGAATGGAGACGAATGGAATGGGACGGAGTGGAATGGAACGGAGTGGAGTGGAGTATCGTGGAGTGAAATAGAATGGAATGCAATGGGTTGGAATGGAATGCAATGGACTGCTGAAAGGAAATGTGAGCTGTTATTGTTCCACTGCACTCCAGCCTTTGTGACGGAATGAAATCCTGTGGAAAAAAAGGATTGGAATGGAATGGAATGGAATGGAATGGAATGGAATGGAATGGAGAGGAGTGTAGTGGTGTGGAGTGAAATGGAGTGGAGTGTCGTGGAGGAGAGTGGAATGGAGTGGAATGGAATGAAGAGGAAAGGAACGGAGTGGAGTGGAATGGAACGGAGTGGAGTGGAATGGAACGGAGTGGAGTGGAATGGAACGGAGTGGAGTGGAATGGAATCCAATGGAATGAAATGGAATTGAATCGAATGGAATGAAGAAATATGTGCAGTGATTTGGCCACTGCGCTGGAGCCTGCGTGACAGAGGGAGATCCTGTCGATAAAACAGAGTGGAATGGAAGGGATTGGAATGGAATGGAATGGAACGTATTGGAGTGGAGTGGAGTGGAATTGAGTGGAGTGGAGTGCACTGGAATGGAATGGAATGCAATGGAATGTAATGGAATGATGAAATGATATGTGAGCTGAGATTGTGCCACTGCACTCCACGCTGGGTGACAGAGTGAGATACTCTTGAAAGAAAGAAATGGAATGGAAAGAATTTTTAATTGGGTGGATTCGAGTGGACTGAAGTAGAGTGCAGTGGAATGGAGAGGAATGGAATGGAATGGAATCGGATGTAAAGGAATGGAGTGATGTGGAGTGGAGTGGTGAGGAGTGTAGTGCTGTGGAATGGAGCAGAAAGTAATGGGATGGTGTGGAGTGGAGTGCAGTGCAGTGGAGTGGAGAGGAGTGCAATGGCGTGGAATGGAATCGGATGTAAAGGAACGTACTGGAGTGGAGTGGAGTGGAAAGGAGTGGAATGGAATGGAATTGAATGTAATGCAAAGCAAAGGAATGGAATGCGATGCAATGGAATTTAATGCAATAGAATGCAGTTCAATAGAGAGTTGACATGTAATGTGAGCTGAGATTGTGCCTAAGCTCTCCAGGCTGTTTGACACAGTGATATCGTGTCGAAAGAATGGAGTGGAATGCAGTGGTGTGAAATGGAATGGAATGTAGTGGACAGGAGGAGAATGGAGTGGAGTGAAGAGGAACAGAGTGGAATGGAATGGGATGCAGTGGAATGGAATGCAGTGGAGTGGAGTGAAATAGAAAGAAATGGAATGGGATGGAATGGAATGCAATGGAATGGAGAAGAGAAATGTGAGCTGAGATTGTGTGACTACACTCCAGCCTTAGTGACCGAGAGAGATTCTGTGGAAGGAAAGAACTGATTTCAAAGGAGTGGAATGGAAGGGAATGTAGTACAGTGGAGTAGAGTGGAATGGAGTGAAACAGAATAGAATGGAGTGGAATGCAATGGAATGGAATGGAAGGGAGTGGAGTGGAATAGAGAGGAGTGCACTGCAATGGAGTGGAGTGGAGTGGAAGGGAGTGGAATGCAATGGAATGTAGTGGAGTGCAGTGGAGTGGAATGGAATGGAGTGGACAGGATTGGAAGGTGTAGAGTGGACTGGAATGGAATAGAATGGAACAGAATGCAGTGTAGTGGAGGGGAGTGGAGGTGAGTGGAGTGGCATGGAGTGGAATGGAATGGAATGGAGTGAAATGGAATCCAATGGATTGGAATGGAGTGGAATGGAGTGGAGTGGAATGGAGAGGAGTCGAATGGAATGGAAGGGAATGCAACGGAACGCAGTGGTGTGGATTGGAAAGCAGTGAAATGGAGTACTATGGAATCTAAAGGAGTGGAGTGGAGTCTAGTGGAGTGGAATGGAATGGAACCAAATGGAATGGAATGGCACGGAATGGAGTGGAGTAGAGTGGAGTGGGAAGGAAGGGAGATGAGTGGAATGGAGAGGAATGGAATGGAGTGGAGTGGATTGGATTGGAATGAACTGGAATGGAGAGGGATGGAATGAAGTGGAACGGAATGGACTGCAATGGAATTGAATGGAGTGAAATGGAGAGGAGTGGAGTGGAGTGGAATGGAGTGGAAATGAATGGAATGGAGTGGAATGGAAGGGAATGGAGACAAGTGGATAGGAATTGAATGAAGCAGATTGGAGTGGAGTGGAGTGGAGTGGCATGGAATGGAATGAAGTGGAAGGGAATGCAATGGAGTGGAATGTAATGGAATAAAATGGAATGGAGTGGAATGGAGAGGAATGGAGTGGAGTGGAGTGGAATGGAGGGGAGTAAGAGGAAGAGAATGGAATGGAATCGAAAGGAGGGAAGTGCAATTGTGTGGAGTGGAGTGGAGATGAAAGGAGTGGAGTGATGTGGAGTCGAGAGGAAAGGAATGGAATGGCATGGAATGGAGTTAAGTGGAGTGGAATGGAGTGGAAGGTAATGGAGTGGAATGAAAAGGAGTGGATTGGAATGGAGTGGAATGGAATGGAGTGGAATGGAGTGGAGTAGAATGGAGTGGGTTGCAGAGGAGTGGAATGGAGTGGAATGGAAGGGAATGGAATGGAATGCAGTGGAAAGGAATGGAATGGAGTGGATTGAAATTAAATGGAAAGGATTGGAGTGCAGTGGAATGGAGGGGAGTGGAATAAAATGGAGTATAGTGCAGTGGAATGGAGTGGACTGGAGTGGAGATGAGTGTAGTGGACCGAAATGGAATGGAATGGAGTGGAGTGGAACGGTGTGGAGTGGGGTGGAAAGGAATGGAACAGAATGGAATGGAGAGGAATGGAGTGGCATGTAGTGGAGTGGAGTGAAGTGGAAAGGAATGGAATTGAATGGAATTGAATGGAGTGGATTGGAGTGCAATAGAATGGAGTGGAGTGGAGTGGAATGCAGTGGAGTAGATTTTAGTGGAATGGAGTGTAGTGGAATGGAATGGAATGGCATGGAATGGAATGGAACAGAAGCGGAGATAGTGCGACTGTGCTCCAGGCTATGTGACAGAGTGAGATAACATTGAAAGAAAGGAATGGAATGGAATGGAATGGAGTGGACTGCATGGGAACAGAGTGGAGTCAAGTGGAGTGGCCTGGAATGGAGAGAACTGGAATGAGATGGAATGGAATGGATTGAAATGGAGCGGAGTGAGGTGGAGCGGAATACAGTGCAATGGAGATGAATGCAAGGGGATGGCGTGAAATGGAGTGGAGTGGAATGCCGTTAAGTGTAGAGGAGTGTAAAGCAGTGGAATGCAATTGGATGTAACGCAATGTAGTGGAGTGGACTGGAGTAGAATGGAAGGAAATGGAACGGAGCAGAGCCTAGCAGAGCTGAATGGAGTGGAACGGAAAGAAAAGGAACAGAACAGAACGGGAGCTGAGACTGTGCCACTGCACTCCATGCTGAGTGACAGAGTGAGATACTCTCGAAAGAAAGGAAAAGAATGCAATGGAGTACAACAGAACGGCATGGAATGGAATGGAATGGAATGGAATAGAATGGAGTAGAATGGAATGGAATGGAGTGGATTGGAGTGAAGTGGAGTGGAGTGGAATGGAATGGAGAGAAATGGAATGGGATGGAATGGAATGGAATGAACCGGAGTTGATTGAGGTGGAGAGGATAGCAGTGGAATGGAGCGGAATGGAATGAGAAGGAGTGGAATTGAGAGGAGAGCATTGCAGCAAAGTGGAGGAGTGGAATGGAGTGGAATGGATTTGGATGTAATGGAATGTAGTGGAGTGGAGTAGAGTTGAGTGGAACGGAGGAGAATAGAATAGAATTGAAAGTAATGGAATGGAAAGCAGTGGAAGGGAATGGAATGCAAAGAATGGAGTGGAGTGGAAAGGAGTAGAATGGAATGGAGTGGAACGGAATGGAATGGAATAGAATGGAATGGATTGGAGTGGGAAAGATTGGAGTGCAGTGGAATGGAGTGGAATAGAATGGAGTGGAGTGGAGTGGAGGGAAGAGGAATGGAGTAGAATGGAATGGAATGGAAAGGAATGGAAAGGAATGGAGTGGATTGGAAAGGGAGTGGAGTGGAGTAGAATGGATTGGAATGCAATGGAATGGAGTGACGTGGAATAGTTTGGAAAGGAATGGCATGGAATGGAGTAGAGTGGAATGGAGGGGAATGGAATGCAATGGAATTGAGTGGAATGGAGTGGAGTGGAGTGGAGTGGAGAGGAATGGAATGGAGTGGAAAGGTGTGAAAGGAGTGGAATGGAGTGGAGTGGAATGCAATGGAGTAGATTGGAATGAAGTGGAAAGGAATGGAATGGAGAGAAGTAGAGTAGAATGGAGTGGATTGGAATGGAGGGGAGCAGAGTGGAGTTAACAGCAGTGGATTGGAATACAGCGGATGGAGTAGAGTGGAAGGGAGTGTAATTATATGGAATGGAATGGATTGGATTGGATTGGAGTGGAAGGGAGTGGAGTGGAGTTGAAAGTAGAGGAATCGAAAGAAGTGGAAAGGAGTGGAGTAGAGTGGATTAGAGTGGATTGGAATGGAATGGAGTGGAGTGGAATGGTGTGGAAACGAATGGAAGGGAGGGGAGTGGAATGGAACGAAATGGAATGGAATGTAGTGGAATGGAGAGGAGTGGAGTGGACTGGAGTGGAATTTAATCGAATGGAGTTTACTGAAGTGGAATGTATTTGAGAGGAGGGTAATGGACAGGAATTGAGTGGAGTGGAGTGGAGTGAAATACATCGGAATGGCATGGAATTGAATGGAATGGAGGGTAGTGGAATGCAGTGGAGTCTAGTCGATTGGAGTGGTGAGGAATAGAACGGAGTGGCATGGAATGGAGCACAGTGGAATGCAATGGAGTGGAGTGGATTGGAAAGGGGTGGAGTGGAGTGACGATGGGTGAAGTGGAATGGAATGGAGTGGAGTGCAGAGGAGTCTCATGGAATGGAATGGAACGCAATGGAAGCTGAGATTGTACCACTGCGCTCCAGGATGGGTGACAGAGTGTGATACTCTCGAAAGAAAGGAATGGAATGGAATGCAGTGGAATGGAATGGAATGCAATGGGGTGCATTGGAGTGGAGTGGAATGAAGTGAAGTGGATTGGAGTGGAATGGAGAGGAATGGAACGGAATGGAATGGAATGAAGTGGACTGGAGTGGGGTGGAGTTGAGTTCAATGGAATGGAGCGAAATGGAATCAGATGCAGTGAAATGGAGTAGGGAGGAGTGCAGTAGAGTGAAAAGGAGTGCAATGGAGTGGAATGGAATCGGAAGTAATGGAAAGTAGTGGAGTGGATGGAACGGATAGGAAAGGAGTGGAGCGGAGTGGAATGGAATGGAGCGGGAGGTGGGATGGGGCCACTGCACTCCAGGCTGGCTGACTGAGTGAGATATTCTCGAAATAAAGGAATGGAATGGAATGCCATAGAATGGAATGGAACGGAGTGGAGTGGAGTGGAATGGAGTGAGTTGGAGCAGAGTGGAATGAAGAATGCAATGGGATGGAAGGGAATTGAATGAAATGCAGTGGAGTGCAGTGGAGTGCATTGCAGTGGAATGGAGCAGAATGGAATGGAAAGGAGTGGAATGGGCAGGAGTGGAGTGCACTGGAGAGGAGAGGTTAGGAATGCAGTGGAATGGAATTGGATGTAATGGAACGTAGAGAAGTGGAGTGGAATGGAGTGGGCCAGGGTGGAATGGAATGGAATGCAATGGAAAGGAATGGAGTGGAATAGAATGGAATGGAATGGAATGGAAAGGAACGGAGTGGAATGAAATGTAGTGGAGTGGAGTGAAATGGAGTGGAATGGAATGGAGTGGAGTGGAGTGGAATGTGATAGAATGGAGAGGAGGGGAATGGAGCAGAATGGAATGGAGTGCAGCGGAATGGAGTGGAGTGGAATGGAATCAAATGGAGTGGAATGGAACCAAGTGGAATGGAATGGAGTGCAATAGACTAGAATTGAGTGTAGTGTAGTGGAATTTAGTGGAATGGACTGAAATTGAGTGGAATGGAATGGAATGGAATGGAAAGGAATAGAATTGAATGGAACGGAATTAAAAGAATGCAATGGAATGCAATGGAATAGAATGCAATGGAATGTATAGTTGACATGTAATATGAGCTGAGATTGTGACACTGCACTCCAGCCAGGGTGACATAGTGATATCCTGTCGTAAGAAGTGAATGGAATGCAATGGAGTGAAATGGAATGGAAAGAAATGGAATGGAGTGGAGTGGAAGGGAATGGAGTGGAATGGAAGCGAATGCAGTGGAGTGGAGCGGGGTGGAGTGGAATGAAATGGAATGCAGTGGACTGTAATGGCATGGAGTGGAAAGAAGTAGAGTGGAATGGAGTGGAATGGAATGGACTGGCATAGAATGGAGTGTAATTGAATGCAATGGAGTGGATTGGAAAGGAATAGAAAGGAGTAGAGTGGAGTAGAGTGGTGTGGAGTGGAGTGGAATGGAGCTGAATGTACTTCAATGGAGTACAATGGAATGGAACGGAGTGGAATGGAATGGAATGATATGAGGTGGATTGGAGTGGAATGTAGTGGAGTGGAATGGAATGGAATAGAATGGAATGGAGTAGAGTGTAACGGAATGCAGTGGCGATAAGTGGAGTGGAATGGAATGCATTGGAGTAGAGTGGAGTGGAATGGAATGGAATGGAGTGGAGAGGAGGGGAGTGGAGTGGAATGGAATTGAGTGAAGTGGAGTGCAGTTGAATGGAATATCGTGGTGTGGAGTGGAGTGGAAGTGAATGGAGTGAATAGGAGTGGAATTAAATGAAATGGAATGGAGTGGAGAGAAACGCAGTTGATTGGAGTGGAGTGGAGTGGAAAGGAATGGAAAGGAGTGGGATGGAGTCTTATGGATTGGAGTGGAATGGAGTGGAATGGAATGAAGTGGAAAGGAGTGGAACGGAGTGAAATTGAATTTAGTGGACTGGAGTGGAATGGAGTTAAATGGAATGGAATGGAATGGAGTGGAATGGAATGGAATGGAGTGGAGTGGAATGGAATAGAATGGAATGGAATGGAATAGAATGGAATGGAGTGGAGTGGAGAGGAGTGGAATGGATTGGAGTGAAGTGGAGTGGAATGGAATTGAGTGGAGCGGAGAGGAAAGGAATGGAATGGAGTGGAGTGGAATGGCATGGAATGGAGTGGAATGGAATGGATAGAAGTGGAGTGGAGTGGAGTGGATTGGAGTGTAGTGCAAGGGAATGGAGTGCAGTGTAATGGACTGGAATGGAGCAGAGCAGAATGGAGTGGACTGGAGTGGAGTGGAATGGAATGGGATGGAATGGAATGGGAGCTGCGATTTTACCAGTGTGCTCTAAGCAGGGTGACTGAGTGTCATACTCTCAAAAGAAAGGAATGGAATGGAACGCAGTGGAATGGAATGGAACAGAGTGGACATTAGTGGAGTGGAATGTGGAGGAATGGAATGAAATGGAACGTAATGGCATGAATTGGAGTGGTGTGGGTTGGAATGGATTATAGTGGAATGGGGTGGAAAGGAATGGGATGGAGTGGAATGGAGTGCAGTGGAGTTGAACGGAGTTGAATGGCCTAGAATTGAGTGGACAGTAGTGGAATGTAATGGAATGGAATGGAATCCATTGTAATAGAATATAATACAATGGAAAGTTGAGATGTAGTGTGAGCTGAGATTGTGCCACTGCACTCCAGACTGGGTGACACGTTATATCCTGTGGATAGAAAGGAATGGAATGCAATAGAGTGAAATGAAATGGAGTGGAATGGAATTGAATGGAATGGAGTGGAGTGGAGTGGAGTGGAGTCGAATTGAGACGAATGGAATGGGACGGAGTGGAATGGAACGGAGTGGAGTGGAGTATCGTGGAGTGAAATAGAATGGAATGCAATGGGTTGGAATGGAATGCAATGGACTGCTGAAAGGAAATGTGAGCTGTTATTGTTCCACTGCACTCCAGCCTTTGTGACGGAATGAAATCCTGTGGAAAAAAAGGATTGGAATGGAATGGAATGGAATGGAATGGAATGGAATGGAATGGAATGGAATGGAATGGAATGGAGAGGAGTGTAGTGGTGTGGAGTGAAATGGAGTGGAGTGTCGTGGAGGAGAGTGGAATGGAGTGGAATGGAATGAAGAGGAAAGGAACGGAGTGGAGTGGAATGGAACGGAGTGGAGTGGAATGGAACGGAGTGGAGTGGAATGGAATCCAATGGAATGAAATGGAATTGAATCGAATGGAATGAAGAAATATGTGCAGTGATTTGGCCACTGCGCTGGAGCCTGCGTGACAGAGGGAGATCCTGTCGATAAAACAGAGTGGAATGGAAGGGATTGGAATGGAATGGAATGGAACGTATTGGAGTGGAGTGGAGTGGAATTGAGTTGAGTGGAGTGCACTGGAATGGAATGGAATGCAAAGGAATGTAATGGAATGATGAAATGATATGTGAGCTGAGATTGTGCCACTGCACTCCACGCTGGGTGACAGAGTGAGATACTCTTGAAAGAAAGAAATGGAATGGAAAGAATTTTTAATTGGGTGGATTCGAGTGGACTGAAGTAGAGTGCAGTGGAATGGAGAGGAATGGAATGGAATGGAATCGGATGTAAAGGAATGGAGTGATGTGGAGTGGAGTGGTGAGGAGTGTAGTGCTGTGGAATGGAGCAGAAAGTAATGGGATGGTGTGGAGTGGAGTGCAGTGCAGTGGAGTGGAGAGGAGTGCAATGGCGTGGAATGGAATCGGATGTAAAGGAACGTACTGGAGTGGAGTGGAGTGGAAAGGAGTGGAATGGAATGGAATTGAATGTAATGGAAAGCAAAGGAATGGAATGCGATGCAATGGAATTTAATGCAATAGAATGCAGTTCAATAGAGAGTTGACATGTAATGTGAGCTGAGATTGTGCCTAAGCTCTCCAGGCTGTTTGACACAGTGATATCGTGTCGAAAGAATGGAGTGGAATGCAGTGGTGTGAAATGGAATGGAATGTAGTGGACAGGAGGAGAATGGAGTGGAGTGAAGAGGAACAGAGTGGAATGGAATGGGATGCAGTGGAATGGAATGCAGTGGAGTGGAGTGAAATAGAAAGAAATGGAATGGGATGGAATGGAATGTAATGGAATGGAGAAGAGAAATGTGAGCTTAGATTGTGTGACTACACTCCAGCCTTAGTGACCGAGAGAGATTCTGTGGAAGGAAAGAACTGATTTCAAAGGAGTGGAATGGAAGGAAATGTAGTACAGTGGAGTAGAGTGGAATGTAGTGAAACAGAATAGAATGGAGTGGAATGCAATGGAATGGAATGGAATGGAGTGGAGTGGAATAGAGAGGAGTGCACTGCAATGGAGTGGAGTGGAGTGGAAGGGAGTGGAATGCAATGGAATGTAGTGGAGTGCAGTGGAGTGGAATGGAATGGAGTGGACAGGATTGGAAGGTGTAGAGTGGACTGGAATGGAATAGAATGGAACAGAATGCAGTGGAGTGGAGGGGAGTGGAGGTGAGTGGAGTGGCATGGAGTGGAATGGAATGGAATGGAGTGAAATGGAGTCCAATGGATTGGAATGGAGTGGAGTGGAGTGGAGTGGAATGGAGAGGAGTCGAATGGAATGGAAGGGAATGCAACGGAATGCAGTGGTGTGGATTGGAAAGCAGTGAAATGGAGTACTATGGAATCTAAAGGAGTGGAGTGGAGTCTAGTGGAGTGGAATGGAATGGAACCAAATGGAATGGAATGGCACGGAATGGAGTGGAGTAGAGTGGAGTGAGAAGGAAGGGAGATGAGTAAAATGGAGAGGAATGGAATGGAGTGGAGTGGATTGGATTGGAATGAACTGGAATGGAGAGGGATGGAATGCCGTGGAACGGAATGGACTGCAATGGAATTGAATGGAGTGAAATGGAGAGGAGTGGAGTGGAGTGGAATGGAGTGGAAATGAATGGAATGGAGTGGAATGGAAGGGAATGGAGACAAGTGGATAGGAATTGAATGAAGCAGATTGGAGTGGAGTGGAGTGGAGTGGCATGGAATGGAATGAAGTGGAAGGGAATGCAATGGAGTGGAATGTAATGGAATAAAATGGAATGGAGTGGAATGGAGAGGAATGGAGTGGAGTGGAGTGGAATGGAGGGGAGTAAGAGGAAGAGAATGGAATGGAATCGAAAGGAGGGATGTGCAATTGTGTGGAGGGGAGTGGAGATGAAAGGAGTGGAGTGATGTGGAGTCGAGAGGAAAGGAATGGAATGGCATGGAATGGAGTTAAGTGGAGTGGAATGGAGTGGAAGGTAATGGAGTGGAATGAAAAGGAGTGGATTGGAATGGAGTGGAATGGAATGGAGTGGAATGGAGTGGAGTAGAATGGAGTGGGTTGCAGAGGAGTGGAATGGAGTGGAATGGAAGGGAATGGAATGGAATGTAGTGGAAAGGAATGGAATGGAGTGGATTGAAATTAAATGGAAAGGATTGGAGTGCAGTGGAATGGAGGGGAGTGGAATAAAATGGAGTATAGTGCAGTGGAATGGAGTGGACTGGAGTGGAGATGAGTGTAGTGGACCGAAATGGAATGGAATGGAGTGGAGTGGAACGGTGTGGAGTGGGGTGGAAAGGAATGGAACAGAATGGAATGGAGAGGAATGGAGTGGCATGTAGTGGAGTGGAGTGAAGTGGAAAGGAATGGAATTGAATGGAATTGAATGGAGTGGATTGAAGTGCAATAGAATGGAGTGGAGTGGAGTGGAATGCAGTGGAGTAGATTTTAGTGGAATGGAGTGTAGTGGAATGGAATGGAATGGCATGGAATGGAATGGAACAGAAGCGGAGATAGTGCGACTGTGCTCCAGGCTATGTGACAGAGAGAGATAACATTGAAAGAAAGGAATGGAATGGAATGGAATGGAGTGGACTGCATGGGAACAGAGTGGAGTGAAGTGGAGTGGCCTGGAATGGAGAGAACTGGAATGAGATGGAATGGAATGGATTGAAATGGAGCGGAGTGAGGGGGAGGGGAATACAGTGCAATGGAGATGAATGCAAGGGGATGGCGTGAAATGGAGTGGAGTGGAATGCCGTTAAGTGTAGAGGAGTGTAAAGCAGTGGAATGCAATTGGATGTAACGCAATGTAGTGGAGTGGACTGGAGTAGAATGGAAGGAAATGGAACGGAGCAGAGCCTAGCAGAGCTGAATGGAGTGGAACGGAAAGAAAAGGAACAGAACAGAACGGGAGCTGAGACTGTGCCACTGCACTCCATGCTGAGTGACAGAGTGAGATACTCTCGAAAGAAAGGAAAAGAATGCAATGGAGTACAACAGAACGGAATGGAATGGAATGGAATGGAATGGAATAGAATGGAGTAGAATGGAATGGAATGGAGTGGATTGGAGTGAAGTGGAGTGGAGTGGAATGGAATGGAGAGAAATGGAATGGGATGGAATGGAATGGAATGAACCGGAGTTGATTGAGGTGGAGAGGATAGCAGTAGAATGGAGCGGAATGGAATGAGAAGGAGTGGAATTGAGAGGAGAGCATTGCAGCAAAGTGGAGGAGTGGAATGGAGTGGAATGGATTTGGATGTAATGGAATGTAGTGGAGTGGAGTAGAGTTGAGTGGAACGGAGGAGAATAGAATAGAATTGAAAGTAATGGAATGGAAAGCAGTGGAAGGGAATGGAATGCAAAGAATGGAGTGGAGTGGAAAGGAGTAGAATGGAATGGAGTGGAACGGAATGGAATGGAATAGAATGGAATGGATTGGAGTGGGAAAGATTGGAGTGCAGTGGAATGGAGTGGAATAGAATGGAGTGGAGTGGAGTGGAGGGAAGAGGAATGGAGTAGAATGGAATGGAATGGAAAGGAATGGAAAGGAATGGAGTGGATTGGAAAGGGAGTGGAGTGGAGTAGAATGGATTGGAATGCAATGGAATGGAGTGACGTGGAATAGTTTGGAAAGGAATGGCATGGAATGGAGTAGAGTGGAATGGAGGGGAATGGAATGCAATGGAATTGAGTGGAATGGAGTGGAGTGGAGTGGAGTGGAGAGGAATGGAATGGAGTGGAAAGGTGTGAAAGGAGTGGAATGGAGTGGAGTGGAATGCAATGGAGTAGATTGGAATGAAGTGGAAAGGAATGGAATGGAGAGAAGTAGAGAAGAATGGAGTGGATTGGAATGGAGGGGAGCAGAGTGGAGTTAACAGCAGTGGATTGGAATACAGCGGATGGAGTAGAGTGGAAGGGAGTGTAATTATATGGAATGGAATGGATTGGATTGGATTGGAGTGGAAGGGAGTGGAGTGGAGTTGAAAGTAGAGGAATCGAAAGAAGTGGAAAGGAGTGGAGTAGAGTGGATTAGAGTGGATTGGAATGGAATGGAGTGGAGTGGAATGGTGTGGAAACGAATGAAAGGGAGGGGAGTGGAATGGAACGAAATGGAATGGAATGTAGTGGAATGGAGAGGAGTGGAGTGGACTGGAGTGGAATTTAATCGAATGGAGTTTACTGAAGTGGAATGTATTTGAGAGGAGGGTAATGGACAGGAATTGAGTGGAGTGAAGTGGAGTGAAATACATCGGAATGGCATGGAATTGAATGGAATGGAGGGTAGTGGAATGCAGTGGAGTCTAGTCGATTGGAGTGGTGAGGAATAGAACGGAGTGGCATGGAATGGAGCACAGTGGAATGCAATGGAGTGGAGTGGATTGGAAAGGGGTGGAGTGGAGTGACGATGGGTGAAGTGGAATGGAATGGAGTGGAGTGCAGAGGAGTCTCATGGAATGGAATGGAACGCAATGGAAGCTGAGATTGTACCACTGCGCTCCAGGATGGGTGACAGAGTGTGATACTCTCGAAAGAAAGGAATGGAATGGAATGCAGTGGAATGGAATGGAATGCAATGGGGTGCATTGGAGTGGAGTGGAATGAAGTGAAGTGGATTGGAGTGGAATGGAGAGGAATGGAACGGAATGGAATGGAATGAAGTGGACTGGAGTGGGGTGGAGTTGAGTTCAATGGAATGGAGCGAAATGGAATCAGATGCAGTGAAATGGAGTAGGGAGGAGTGCAGTAGAGTGAAAAGGAGTGCAATGGAGTGGAATGGAATCGGAAGTAATGGAAAGTAGTGGAGTGGATGGAACGGATAGGAAAGGAGTGGAGCGGAGTGGAATGGAATGGAGCGGGAGGTGGGATGGGGCCACTGCACTCCAGGCTGGCTGACTGAGTGAGACATTCTCGAAATAAAGGAATGGAATGGAATGCCATAGAATGGAATGGAACGAAGTGGAGTGGAGTGGAATGGAGTGAGTTGGAGCAGAGTGGAATGAAGAATGCAATGGGATGGAAGGGAATTGAATGAAATGCAGTGGAGTGCATAGCAGTGGAATGGAGCAGAATTGAATGGAAAGGAGTGGAATGGGCAGGAGTGGAGTGCACTGGAGAGGAGAGGTTAGGAATGCAGTGGAATGGAATTGGATGTAATGGAACGTAGAGAAGTGGAGTGGAATGGAGTGGGCCAGAGTGGAATGGAATGGAATGCAATGGAAAGGAATGGAGTGGAATAGAATGGAATGGAATGGAATGGAAAGGAACGGAGTGGAATGAAATGTAGTGGAGTGCAGTGAAATGCAGTGGAATGGAATGGAGTGGAGTGGAGTGGAATGTGATAGAATGGAGAGGAGGGGAATGGAGCAGAATGGAATGGAGTGCAGCGGAATGGAGTGGAGTGGAATGGAATCAAATGGAGTGGAATGGAACCAAGTGGAATGGAATGGAGTGCAATAGACTAGAATTGAGTGTAGTGTAGTGGAATTTAGTGGAATGGACTGAAATGGAGTGGAATGGAATGGAATTGAGAGGAATGGAATGGAATGGAATGGAATGGAAAGGAATAGAATTGAATGGAACGGAATTAAAACAATGCAATGGAATGCAATGGAATAGAATGCAATGGAATGTATAGTTGACATGTAATATGAGCTGAGATTGGGACACTGCACTCCAGCCAGGGTGACATAGTGATATCCTGTCGTAAGAAGTGAATGGAATGCAATGGAGTGAAATGGAATGGAAAGAAATGGAATGGAGTGGAGTGGAAGGGAATGGAGTGGAATGGAAGCGAATGCAGTGGAGTGGAGCGGGGTGGAGTGGAATGAAATGGAATGCAGTGGACTGTAATGGCATGGAGTGGAAAGAAGTAGAGTGGAATGGAGTGGAATGGAATGGACTGGCATAGAATGGAGTGTAATTGAATGCAATGGAGTGGATTGGAAAGGAATAGAAAGGAGTAGAGTGGAGTAGAGTGGTGTGGAGTGGAGTGGAATGGAGCTGAATGTACTTCAATGGAGTACAATGGAATGGAACGGAGTGGAATGGAATGGAATGATATGAGGTGGATTGGAGTGGAATGTAGTGGAGTGGAATGGAATGGAATAGAATGGAATGGAGTAGAGTGTAACGGAATGCAGTGGCGATAAGTGGAGTGGAATGGAATGCATTGGAGTAGAGTGGAGTGGAATGGAATGGAATGGAGTGGAGAGGAGGGGAGTGGAGTGGAATGGAATTGAGTGAAGTGCAGTGCAGTTGAATGGAATATCGTGGTGTGGAGTGGAGTGGAAGTGAATGGAGTGAATAGGAGTGGAATTAAATGAAATGGAATGCAGTGGAGAGAAACGCAGTTGATTGGAGTGGAGTGGAGTGGAAAGGAATGGAAAGGAGTGGGATGGAGTCTTATGGATTGGAGTGGAATGGAGTGGAATGGAATGAAGTGGAAAGGAGTGGAACGGAGTGAAATTGAATTTAGTGGACTGGAGTGGAATGGAGTTAAATGGAATGGAATGGAATGGAGTGGAATGGAATGGAATGGAGTGGAGTGGAATGGAATGGAATGGAGTGGAGTGGAATGGAATAGAATGGAATGTAATGGAATAGAATGGAATGGAGTGGAGTGGAGAGGAGTGGAATGGATTGGAGTGAAGTGGAGTGGAATGGAATAGAGTGGAGCGGAGAGGAAAGGAATGGAATGGAGTGGAGTGGAATCGTATGGAATGGAGTGGAATGGAATGGATAGAAGTGGAGTGGAGTGGAGTGGATTGGAGTGTAGTGGAAGGGAATGGAGTGCAGTGTAATGGACTGGAATGGAGCAGAGCAGAATGGAGTGGACTGGAGTGGAGTGGAATGGAATGGGATAGAATGGAATGGGAGCTGCGATTTTAGCAGTGTGCTCTAGGCAGTGTAACTGAGTGTCATACTCTCAAAAGAAAGGAATGGAATGGAACGCAGTGGAATGGAATGGAACAGAGTGGACATTAGTGGAGTGGAATGTGGAGGAATGGAATGAAATGGAACGTAATGGCATGAATTGGAGTGGTGTGGGTTGGAATGGATTATAGTGGAATGGGGTGGAAAGGAATGGGATGGAGTGGAATGGAGTGCAGTGGAGTTGAACGGAGTTGAATGGCCTAGAATTGAGTGGACAGTAGTGGAATGTAATGGAATGGAATGGAATCCATTGTAATAGAATATAATACAATGGAAAGTTGAGATGTAGTGTGAGCTGAGATTGTGCCACTGCACTCCAGACTGGGTGACACGTTATATCCTGTGGATAGAAAGGAATGGAATGCAATAGAGTGAAATGGAATGGAGTGGAATGGAATTGAATGGAATGGAGTGGAGTGGAGTGGAGTGGAGTCGAATGGAGACGAATGGAATGGGACGGAGTGGAATGGAACGGAGTGGAGTGGAGTATCGTGGAGTGAAATAGAATGGAATGCAATGGGTTGGAATGGAATGCAATGGACTGCTGAAAGGAAATGTGAGCTGTTATTGTTCCACTGCACTCCAGCCTTTGTGACGGAATGAAATCCTGTGGAAAAAAAGGATTGGAATGGAATGGAATGGAATGGAATGGAATGGAATGGAATGGAGAGGAGTGTAGTGGTGTGGAGTGAAATGGAGTGGAGTGTCGTGGAGGAGAGTGGAATGGAGTGGAATGGAATGAAGAGGAAAGGAACGGAGTGGAGTGGAATGGAACGGAGTGGAGTGGAATGGAACGGAGTGGAGTGGAATGGAATCCAATGGAATGAAATGGAATTGAATCGAATGGAATGAAGAAATATGTGCAGTGATTTGGCCACTGCGCTGGAGCCTGCGTGACAGAGGGAGATCCTGTCGATAAAACAGAGTGGAATGGAAGGGATTGGAATGGAATGGAATGGAACGTATTGGAGTGGAGTGGAGTGGAATTGAGTGGAGTGGAGTGCACTGGAATGGAATGGAATGCAATGGAATGTAATGGAATGATGAAATGATATGTGAGCTGAGATTGTGCCACTGCACTCCACGCTGGGTGACAGAGTGAGATACTCTTGAAAGAAAGAAATGGAATGGAAAGAATTTTTAATTGGGTGGATTCGAGTGGACTGAAGTAGAGTGCAGTGGAATGGAGAGGAATGGAATGGAATGGAATCGGATGTAAAGGAATGGAGTGATGTGGAGTGGAGTGGTGAGGAGTGTAGTGCTGTGGAATGGAGCAGAAAGTAATGGGATGGTGTGGAGTGGAGTGCAGTGCAGTGGAGTGGAGAGGAGTGCAATGGCGTGGAATGGAATCGGATGTAAAGGAACGTACTGGAGTGGAGTGGAGTGGAAAGGAGTGGAATGGAATGGAATTGAATGTAATGGAAAGCAAAGGAATGGAATGCGATGCAATGGAATTTAATGCAATAGAATGCAGTTCAATAGAGAGTTGACATGTAATGTGAGCTGAGATTGTGCCTAAGCTCTCCAGGCTGTTTGACACAGTGATATCGTGTCGAAAGAATGGAGTGGAATGCAGTGGTGTGAAATGGAATGGAATGTAGTGGACAGGAGGAGAATGGAGTGGAGTGAAGAGGAACAGAGTGGAATGGAATGGGATGCAGTGGAATGGAATGCAGTGGAGTGGAGTGAAATAGAAAGAAATGGAATGGGATGGAATGGAATGTAATGGAATGGAGAAGAGAAATATGAGCTTAGATTGTGTGACTACACTCCAGCCTTAGTGACCGAGAGAGATTCTGTGGAAGGAAAGAACTGATTTCAAAGGAGTGGAATGGAAGGGAATGTAGTACAGTGGAGTAGAGTGGAATGGAGTGAAACAGAATAGAATGGAGTGGAATGCAATGGAATGGAATGGAATGGAGTGGAGTGGAATAGAGAGGAGTGCACTGCAATGGAGTGGAGTGGAGTGGAAGGGAGTGGAATGCAATGGAATGTAGTGGAGTGCAGTGGAGTGGAATGGAATGGAGTGGACAGGATTGGAAGGTGTAGAGTGGACTGGAATGGAATAGAATGGAACAGAATGCAGTGGAGTGGAGGGGAGTGGAGGTGAGTGGAGTGGCATGGAGTGGAATGGAATGGAATGGAGTGAAATGGAGTCCAATGGATTGGAATGGAGTGGAGTGGAGTGGAGTGGAATGGAGAGGAGTCGAATGGAATGGAAGGGAATGCAACGGAACGCAGTGGTGTGGATTGGAAAGCAGTGAAATGGAGTACTATGGAATCTAAAGGAGTGGAGTGGAGTCTAGTGGAGTGGAATGGAATGGAACCAAATGGAATGGAATGGCACGGAATGGAGTGGAGTAGAGTGGAGTGGGAAGGAAGGGAGATGAGTGGAATGGAGAGGAATGGAATGGAGTGGAGTGGATTGGATTGGAATGAACTGGAATGGAGAGGGATGGAATGACGTGGAACGGAATGGACTGCAATGGAATTGAATGGAGTGAAATGGAGAGGAGTGGAGTGGAGTGGAATGGAGTGGAAATGAATGGAATGGAGTGGAATGGAAGGGAATGGAGACAAGTGGATAGGAATTGAATGAAGCAGATTGGAGTGGAGTGGAGTGGAGTGGCATGGAATGGAATGAAGTGGAAGGGAATGCAATGGAGTGGAATGTAATGGAATAAAATGGAATGGAGTGGAATGGAGAGGAATGGAGTGGAGTGGAGTGGAATGGAGGGGAGTAAGAGGAAGAGAATGGAATGGAATCGAAAGGAGGGATGTGCAATTGTGTGGAGGGGAGTGGAGATGAAAGGAGTGGAGTGATGTGGAGTCGAGAGGAAAGGAATGGAATGGCATGGAATGGAGTTAAGTGGAGTGGAATGGAGTGGAAGGTAATGGAGTGGAATGAAAAGGAGTGGATTGGAATGGAGTGGAATGGAATGGAGTGGAATGGAGTGGAGTAGAATGGAGTGGGTTGCAGAGGAGTGGAATGGAGTGGAATGGAAGGGAATGGAATGGAATGTAGTGGAAAGGAATGGAATGGAGTGGATTGAAATTAAATGGAAAGGATTGGAGTGCAGTGGAATGGAGGGGAGTGGAATAAAATGGAGTATAGTGCAGTGGAATGGAGTGGACTGGAGTGGAGATGAGTGTAGTGGACCGAAATGGAATGGAATGGAGTGGAGTGGAACGGTGTGGAGTGGGGTGGAAAGGAATGGAACAGAATGGAATGGAGAGGAATGGAGTGGCATGTAGTGGAGTGGAGTGAAGTGGAAAGGAATGGAATTGAATGGAATTGAATGGAGTGGATTGAAGTGCAATAGAATGGAGTGGAGTGGAGTGGAATGCAGTGGAGTAGATTTTAGTGGAATGGAGTGTAGTGGAATGGAATGGAATGGCATGGAATGGAATGGAACAGAAGCGGAGATAGTGCGACTGTGCTCCAGGCTATGTGACAGAGTGAGATAACATTGAAAGAAAGGAATGGAATGGAATGGAATGGAGTGGACTGCATGGGAACAGAGTGGAGTGAAGTGGAGTGGCCTGGAATGGAGAGAACTGGAATGAGATGGAATGGAATGGATTGAAATGGAGCGGAGTGAGGGGGAGGGGAATACAGTGCAATGGAGATGAATGCAAGGGGATGGCGTGAAATGGAGTGGAGTGGAATGCCGTTAAGTGTAGAGGAGTGTAAAGCAGTGGAATGCAATTGGATGTAACGCAATGTAGTGGAGTGGACTGGAGTAGAATGGAAGGAAATGGAACGGAGCAGAGCCTAGCAGAGCTGAATGGAGTGGAACGGAAAGAAAAGGAACAGAACAGAACGGGAGCTGAGACTGTGCCACTGCACTCCATGCTGAGTGACAGAGTGAGATACTCTCGAAAGAAAGGAAAAGAATGCAATGGAGTACAACAGAACGGCATGGAATGGAATGGAATGGAATGGAATAGAATGGAGTAGAATGGAATGGAATGGAGTGGATTGGAGTGAAGTGGAGTGGAGTGGAATGGAATGGAGAGAAATGGAATGGGATGGAATGGAATGGAATGAACCGGAGTTGATTGAGGTGGAGAGGATAGCAGTGGAATGGAGCGGAATGGAATGAGAAGGAGTGGAATTGAGAGGAGAGCATTGCAGCAAAGTGGAGGAGTGGAATGGAGTGGAATGGATTTGGATGTAATGGAATGTAGTGGAGTGGAGTAGAGTTGAGTGGAACGGAGGAGAATAGAATAGAATTGAAAGTAATGGAATGGAAAGCAGTGGAAGGGAATGGAATGCAAAGAATGGAGTGGAGTGGAAAGGAGTAGAATGGAATGGAGTGGAACGGAATGGAATGGAATAGAATGGAATGGATTGGAGTGGGAAAGATTGGAGTGCAGTGGAATGGAGTGGAATAGAATGGAGTGGAGTGGAGTGGAGGGAAGAGGAATGGAGTAGAATGGAATGGAATGGAAAGGAATGGAAAGGAATGGAGTGGATTGGAAAGGGAGTGGAGTGGAGTAGAATGGATTGGAATGCAATGGAATGGAGTGACGTGGAATAGTTTGGAAAGGAATGGCATGGAATGGAGTAGAGTGGAATGGAGGGGAATGGAATGCAATGGAATTGAGTGGAATGGAGTGGAGTGGAGTGGAGTGGAGAGGAATGGAATGGAGTGGAAAGGTGTGAAAGGAGTGGAATGGAGTGGAGTGGAATGCAATGGAGTAGATTGGAATGAAGTGGAAAGGAATGGAATGGAGAGAAGTAGAGTAGAATGGAGTGGATTGGAATGGAGGGGAGCAGAGTGGAGTTAACAGCAGTGGATTGGAATACAGCGGATGGAGTAGAGTGGAAGGGAGTGTAATTATATGGAATGGAATGGATTGGATTGGATTGGAGTGGAAGGGAGTGGAGTGGAGTTGAAAGTAGAGGAATCGAAAGAAGTGGAAAGGAGTGGAGTAGAGTGGATTAGAGTGGATTGGAATGGAATGGAGTGGAGTGGAATGGTGTGGAAACGAATGAAAGGGAGGGGAGTGGAATGGAACGAAATGGAATGGAATGTAGTGGAATGGAGAGGAGTGGAGTGGACTGGAGTGGAATTTAATCGAATGGAGTTTACTGAAGTGGAATGTATTTGAGAGGAGGGTAATGGACAGGAATTGAGTGGAGTGGAGTGGAGTGAAATACATCGGAATGGCATGGAATTGAATGGAATGGAGGGTAGTGGAATGCAGTGGAGTCTAGTCGATTGGAGTGGTGAGGAATAGAACGGAGTGGCATGGAATGGAGCACAGTGGAATGCAATGGAGTGGAGTGGATTGGAAAGGGGTGGAGTGGAGTGACGATGGGTGAAGTGGAATGGAATGGAGTGGAGTGCAGAGGAGTCTCATGGAATGGAATGGAACGCAATGGAAGCTGAGATTGTACCACTGCGCTCCAGGATGGGTGACAGAGTGTGATACTCTCGAAAGAAAGGAATGGAATGGAATGCAGTGGAATGGAATGGAATGCAATGGGGTGCATTGGAGTGGAGTGGAATGAAGTGAAGTGGATTGGAGTGGAATGGAGAGGAATGGAACGGAATGGAATGGAATGAAGTGGACTGGAGTGGGGTGGAGTTGAGTTCAATGGAATGGAGCGAAATGGAATCAGATGCAGTGAAATGGAGTAGGGAGGAGTGCAGTAGAGTGAAAAGGAGTGCAATGGAGTGGAATGGAATCGGAAGTAATGGAAAGTAGTGGAGTGGATGGAACGGATAGGAAAGGAGTGGAGCGGAGTGGAATGGAATGGAGCGGGAGGTGGGATGGGGCCACTGCACTCCAGGCTGGCTGACTGAGTGAGACATTCTCGAAATAAAGGAATGGAATGGAATGCCATAGAATGGAATGGAACGAAGTGGAGTGGAGTGGAATGGAGTGAGTTGGAGCAGAGTGGAATGAAGAATGCAATGGGATGGAAGGGAATTGAATGAAATGCAGTGGAGTGCATTGCAGTGGAATGGAGCAGAATTGAATGGAAAGGAGTGGAATGGGCAGGAGTGGAGTGCACTGGAGAGGAGAGGTTAGGAATGCAGTGGAATGGAATTGGATGTAATGGAACGTAGAGAAGTGGAGTGGAATGGAGTGGGCCAGAGTGGAATGGAATGGAATGCAATGGAAAGGAATGGAGTGGAATAGAATGGAATGGAATGGAATGGAAAGGAACGGAGTGGAATGAAATGTAGTGGAGTGCAGTGAAATGCAGTGGAATGGAATGGAGTGGAGTGGAGTGGAATGTGATAGAATGGAGAGGAGGGGAATGGAGCAGAATGGAATGGAGTGCAGCGGAATGGAGTGGAGTGGAATGGAATCAAATGGAGTGGAATGGAACCAAGTGGAATGGAATGGAGTGCAATAGACTAGAATTGAGTGTAGTGTAGTGGAATTTAGTGGAATGGACTGAAATGGAGTGGAATGGAATGGAATTGAGAGGAATGGAATGGAATGGAATGGAATGGAAAGGAATAGAATTGAATGGAACGGAATTAAAAGAATGCAATGGAATGCAATGGAATAGAATGCAATGGAATGTATAGTTGACATGTAATATGAGCTGAGATTGGGACACTGCACTCCAGCCAGGGTGACATAGTGATATCCTGTCGTAAGAAGTGAATGGAATGCAATGGAGTGAAATGGAATGGAAAGAAATGGAATGGAGTGGAGTGGAAGGGAATGGAGTGGAATGGAAGCGAATGCAGTGGAGTGGAGCGGGGTGGAGTGGAATGAAATGGAATGCAGTGGACTGTAATGGCATGGAGTGGAAAGAATTAGAGTGGAATGGAGTGGAATGGAATGGACTGGCATAGAATGGAGTGTAATTGAATGCAATGGAGTGGATTGGAAAGGAATAGAAAGGAGTAGAGTGGAGTAGAGTGGTGTGGAGTGGAGTGGAATGGAGCTGAATGTACTTCAATGGAGTACAATGGAATGGAACGGAGTGGAAAGGAATGGAATGATATGAGGTGGATTGGAGTGGAATGTAGTGGAGTGGAATGGAATGGAATAGAATGGAATGGAGTAGAGTGTAACGGAATGCAGTGGCGATAAGTGGAGTGGAATGGAATGCATTGGAGTAGAGTGGAGTGGAATGGAATGGAATGGAGTGGAGAGGAGGGGAGTGGAGTGGAATGGAATTGAGTGAAGTGCAGTGCAGTTGAATGGAATATCGTGGTGTGGAGTGGAGTGGAAGTGAATGGAGTGAATAGGAGTGGAATTAAATGAAATGGAATGCAGTGGAGAGAAACGCAGTTGATTGGAGTGGAGTGGAGTGGAAAGGAATGGAAAGGAGTGGGATGGAGTCTTATGGATTGGAGTGGAATGGAGTGGAATGGAATGAAGTGGAAAGGAGTGGAACGGAGTGAAATTGAATTTAGTGGACTGGAGTGGAATGGAGTTAAATGGAATGGAATGGAATGGAGTGGAATGGAATGGAATGGAGTGGAGTGGAATGGAATGGAATGGAGTGGAGTGGAATGGAATAGAATGGAATGGAATGGAATAGAATGGAATGGAGTGGAGTGGAGAGGAGTGGAATGGATTGGAGTGAAGTGGAGTGGAATGGAATAGAGTGGAGCGGAGAGGAAAGGAATGGAATGGAGTGGAGTGGAATGGCATGGAATGGAGTGGAATGGAATGGATAGAAGTGGAGTGGAGTGGAGTGGATTGGAGTGTAGTGGAAGGGAATGGAGTGCAGTGTAATGGACTGGAATGGAGCAGAGCAGAATGGAGTGGACTGGAGTGGAGTGGAATGGAATGGGATAGAATGGAATGGGAGCTGCGATTTTAGCAGTGTGCTCTAGGCAGTGTAACTGAGTGTCATACTCTCAAAAGAAAGGAATGGAATGGAACGCAGTGGAATGGAATGGAACAGAGTGGACATTAGTGGAGTGGAATGTGGAGGAATGGAATGAAATGGAACGTAATGGCATGAATTGGAGTGGTGTGGGTTGGAATGGATTATAGTGGAATGGGGTGGAAAGGAATGGGATGGAGTGGAATGGAGTGCAGTGGAGTTGAACGGAGTTGAATGGCCTAGAATTGAGTGGACAGTAGTGGAATGTAATGGAATGGAATGGAATCCATTGTAATAGAATATAATACAATGGAAAGTTGAGATGTAGTGTGAGCTGAGATTGTGCCACTGCACTCCAGACTGGGTGACACGTTATATCCTGTGGATAGAAAGGAATGGAATGCAATAGAGTGAAATGGAATGGAGTGGAATGGAATTGAATGGAATGGAGTGGAGTGGAGTGGAGTGGAGTCGAATGGAGACGAATGGAATGGGACGGAGTGGAATGGAACGGAGTGGAGTGGAGTATCGTGGAGTGAAATAGAATGGAATGCAATGGGTTGGAATGGAATGCAATGGACTGCTGAAAGGAAATGTGAGCTGTTATTGTTCCACTGCACTCCAGCCTTTGTGACGGAATGAAATCCTGTGGAAAAAAAGGATTGGAATGGAATGGAATGGAATGGAATGGAATGGAATGGAATGGAATGGAATGGAATGGAATGGAGAGGAGTGTAGTGGTGTGGAGTGAAATGGAGTGGAGTGTCGTGGAGGAGAGTGGAATGGAGTGGAATGGAATGAAGAGGAAAGGAACGGAGTGGAGTGGAATGGAACGGAGTGGAGTGGAATGGAACGGAGTGGAGTGGAATGGAATCCAATGGAATGAAATGGAATTGAATCGAATGGAATGAAGAAATATGTGCAGTGATTTGGCCACTGCGCTGGAGCCTGCGTGACAGAGGGAGATCCTGTCGATAAAACAGAGTGGAATGGAAGGGATTGGAATGGAATGGAATGGAACGTATTGGAGTGGAGTGGAGTGGAATTGAGTTGAGTGGAGTGCACTGGAATGGAATGGAATGCAAAGGAATGTAATGGAATGATGAAATGATATGTGAGCTGAGATTGTGCCACTGCACTCCACGCTGGGTGACAGAGTGAGATACTCTTGAAAGAAAGAAATGGAATGGAAAGAATTTTTAATTGGGTGGATTCGAGTGGACTGAAGTAGAGTGCAGTGGAATGGAGAGGAATGGAATGGAATGGAATCGGATGTAAAGGAATGGAGTGATGTGGAGTGGAGTGGTGAGGAGTGTAGTGCTGTGGAATGGAGCAGAAAGTAATGGGATGGTGTGGAGTGGAGTGCAGTGCAGTGGAGTGGAGAGGAGTGCAATGGCGTGGAATGGAATCGGATGTAAAGGAACGTACTGGAGTGGAGTGGAGTGGAAAGGAGTGGAATGGAATGGAATTGAATGTAATGGAAAGCAAAGGAATGGAATGCGATGCAATGGAATTTAATGCAATAGAATGCAGTTCAATAGAGAGTTGACATGTAATGTGAGCTGAGATTGTGCCTAAGCTCTCCAGGCTGTTTGACACAGTGATATCGTGTCGAAAGAATGGAGTGGAATGCAGTGGTGTGAAATGGAATGGAATGTAGTGGACAGGAGGAGAATGGAGTGGAGTGAAGAGGAACAGAGTGGAATGGAATGGGATGCAGTGGAATGGAATGCAGTGGAGTGGAGTGAAATAGAAAGAAATGGAATGGGATGGAATGGAATGTAATGGAATGGAGAAGAGAAATGTGAGCTTAGATTGTGTGACTACACTCCAGCCTTAGTGACCGAGAGAGATTCTGTGGAAGGAAAGAACTGATTTCAAAGGAGTGGAATGGAAGGAAATGTAGTACAGTGGAGTAGAGTGGAATGTAGTGAAACAGAATAGAATGGAGTGGAATGCAATGGAATGGAATGGAATGGAGTGGAGTGGAATAGAGAGGAGTGCACTGCAATGGAGTGGAGTGGAGTGGAAGGGAGTGGAATGCAATGGAATGTAGTGGAGTGCAGTGGAGTGGAATGGAATGGAGTGGACAGGATTGGAAGGTGTAGAGTGGACTGGAATGGAATAGAATGGAACAGAATGCAGTGGAGTGGAGGGGAGTGGAGGTGAGTGGAGTGGCATGGAGTGGAATGGAATGGAATGGAGTGAAATGGAGTCCAATGGATTGGAATGGAGTGGAGTGGAGTGGAGTGGAATGGAGAGGAGTCGAATGGAATGGAAGGGAATGCAACGGAATGCAGTGGTGTGGATTGGAAAGCAGTGAAATGGAGTACTATGGAATCTAAAGGAGTGGAGTGGAGTCTAGTGGAGTGGAATGGAATGGAACCAAATGGAATGGAATGGCACGGAATGGAGTGGAGTAGAGTGGAGTGAGAAGGAAGGGAGATGAGTAAAATGGAGAGGAATGGAATGGAGTGGAGTGGATTGGATTGGAATGAACTGGAATGGAGAGGGATGGAATGCCGTGGAACGGAATGGACTGCAATGGAATTGAATGGAGTGAAATGGAGAGGAGTGGAGTGGAGTGGAATGGAGTGGAAATGAATGGAATGGAGTGGAATGGAAGGGAATGGAGACAAGTGGATAGGAATTGAATGAAGCAGATTGGAGTGGAGTGGAGTGGAGTGGCATGGAATGGAATGAAGTGGAAGGGAATGCAATGGAGTGGAATGTAATGGAATAAAATGGAATGGAGTGGAATGGAGAGGAATGGAGTGGAGTGGAGTGGAATGGAGGGGAGTAAGAGGAAGAGAATGGAATGGAATCGAAAGGAGGGATGTGCAATTGTGTGGAGGGGAGTGGAGATGAAAGGAGTGGAGTGATGTGGAGTCGAGAGGAAAGGAATGGAATGGCATGGAATGGAGTTAAGTGGAGTGGAATGGAGTGGAAGGTAATGGAGTGGAATGAAAAGGAGTGGATTGGAATGGAGTGGAATGGAATGGAGTGGAATGGAGTGGAGTAGAATGGAGTGGGTTGCAGAGGAGTGGAATGGAGTGGAATGGAAGGGAATGGAATGGAATGTAGTGGAAAGGAATGGAATGGAGTGGATTGAAATTAAATGGAAAGGATTGGAGTGCAGTGGAATGGAGGGGAGTGGAATAAAATGGAGTATAGTGCAGTGGAATGGAGTGGACTGGAGTGGAGATGAGTGTAGTGGACCGAAATGGAATGGAATGGAGTGGAGTGGAACGGTGTGGAGTGGGGTGGAAAGGAATGGAACAGAATGGAATGGAGAGGAATGGAGTGGCATGTAGTGGAGTGGAGTGAAGTGGAAAGGAATGGAATTGAATGGAATTGAATGGAGTGGATTGAAGTGCAATAGAATGGAGTGGAGTGGAGTGGAATGCAGTGGAGTAGATTTTAGTGGAATGGAGTGTAGTGGAATGGAATGGAATGGCATGGAATGGAATGGAACAGAAGCGGAGATAGTGCGACTGTGCTCCAGGCTATGTGACAGAGAGAGATAACATTGAAAGAAAGGAATGGAATGGAATGGAATGGAGTGGACTGCATGGGAACAGAGTGGAGTGAAGTGGAGTGGCCTGGAATGGAGAGAACTGGAATGAGATGGAATGGAATGGATTGAAATGGAGCGGAGTGAGGGGGAGGGGAATACAGTGCAATGGAGATGAATGCAAGGGGATGGCGTGAAATGGAGTGGAGTGGAATGCCGTTAAGTGTAGAGGAGTGTAAAGCAGTGGAATGCAATTGGATGTAACGCAATGTAGTGGAGTGGACTGGAGTAGAATGGAAGGAAATGGAACGGAGCAGAGCCTAGCAGAGCTGAATGGAGTGGAACGGAAAGAAAAGGAACAGAACAGAACGGGAGCTGAGACTGTGCCACTGCACTCCATGCTGAGTGACAGAGTGAGATACTCTCGAAAGAAAGGAAAAGAATGCAATGGAGTACAACAGAACGGAATGGAATGGAATGGAATGGAATGGAATAGAATGGAGTAGAATGGAATGGAATGGAGTGGATTGGAGTGAAGTGGAGTGGAGTGGAATGGAATGGAGAGAAATGGAATGGGATGGAATGGAATGGAATGAACCGGAGTTGATTGAGGTGGAGAGGATAGCAGTAGAATGGAGCGGAATGGAATGAGAAGGAGTGGAATTGAGAGGAGAGCATTGCAGCAAAGTGGAGGAGTGGAATGGAGTGGAATGGATTTGGATGTAATGGAATGTAGTGGAGTGGAGTAGAGTTGAGTGGAACGGAGGAGAATAGAATAGAATTGAAAGTAATGGAATGGAAAGCAGTGGAAGGGAATGGAATGCAAAGAATGGAGTGGAGTGGAAAGGAGTAGAATGGAATGGAGTGGAACGGAATGGAATGGAATAGAATGGAATGGATTGGAGTGGGAAAGATTGGAGTGCAGTGGAATGGAGTGGAATAGAATGGAGTGGAGTGGAGTGGAGGGAAGAGGAATGGAGTAGAATGGAATGGAATGGAAAGGAATGGAAAGGAATGGAGTGGATTGGAAAGGGAGTGGAGTGGAGTAGAATGGATTGGAATGCAATGGAATGGAGTGACGTGGAATAGTTTGGAAAGGAATGGCATGGAATGGAGTAGAGTGGAATGGAGGGGAATGGAATGCAATGGAATTGAGTGGAATGGAGTGGAGTGGAGTGGAGTGGAGAGGAATGGAATGGAGTGGAAAGGTGTGAAAGGAGTGGAATGGAGTGGAGTGGAATGCAATGGAGTAGATTGGAATGAAGTGGAAAGGAATGGAATGGAGAGAAGTAGAGAAGAATGGAGTGGATTGGAATGGAGGGGAGCAGAGTGGAGTTAACAGCAGTGGATTGGAATACAGCGGATGGAGTAGAGTGGAAGGGAGTGTAATTATATGGAATGGAATGGATTGGATTGGATTGGAGTGGAAGGGAGTGGAGTGGAGTTGAAAGTAGAGGAATCGAAAGAAGTGGAAAGGAGTGGAGTAGAGTGGATTAGAGTGGATTGGAATGGAATGGAGTGGAGTGGAATGGTGTGGAAACGAATGAAAGGGAGGGGAGTGGAATGGAACGAAATGGAATGGAATGTAGTGGAATGGAGAGGAGTGGAGTGGACTGGAGTGGAATTTAATCGAATGGAGTTTACTGAAGTGGAATGTATTTGAGAGGAGGGTAATGGACAGGAATTGAGTGGAGTGAAGTGGAGTGAAATACATCGGAATGGCATGGAATTGAATGGAATGGAGGGTAGTGGAATGCAGTGGAGTCTAGTCGATTGGAGTGGTGAGGAATAGAACGGAGTGGCATGGAATGGAGCACAGTGGAATGCAATGGAGTGGAGTGGATTGGAAAGGGGTGGAGTGGAGTGACGATGGGTGAAGTGGAATGGAATGGAGTGGAGTGCAGAGGAGTCTCATGGAATGGAATGGAACGCAATGGAAGCTGAGATTGTACCACTGCGCTCCAGGATGGGTGACAGAGTGTGATACTCTCGAAAGAAAGGAATGGAATGGAATGCAGTGGAATGGAATGGAATGCAATGGGGTGCATTGGAGTGGAGTGGAATGAAGTGAAGTGGATTGGAGTGGAATGGAGAGGAATGGAACGGAATGGAATGGAATGAAGTGGACTGGAGTGGGGTGGAGTTGAGTTCAATGGAATGGAGCGAAATGGAATCAGATGCAGTGAAATGGAGTAGGGAGGAGTGCAGTAGAGTGAAAAGGAGTGCAATGGAGTGGAATGGAATCGGAAGTAATGGAAAGTAGTGGAGTGGATGGAACGGATAGGAAAGGAGTGGAGCGGAGTGGAATGGAATGGAGCGGGAGGTGGGATGGGGCCACTGCACTCCAGGCTGGCTGACTGAGTGAGACATTCTCGAAATAAAGGAATGGAATGGAATGCCATAGAATGGAATGGAACGAAGTGGAGTGGAGTGGAATGGAGTGAGTTGGAGCAGAGTGGAATGAAGAATGCAATGGGATGGAAGGGAATTGAATGAAATGCAGTGGAGTGCATAGCAGTGGAATGGAGCAGAATTGAATGGAAAGGAGTGGAATGGGCAGGAGTGGAGTGCACTGGAGAGGAGAGGTTAGGAATGCAGTGGAATGGAATTGGATGTAATGGAACGTAGAGAAGTGGAGTGGAATGGAGTGGGCCAGAGTGGAATGGAATGGAATGCAATGGAAAGGAATGGAGTGGAATAGAATGGAATGGAATGGAATGGAAAGGAACGGAGTGGAATGAAATGTAGTGGAGTGCAGTGAAATGCAGTGGAATGGAATGGAGTGGAGTGGAGTGGAATGTGATAGAATGGAGAGGAGGGGAATGGAGCAGAATGGAATGGAGTGCAGCGGAATGGAGTGGAGTGGAATGGAATCAAATGGAGTGGAATGGAACCAAGTGGAATGGAATGGAGTGCAATAGACTAGAATTGAGTGTAGTGTAGTGGAATTTAGTGGAATGGACTGAAATGGAGTGGAATGGAATGGAATTGAGAGGAATGGAATGGAATGGAATGGAATGGAAAGGAATAGAATTGAATGGAACGGAATTAAAACAATGCAATGGAATGCAATGGAATAGAATGCAATGGAATGTATAGTTGACATGTAATATGAGCTGAGATTGGGACACTGCACTCCAGCCAGGGTGACATAGTGATATCCTGTCGTAAGAAGTGAATGGAATGCAATGGAGTGAAATGGAATGGAAAGAAATGGAATGGAGTGGAGTGGAAGGGAATGGAGTGGAATGGAAGCGAATGCAGTGGAGTGGAGCGGGGTGGAGTGGAATGAAATGGAATGCAGTGGACTGTAATGGCATGGAGTGGAAAGAAGTAGAGTGGAATGGAGTGGAATGGAATGGACTGGCATAGAATGGAGTGTAATTGAATGCAATGGAGTGGATTGGAAAGGAATAGAAAGGAGTAGAGTGGAGTAGAGTGGTGTGGAGTGGAGTGGAATGGAGCTGAATGTACTTCAATGGAGTACAATGGAATGGAACGGAGTGGAATGGAATGGAATGATATGAGGTGGATTGGAGTGGAATGTAGTGGAGTGGAATGGAATGGAATAGAATGGAATGGAGTAGAGTGTAACGGAATGCAGTGGCGATAAGTGGAGTGGAATGGAATGCATTGGAGTAGAGTGGAGTGGAATGGAATGGAATGGAGTGGAGAGGAGGGGAGTGGAGTGGAATGGAATTGAGTGAAGTGCAGTGCAGTTGAATGGAATATCGTGGTGTGGAGTGGAGTGGAAGTGAATGGAGTGAATAGGAGTGGAATTAAATGAAATGGAATGCAGTGGAGAGAAACGCAGTTGATTGGAGTGGAGTGGAGTGGAAAGGAATGGAAAGGAGTGGGATGGAGTCTTATGGATTGGAGTGGAATGGAGTGGAATGGAATGAAGTGGAAAGGAGTGGAACGGAGTGAAATTGAATTTAGTGGACTGGAGTGGAATGGAGTTAAATGGAATGGAATGGAATGGAGTGGAATGGAATGGAATGGAGTGGAGTGGAATGGAATGGAATGGAGTGGAGTGGAATGGAATAGAATGGAATGGAATGGAATAGAATGGAATGGAGTGGAGTGGAGAGGAGTGGAATGGATTGGAGTGAAGTGGAGTGGAATGGAATAGAGTGGAGCGGAGAGGAAAGGAATGGAATGGAGTGGAGTGGAATCGTATGGAATGGAGTGGAATGGAATGGATAGAAGTGGAGTGGAGTGGAGTGGATTGGAGTGTAGTGGAAGGGAATGGAGTGCAGTGTAATGGACTGGAATGGAGCAGAGCAGAATGGAGTGGACTGGAGTGGAGTGGAATGGAATGGGATAGAATGGAATGGGAGCTGCGATTTTAGCAGTGTGCTCTAGGCAGTGTAACTGAGTGTCATACTCTCAAAAGAAAGGAATGGAATGGAACGCAGTGGAATGGAATGGAACAGAGTGGACATTAGTGGAGTGGAATGTGGAGGAATGGAATGAAATGGAACGTAATGGCATGAATTGGAGTGGTGTGGGTTGGAATGGATTATAGTGGAATGGGGTGGAAAGGAATGGGATGGAGTGGAATGGAGTGCAGTGGAGTTGAACGGAGTTGAATGGCCTAGAATTGAGTGGACAGTAGTGGAATGTAATGGAATGGAATGGAATCCATTGTAATAGAATATAATACAATGGAAAGTTGAGATGTAGTGTGAGCTGAGATTGTGCCACTGCACTCCAGACTGGGTGACACGTTATATCCTGTGGATAGAAAGGAATGGAATGCAATAGAGTGAAATGGAATGGAGTGGAATGGAATTGAATGGAATGGAGTGGAGTGGAGTGGAGTGGAGTCGAATGGAGACGAATGGAATGGGACGGAGTGGAATGGAACGGAGTGGAGTGGAGTATCGTGGAGTGAAATAGAATGGAATGCAATGGGTTGGAATGGAATGCAATGGACTGCTGAAAGGAAATGTGAGCTGTTATTGTTCCACTGCACTCCAGCCTTTGTGACGGAATGAAATCCTGTGGAAAAAAAGGATTGGAATGGAATGGAATGGAATGGAATGGAATGGAATGGAATGGAGAGGAGTGTAGTGGTGTGGAGTGAAATGGAGTGGAGTGTCGTGGAGGAGAGTGGAATGGAGTGGAATGGAATGAAGAGGAAAGGAACGGAGTGGAGTGGAATGGAACGGAGTGGAGTGGAATGGAACGGAGTGGAGTGGAATGGAATCCAATGGAATGAAATGGAATTGAATCGAATGGAATGAAGAAATATGTGCAGTGATTTGGCCACTGCGCTGGAGCCTGCGTGACAGAGGGAGATCCTGTCGATAAAACAGAGTGGAATGGAAGGGATTGGAATGGAATGGAATGGAACGTATTGGAGTGGAGTGGAGTGGAATTGAGTGGAGTGGAGTGCACTGGAATGGAATGGAATGCAATGGAATGTAATGGAATGATGAAATGATATGTGAGCTGAGATTGTGCCACTGCACTCCACGCTGGGTGACAGAGTGAGATACTCTTGAAAGAAAGAAATGGAATGGAAAGAATTTTTAATTGGGTGGATTCGAGTGGACTGAAGTAGAGTGCAGTGGAATGGAGAGGAATGGAATGGAATGGAATCGGATGTAAAGGAATGGAGTGATGTGGAGTGGAGTGGTGAGGAGTGTAGTGCTGTGGAATGGAGCAGAAAGTAATGGGATGGTGTGGAGTGGAGTGCAGTGCAGTGGAGTGGAGAGGAGTGCAATGGCGTGGAATGGAATCGGATGTAAAGGAACGTACTGGAGTGGAGTGGAGTGGAAAGGAGTGGAATGGAATGGAATTGAATGTAATGGAAAGCAAAGGAATGGAATGCGATGCAATGGAATTTAATGCAATAGAATGCAGTTCAATAGAGAGTTGACATGTAATGTGAGCTGAGATTGTGCCTAAGCTCTCCAGGCTGTTTGACACAGTGATATCGTGTCGAAAGAATGGAGTGGAATGCAGTGGTGTGAAATGGAATGGAATGTAGTGGACAGGAGGAGAATGGAGTGGAGTGAAGAGGAACAGAGTGGAATGGAATGGGATGCAGTGGAATGGAATGCAGTGGAGTGGAGTGAAATAGAAAGAAATGGAATGGGATGGAATGGAATGTAATGGAATGGAGAAGAGAAATATGAGCTTAGATTGTGTGACTACACTCCAGCCTTAGTGACCGAGAGAGATTCTGTGGAAGGAAAGAACTGATTTCAAAGGAGTGGAATGGAAGGGAATGTAGTACAGTGGAGTAGAGTGGAATGGAGTGAAACAGAATAGAATGGAGTGGAATGCAATGGAATGGAATGGAATGGAGTGGAGTGGAATAGAGAGGAGTGCACTGCAATGGAGTGGAGTGGAGTGGAAGGGAGTGGAATGCAATGGAATGTAGTGGAGTGCAGTGGAGTGGAATGGAATGGAGTGGACAGGATTGGAAGGTGTAGAGTGGACTGGAATGGAATAGAATGGAACAGAATGCAGTGGAGTGGAGGGGAGTGGAGGTGAGTGGAGTGGCATGGAGTGGAATGGAATGGAATGGAGTGAAATGGAGTCCAATGGATTGGAATGGAGTGGAGTGGAGTGGAGTGGAATGGAGAGGAGTCGAATGGAATGGAAGGGAATGCAACGGAACGCAGTGGTGTGGATTGGAAAGCAGTGAAATGGAGTACTATGGAATCTAAAGGAGTGGAGTGGAGTCTAGTGGAGTGGAATGGAATGGAACCAAATGGAATGGAATGGCACGGAATGGAGTGGAGTAGAGTGGAGTGGGAAGGAAGGGAGATGAGTGGAATGGAGAGGAATGGAATGGAGTGGAGTGGATTGGATTGGAATGAACTGGAATGGAGAGGGATGGAATGACGTGGAACGGAATGGACTGCAATGGAATTGAATGGAGTGAAATGGAGAGGAGTGGAGTGGAGTGGAATGGAGTGGAAATGAATGGAATGGAGTGGAATGGAAGGGAATGGAGACAAGTGGATAGGAATTGAATGAAGCAGATTGGAGTGGAGTGGAGTGGAGTGGCATGGAATGGAATGAAGTGGAAGGGAATGCAATGGAGTGGAATGTAATGGAATAAAATGGAATGGAGTGGAATGGAGAGGAATGGAGTGGAGTGGAGTGGAATGGAGGGGAGTAAGAGGAAGAGAATGGAATGGAATCGAAAGGAGGGATGTGCAATTGTGTGGAGGGGAGTGGAGATGAAAGGAGTGGAGTGATGTGGAGTCGAGAGGAAAGGAATGGAATGGCATGGAATGGAGTTAAGTGGAGTGGAATGGAGTGGAAGGTAATGGAGTGGAATGAAAAGGAGTGGATTGGAATGGAGTGGAATGGAATGGAGTGGAATGGAGTGGAGTAGAATGGAGTGGGTTGCAGAGGAGTGGAATGGAGTGGAATGGAAGGGAATGGAATGGAATGTAGTGGAAAGGAATGGAATGGAGTGGATTGAAATTAAATGGAAAGGATTGGAGTGCAGTGGAATGGAGGGGAGTGGAATAAAATGGAGTATAGTGCAGTGGAATGGAGTGGACTGGAGTGGAGATGAGTGTAGTGGACCGAAATGGAATGGAATGGAGTGGAGTGGAACGGTGTGGAGTGGGGTGGAAAGGAATGGAACAGAATGGAATGGAGAGGAATGGAGTGGCATGTAGTGGAGTGGAGTGAAGTGGAAAGGAATGGAATTGAATGGAATTGAATGGAGTGGATTGAAGTGCAATAGAATGGAGTGGAGTGGAGTGGAATGCAGTGGAGTAGATTTTAGTGGAATGGAGTGTAGTGGAATGGAATGGAATGGCATGGAATGGAATGGAACAGAAGCGGAGATAGTGCGACTGTGCTCCAGGCTATGTGACAGAGTGAGATAACATTGAAAGAAAGGAATGGAATGGAATGGAATGGAGTGGACTGCATGGGAACAGAGTGGAGTGAAGTGGAGTGGCCTGGAATGGAGAGAACTGGAATGAGATGGAATGGAATGGATTGAAATGGAGCGGAGTGAGGGGGAGGGGAATACAGTGCAATGGAGATGAATGCAAGGGGATGGCGTGAAATGGAGTGGAGTGGAATGCCGTTAAGTGTAGAGGAGTGTAAAGCAGTGGAATGCAATTGGATGTAACGCAATGTAGTGGAGTGGACTGGAGTAGAATGGAAGGAAATGGAACGGAGCAGAGCCTAGCAGAGCTGAATGGAGTGGAACGGAAAGAAAAGGAACAGAACAGAACGGGAGCTGAGACTGTGCCACTGCACTCCATGCTGAGTGACAGAGTGAGATACTCTCGAAAGAAAGGAAAAGAATGCAATGGAGTACAACAGAACGGCATGGAATGGAATGGAATGGAATGGAATAGAATGGAGTAGAATGGAATGGAATGGAGTGGATTGGAGTGAAGTGGAGTGGAGTGGAATGGAATGGAGAGAAATGGAATGGGATGGAATGGAATGGAATGAACCGGAGTTGATTGAGGTGGAGAGGATAGCAGTGGAATGGAGCGGAATGGAATGAGAAGGAGTGGAATTGAGAGGAGAGCATTGCAGCAAAGTGGAGGAGTGGAATGGAGTGGAATGGATTTGGATGTAATGGAATGTAGTGGAGTGGAGTAGAGTTGAGTGGAACGGAGGAGAATAGAATAGAATTGAAAGTAATGGAATGGAAAGCAGTGGAAGGGAATGGAATGCAAAGAATGGAGTGGAGTGGAAAGGAGTAGAATGGAATGGAGTGGAACGGAATGGAATGGAATAGAATGGAATGGATTGGAGTGGGAAAGATTGGAGTGCAGTGGAATGGAGTGGAATAGAATGGAGTGGAGTGGAGTGGAGGGAAGAGGAATGGAGTAGAATGGAATGGAATGGAAAGGAATGGAAAGGAATGGAGTGGATTGGAAAGGGAGTGGAGTGGAGTAGAATGGATTGGAATGCAATGGAATGGAGTGACGTGGAATAGTTTGGAAAGGAATGGCATGGAATGGAGTAGAGTGGAATGGAGGGGAATGGAATGCAATGGAATTGAGTGGAATGGAGTGGAGTGGAGTGGAGTGGAGAGGAATGGAATGGAGTGGAAAGGTGTGAAAGGAGTGGAATGGAGTGGAGTGGAATGCAATGGAGTAGATTGGAATGAAGTGGAAAGGAATGGAATGGAGAGAAGTAGAGTAGAATGGAGTGGATTGGAATGGAGGGGAGCAGAGTGGAGTTAACAGCAGTGGATTGGAATACAGCGGATGGAGTAGAGTGGAAGGGAGTGTAATTATATGGAATGGAATGGATTGGATTGGATTGGAGTGGAAGGGAGTGGAGTGGAGTTGAAAGTAGAGGAATCGAAAGAAGTGGAAAGGAGTGGAGTAGAGTGGATTAGAGTGGATTGGAATGGAATGGAGTGGAGTGGAATGGTGTGGAAACGAATGAAAGGGAGGGGAGTGGAATGGAACGAAATGGAATGGAATGTAGTGGAATGGAGAGGAGTGGAGTGGACTGGAGTGGAATTTAATCGAATGGAGTTTACTGAAGTGGAATGTATTTGAGAGGAGGGTAATGGACAGGAATTGAGTGGAGTGGAGTGGAGTGAAATACATCGGAATGGCATGGAATTGAATGGAATGGAGGGTAGTGGAATGCAGTGGAGTCTAGTCGATTGGAGTGGTGAGGAATAGAACGGAGTGGCATGGAATGGAGCACAGTGGAATGCAATGGAGTGGAGTGGATTGGAAAGGGGTGGAGTGGAGTGACGATGGGTGAAGTGGAATGGAATGGAGTGGAGTGCAGAGGAGTCTCATGGAATGGAATGGAACGCAATGGAAGCTGAGATTGTACCACTGCGCTCCAGGATGGGTGACAGAGTGTGATACTCTCGAAAGAAAGGAATGGAATGGAATGCAGTGGAATGGAATGGAATGCAATGGGGTGCATTGGAGTGGAGTGGAATGAAGTGAAGTGGATTGGAGTGGAATGGAGAGGAATGGAACGGAATGGAATGGAATGAAGTGGACTGGAGTGGGGTGGAGTTGAGTTCAATGGAATGGAGCGAAATGGAATCAGATGCAGTGAAATGGAGTAGGGAGGAGTGCAGTAGAGTGAAAAGGAGTGCAATGGAGTGGAATGGAATCGGAAGTAATGGAAAGTAGTGGAGTGGATGGAACGGATAGGAAAGGAGTGGAGCGGAGTGGAATGGAATGGAGCGGGAGGTGGGATGGGGCCACTGCACTCCAGGCTGGCTGACTGAGTGAGACATTCTCGAAATAAAGGAATGGAATGGAATGCCATAGAATGGAATGGAACGAAGTGGAGTGGAGTGGAATGGAGTGAGTTGGAGCAGAGTGGAATGAAGAATGCAATGGGATGGAAGGGAATTGAATGAAATGCAGTGGAGTGCATTGCAGTGGAATGGAGCAGAATTGAATGGAAAGGAGTGGAATGGGCAGGAGTGGAGTGCACTGGAGAGGAGAGGTTAGGAATGCAGTGGAATGGAATTGGATGTAATGGAACGTAGAGAAGTGGAGTGGAATGGAGTGGGCCAGAGTGGAATGGAATGGAATGCAATGGAAAGGAATGGAGTGGAATAGAATGGAATGGAATGGAATGGAAAGGAACGGAGTGGAATGAAATGTAGTGGAGTGCAGTGAAATGCAGTGGAATGGAATGGAGTGGAGTGGAGTGGAATGTGATAGAATGGAGAGGAGGGGAATGGAGCAGAATGGAATGGAGTGCAGCGGAATGGAGTGGAGTGGAATGGAATCAAATGGAGTGGAATGGAACCAAGTGGAATGGAATGGAGTGCAATAGACTAGAATTGAGTGTAGTGTAGTGGAATTTAGTGGAATGGACTGAAATGGAGTGGAATGGAATGGAATTGAGAGGAATGGAATGGAATGGAATGGAATGGAAAGGAATAGAATTGAATGGAACGGAATTAAAAGAATGCAATGGAATGCAATGGAATAGAATGCAATGGAATGTATAGTTGACATGTAATATGAGCTGAGATTGGGACACTGCACTCCAGCCAGGGTGACATAGTGATATCCTGTCGTAAGAAGTGAATGGAATGCAATGGAGTGAAATGGAATGGAAAGAAATGGAATGGAGTGGAGTGGAAGGGAATGGAGTGGAATGGAAGCGAATGCAGTGGAGTGGAGCGGGGTGGAGTGGAATGAAATGGAATGCAGTGGACTGTAATGGCATGGAGTGGAAAGAATTAGAGTGGAATGGAGTGGAATGGAATGGACTGGCATAGAATGGAGTGTAATTGAATGCAATGGAGTGGATTGGAAAGGAATAGAAAGGAGTAGAGTGGAGTAGAGTGGTGTGGAGTGGAGTGGAATGGAGCTGAATGTACTTCAATGGAGTACAATGGAATGGAACGGAGTGGAAAGGAATGGAATGATATGAGGTGGATTGGAGTGGAATGTAGTGGAGTGGAATGGAATGGAATAGAATGGAATGGAGTAGAGTGTAACGGAATGCAGTGGCGATAAGTGGAGTGGAATGGAATGCATTGGAGTAGAGTGGAGTGGAATGGAATGGAATGGAGTGGAGAGGAGGGGAGTGGAGTGGAATGGAATTGAGTGAAGTGCAGTGCAGTTGAATGGAATATCGTGGTGTGGAGTGGAGTGGAAGTGAATGGAGTGAATAGGAGTGGAATTAAATGAAATGGAATGCAGTGGAGAGAAACGCAGTTGATTGGAGTGGAGTGGAGTGGAAAGGAATGGAAAGGAGTGGGATGGAGTCTTATGGATTGGAGTGGAATGGAGTGGAATGGAATGAAGTGGAAAGGAGTGGAACGGAGTGAAATTGAATTTAGTGGACTGGAGTGGAATGGAGTTAAATGGAATGGAATGGAATGGAGTGGAATGGAATGGAATGGAGTGGAGTGGAATGGAATGGAATGGAGTGGAGTGGAATGGAATAGAATGGAATGGAATGGAATAGAATGGAATGGAGTGGAGTGGAGAGGAGTGGAATGGATTGGAGTGAAGTGGAGTGGAATGGAATAGAGTGGAGCGGAGAGGAAAGGAATGGAATGGAGTGGAGTGGAATGGCATGGAATGGAGTGGAATGGAATGGATAGAAGTGGAGTGGAGTGGAGTGGATTGGAGTGTAGTGGAAGGGAATGGAGTGCAGTGTAATGGACTGGAATGGAGCAGAGCAGAATGGAGTGGACTGGAGTGGAGTGGAATGGAATGGGATAGAATGGAATGGGAGCTGCGATTTTAGCAGTGTGCTCTAGGCAGTGTAACTGAGTGTCATACTCTCAAAAGAAAGGAATGGAATGGAACGCAGTGGAATGGAATGGAACAGAGTGGACATTAGTGGAGTGGAATGTGGAGGAATGGAATGAAATGGAACGTAATGGCATGAATTGGAGTGGTGTGGGTTGGAATGGATTATAGTGGAATGGGGTGGAAAGGAATGGGATGGAGTGGAATGGAGTGCAGTGGAGTTGAACGGAGTTGAATGGCCTAGAATTGAGTGGACAGTAGTGGAATGTAATGGAATGGAATGGAATCCATTGTAATAGAATATAATACAATGGAAAGTTGAGATGTAGTGTGAGCTGAGATTGTGCCACTGCACTCCAGACTGGGTGACACGTTATATCCTGTGGATAGAAAGGAATGGAATGCAATAGAGTGAAATGGAATGGAGTGGAATGGAATTGAATGGAATGGAGTGGAGTGGAGTGGAGTGGAGTCGAATGGAGACGAATGGAATGGGACGGAGTGGAATGGAACGGAGTGGAGTGGAGTATCGTGGAGTGAAATAGAATGGAATGCAATGGGTTGGAATGGAATGCAATGGACTGCTGAAAGGAAATGTGAGCTGTTATTGTTCCACTGCACTCCAGCCTTTGTGACGGAATGAAATCCTGTGGAAAAAAAGGATTGGAATGGAATGGAATGGAATGGAATGGAATGGAATGGAATGGAGAGGAGTGTAGTGGTGTGGAGTGAAATGGAGTGGAGTGTCGTGGAGGAGAGTGGAATGGAGTGGAATGGAATGAAGAGGAAAGGAACGGAGTGGAGTGGAATGGAACGGAGTGGAGTGGAATGGAACGGAGTGGAGTGGAATGGAATCCAATGGAATGAAATGGAATTGAATCGAATGGAATGAAGAAATATGTGCAGTGATTTGGCCACTGCGCTGGAGCCTGCGTGACAGAGGGAGATCCTGTCGATAAAACAGAGTGGAATGGAAGGGATTGGAATGGAATGGAATGGAACGTATTGGAGTGGAGTGGAGTGGAATTGAGTGGAGTGGAGTGCACTGGAATGGAATGGAATGCAATGGAATGTAATGGAATGATGAAATGATATGTGAGCTGAGATTGTGCCACTGCACTCCACGCTGGGTGACAGAGTGAGATACTCTTGAAAGAAAGAAATGGAATGGAAAGAATTTTTAATTGGGTGGATTCGAGTGGACTGAAGTAGAGTGCAGTGGAATGGAGAGGAATGGAATGGAATGGAATCGGATGTAAAGGAATGGAGTGATGTGGAGTGGAGTGGTGAGGAGTGTAGTGCTGTGGAATGGAGCAGAAAGTAATGGGATGGTGTGGAGTGGAGTGCAGTGCAGTGGAGTGGAGAGGAGTGCAATGGCGTGGAATGGAATCGGATGTAAAGGAACGTACTGGAGTGGAGTGGAGTGGAAAGGAGTGGAATGGAATGGAATTGAATGTAATGGAAAGCAAAGGAATGGAATGCGATGCAATGGAATTTAATGCAATAGAATGCAGTTCAATAGAGAGTTGACATGTAATGTGAGCTGAGATTGTGCCTAAGCTCTCCAGGCTGTTTGACACAGTGATATCGTGTCGAAAGAATGGAGTGGAATGCAGTGGTGTGAAATGGAATGGAATGTAGTGGACAGGAGGAGAATGGAGTGGAGTGAAGAGGAACAGAGTGGAATGGAATGGGATGCAGTGGAATGGAATGCAGTGGAGTGGAGTGAAATAGAAAGAAATGGAATGGGATGGAATGGAATGTAATGGAATGGAGAAGAGAAATGTGAGCTTAGATTGTGTGACTACACTCCAGCCTTAGTGACCGAGAGAGATTCTGTGGAAGGAAAGAACTGATTTCAAAGGAGTGGAATGGAAGGGAATGTAGTACAGTGGAGTAGAGTGGAATGGAGTGAAACAGAATAGAATGGAGTGGAATGCAATGGAATGGAATGGAATGGAGTGGAGTGGAATAGAGAGGAGTGCACTGCAATGGAGTGGAGTGGAGTGGAAGGGAGTGGAATGCAATGGAATGTAGTGGAGTGCAGTGGAGTGGAATGGAATGGAGTGGACAGGATTGGAAGGTGTAGAGTGGACTGGAATGGAATAGAATGGAACAGAATGCAGTGGAGTGGAGGGGAGTGGAGGTGAGTGGAGTGGCATGGAGTGGAATGGAATGGAATGGAGTGAAATGGAGTCCAATGGATTGGAATGGAGTGGAGTGGAGTGGAGTGGAATGGAGAGGAGTCGAATGGAATGGAAGGGAATGCAACGGAACGCAGTGGTGTGGATTGGAAAGCAGTGAAATGGAGTACTATGGAATCTAAAGGAGTGGAGTGGAGTCTAGTGGAGTGGAATGGAATGGAACCAAATGGAATGGAATGGCACGGAATGGAGTGGAGTAGAGTGGAGTGGGAAGGAAGGGAGATGAGTAAAATGGAGAGGAATGGAATGGAGTGGAGTGGATTGGATTGGAATGAACTGGAATGGAGAGGGATGGAATGCCGTGGAACGGAATGGACTGCAATGGAATTGAATGGAGTGAAATGGAGAGGAGTGGAGTGGAGTGGAATGGAGTGGAAATGAATGGAATGGAGTGGAATGGAAGGGAATGGAGACAAGTGGATAGGAATTGAATGAAGCAGATTGGAGTGGAGTGGAGTGGAGTGGCATGGAATGGAATGAAGTGGAAGGGAATGCAATGGAGTGGAATGTAATGGAATAAAATGGAATGGAGTGGAATGGAGAGGAATGGAGTGGAGTGGAGTGGAATGGAGGGGAGTAAGAGGAAGAGAATGGAATGGAATCGAAAGGAGGGATGTGCAATTGTGTGGAGGGGAGTGGAGATGAAAGGAGTGGAGTGATGTGGAGTCGAGAGGAAAGGAATGGAATGGCATGGAATGGAGTTAAGTGGAGTGGAATGGAGTGGAAGGTAATGGAGTGGAATGAAAAGGAGTGGATTGGAATGGAGTGGAATGGAATGGAGTGGAATGGAGTGGAGTAGAATGGAGTGGGTTGCAGAGGAGTGGAATGGAGTGGAATGGAAGGGAATGGAATGGAATGTAGTGGAAAGGAATGGAATGGAGTGGATTGAAATTAAATGGAAAGGATTGGAGTGCAGTGGAATGGAGGGGAGTGGAATAAAATGGAGTATAGTGCAGTGGAATTGAGTGGACTGGAGTGGAGATGAGTGTAGTGGACCGAAATGGAATGGAATGGAGTGCAGTGGAACGGTGTGGAGTGGGGTGGAAAGGAATGGAACAGAATGGAATGGAGAGGAATGGAGTGGCATGTAGTGGAGTGGAGTGAAGTGGAAAGGAATGGAATTGAATGGAATTGAATGGAGTGGATTGAAGTGCAATAGAATGGAGTGGAGTGGAGTGGAATGCAGTGGAGTAGATTTTAGTGGAATGGAGTGTAGTGGAATGGAATGGAATGGCATGGAATGGAATGGAACAGAAGCGGAGATAGTGCGACTGTGCTCCAGGCTATGTGACAGAGTGAGATAACATTGAAAGAAAGGAATGGAATGGAATGGAATGGAGTGGACTGCATGGGAACAGAGTGGAGTGAAGTGGAGTGGCCTGGAATGGAGAGAACTGAAATGAGATGGAATGGAATGGATTGAAATGGAGCGGAGTGAGGGGGAGGGGAATACAGTGCAATGGAGATGAATGCAAGGGGATGGCGTGAAATCGAGTGGAGTGGAATGCCGTTAAGTGTAGAGGAGTGTAAAGCAGTGGAATGCAATTGGATGTAACGCAATGTAGTGGAGTGGACTGGAGTAGAATGGAAGGAAATGGAACGGAGCAGAGCCTAGCAGAGCTGAATGGAGTGGAACGGAAAGAAAAGGAACAGAACAGAACGGGAGCTGAGACTGTGCCACTGCACTCCATGCTGAGTGACAGAGTGAGATACTCTCGAAAGAAAGGAAAAGAATGCAATGGAGTACAACAGAACGGCATGGAATGGAATGGAATGGAATGGAATAGAATGGAGTAGAATGGAATGGAATGGAGTGGATTGGAGTGAAGTGGAGTGGAGTGGAATGGAATGGAGAGAAATGGAATGGGATGGAATGGAATGGAATGAACCGGAGTTGATTGAGGTGGAGAGGATAGCAGTGGAATGGAGCGGAATGGAATGAGAAGGAGTGGAATTGAGAGGAGAGCATTGCAGCAAAGTGGAGGAGTGGAATGGAGTGGAATGGATTTGGATGTAATGGAATGTAGTGGAGTGGAGTAGAATTGAGTGGAACGGAGGAGAATAGAATAGAATTGAAAGTAATGGAATGGAAAGCAGTGGAAGGGAATGGAATGCAAAGAATGGAGTGGAGTGGAAAGGAGTAGAATGGAATGGAGTGGAACGGAATGGAATGGAATAGAATGGAATGGATTGGAGTGGGAAAGATTGGAGTGCAGTGGAATGGAGTGGAATAGAATGGAGTGGAGTGGAGTGGAGGGAAGAGGAATGGAGTAGAATGGAATGGAATGGAAAGGAATGGAAAGGAATGGAGTGGATTGGAAAGGGAGTGGAGTGGAGTAGAATGGATTGGAATGCAATGGAATGGAGTGACGTGGAATAGTTTGGAAAGGAATGGCATGGAATGGAGTAGAGTGGAATGGAGGGGAATGGAATGCAATGGAATTGAGTGGAATGGAGTGGAGTGGAGTGGAGTGGAGAGGAATGGAATGGAGTGGAAAGGTGTGAAAGGAGTGGAATGGAGTGGAGTGGAATGCAATGGAGTAGATTGGAATGAAGTGGAAAGGAATGGAATGGAGAGAAGTAGAGTAGAATGGAGTGGATTGGAATGGAGGGGAGCAGAGTGGAGTTAACAGCAGTGGATTGGAATACAGCGGATGGAGTAGAGTGGAAGGGAGTGTAATTATATGGAATGGAATGGATTGGATTGGATTGGAGTGGAAGGGAGTGGAGTGGAGTTGAAAGTAGAGGAATCGAAAGAAGTGGAAAGGAGTGGAGTAGAGTGGATTAGAGTGGATTGGAATGGAATGGAGTGGAGTGGAATGGTGTGGAAACGAATGGAAGGGAGGGGAGTGGAATGGAACGAAATGGAATGGAATGTAGTGGAATGGAGAGGAGTGGAGTGGACTGGAGTGGAATTTAATCGAATGGAGTTTACTGAAGTGGAATGTATTTGAGAGGAGGGTAATGGACAGGAATTGAGTGGAGTGGAGTGGAGTGAAATACATCGGAATGGCATGGAATTGAATGGAATGGAGGGTAGTGGAATGCAGTGGAGTCTAGTCGATTGGAGTGGTGAGGAATAGAACGGAGTGGCATGGAATGGAGCACAGTGGAATGCAATGGAGTGGAGTGGATTGGAAAGGGGTGGAGTGGAGTGACGATGGGTGAAGTGGAATGGAATGGAGTGGAGTGCAGAGGAGTCTCATGGAATGGAATGGAACGCAATGGAAGCTGAGATTGTACCACTGTGCTCCAGGATGGGTGACAGTGTGTGATACTCTCGAAAGAAAGGAATGGAATGGAATGCAGTGGAATGGAATGGAATGCAATGGGGTGCATTGGAGTGGAGTGGAATGAAGTGAAGTGGATTGGAGTGGAATGGAGAGGAATGGAACGGAATGGAATGGAATGAAGTGGACTGGAGTGGGGTGGAGTTGAGTTCAATGGAATGGAGCGAAATGGAATCAGATGCAGTGAAATGGAGTAGGGAGGAGTGCAGTAGAGTGAAAAGGAGTGCAATGGAGTGGAATGGAATCGGAAGTAATGGAAAGTAGTGGAGTGGATGGAACGGATAGGAAAGGAGTGGAGCGGAGTGGAATGGAATGGAGCGGGAGGTGGGATGGGGCCACTGCACTCCAGGCTGGCTGACTGAGTGAGACATTCTCGAAATAAAGGAATGGAATGGAATGCCATAGAATGGAATGGAACGAAGTGGAGTGGAGTGGAATGGAGTGAGTTGGAGCAGAGTGGAATGAAGAATGCAATGGGATGGAAGGGAATTGAATGAAATGCAGTGGAGTGCATTGCAGTGGAATGGAGCAGAATTGAATGGAAAGGAGTGGAATGGGCAGGAGTGGAGTGCACTGGAGAGGAGAGGTTAGGAATGCAGTGGAATGGAATTGGATGTAATGGAACGTAGAGAAGTGGAGTGGAATGGAGTGGGCCAGAGTGGAATGGAATGGAATGCAATGGAAAGGAATGGAGTGGAATAGAATGGAATGGAATGGAATGGAAAGGAACGGAGTGGAATGAAATGTAGTGGAGTGCAGTGAAATGCAGTGGAATGCAATGGAGTGGAGTGGAGTGGAATGTGATAGAATGGAGAGGAGGGGAATGGAGCAGAATGGAATGGAGTGCAGCGGAATGGAGTGGAGTGGAATGGAATCAAATGGAGTGGAATGGAACCAAGTGGAATGGAATGGAGTGCAATAGACTAGAATTGAGTGTAGTGTAGTGGAATTTAGTGGAATGGACTGAAATGGAGTGGAATGGAATGGAATTGAGAGGAATGGAATGGAATGGAATGGAATGGAAAGGAATAGAATTGAATGGAACGGAATTAAAAGAATGCAATGGAATGCAATGGAATAGAATGCAATGGAATGTATAGTTGACATGTAATATGAGCTGAGATTGGGACACTGCACTCCAGCCAGGGTGACATAGTGATATCCTGTCGTAAGAAGTGAATGGAATGCAATGGAGTGAAATGGAATGGAAAGAAATGGAATGGAGTGGAGTGGAAGGGAATGGAGTGGAATGGAAGCGAATGCAGTGGAGTGGAGCGGGGTGGAGTGGAATGAAATGGAATGCAGTGGACTGTAATGGCATGGAGTGGAAAGAAGTAGAGTGGAATGGAGTGGAATGGAATGGACTGGCATAGAATGGAGTGTAATTGAATGCAATGGAGTGGATTGGAAAGGAATAGAAAGGAGTAGAGTGGAGTAGAGTGGTGTGGAGTGGAGTGGAATGGAGCTGAATGTACTTCAATGGAGTACAATGGAATGGAACGGAGTGGAATGGAATGGAATGATATGAGGTGGATTGGAGTGGAATGTAGTGGAGTGGAATGGAATGGAATAGAATGGAATGGAGTAGAGTGTAACGGAATGCAGTGGCGATAAGTGGAGTGGAATGGAATGCATTGGAGTAGAGTGGAGTGGAATGGAATGGAATGGAGTGGAGAGGAGGGGAGTGGAGTGGAATGGAATTGAGTGAAGTGCAGTGCAGTTGAATGGAATATCGAGGTGTGGAGTGGAGTGGAAGTGAATGGAGTGAATAGGAGTGGAATTAAATGAAATGGAATGCAGTGGAGAGAAACGCAGTTGATTGGAGTGGAGTGGAGTGGAAAGGAATGGAAAGGAGTGGGATGGAGTCTTATGGATTGGAGTGGAATGGAGTGGAATGGAATGAAGTGGAAAGGAGTGGAACGGAGTGAAATTGAATTTAGTGGACTGGAGTGGAATGGAGTTAAATGGAATGGAATGGAATGGAGTGGAATGGAATGGAATGGAGTGGAGTGGAATGGAATGGAATGGAGTGGAGTGGAATGGAATAGAATGGAATGGAATGGAATAGAATGGAATGGAGTGGAGTGGAGAGGAGTGGAATGGATTGGAGTGAAGTGGAGTGGAATGGAATAGAGTGGAGCGGAGAGGAAAGGAATGGAATGGAGTGGAGTGGAATGGCATGGAATGGAGTGGAATGGAATGGATAGAAGTGGAGTGGAGTGGAGTGGATTGGAGTGTAGTGGAAGGGAATGGAGTGCAGTGTAATGGACTGGAATGGAGCAGAGCAGAATGGAGTGGACTGGAGTGGAGTGGAATGGAATGGGATAGAATGGAATGGGAGCTGCGATTTTAGCAGTGTGCTCTAGGCAGTGTAACTGAGTGTCATACTCTCAAAAGAAAGGAATGGAATGGAACGCAGTGGAATGGGATGGAACAGAGTGGACATTAGTGGAGTGGAATGTGGAGGAATGGAATGAAATGGAACGTAATGGCATGAATTGGAGTGATGTGGGTTGGAATGGATTATAGTGGAATGGGGTGGAAAGGAAT